>NC_134409.1:112518178-112863685 GCF_038048845.1 Mixophyes fleayi
TACATTCTTCAAAATGGCAGCTAGAATCTGATTGGTTGCTATAGACAATATCTCCACTTTTTCAAGCCTGTAGCTTGATAAATTTACTCCAAGTGTTCTTAATTGAAACTACTTTACGGGAGGGCAAATGTGCCTCAAAGCATATAAATAGATAAAGTACATTTTATACCTTCATGATTATTGCGTATCTTATATTTCTCTTAATGAACAATCTTACTTCTTGGGTATTAATTAAAGTATCTTATTTGCTTTTGCTTGCTCTGTGTTCCACTCCATTTGCCTTCGGAGGTGAGTGTATATTATGTCTAGAGCAAAGCCAATATATATTACCTCTACCTGTGCTATTGGATAGCTCTCTGCTATTCATTTTCCTGCTGAAAATATGGTGCAACCCAAACTTTTCAGAATGTTGAAATGAACATACACGTAGCATTGTGAATAAAACATTTCAAGCCACGTCTCTTGCAATATGTATGAATCAAAGGGCTGGTAAAAATCTAATTCAGACCATATGATTCTCAATATTCTTATAAATCTTTTTACAAATTGTATATGTAATCTTATAGTTTTAAACCTCTTATACGTTATGATTTTGACTTAGAAAACAAACTTGAAGAAAAAGTAAATTTAATTTTCTGAACTCAAATCAATACATGTATAGCAATACATTCACTTTTTCCCTTTCTGAGACTGTGTTTCCTAAGTGGCAGCAGCATTCACTTGCAGACAACATTGCATAGCGTTCACTACAATACACTATATAAAGATTTGAAAAAACATAATGTAGTTAATTTGTTACATTAGACATACATTTAAAAACATTTCCAGAATACGCACATATCTTACACAAGACACAGCAAAAACTATAATACATGCACTCAACATTTCCCACATTGACTATTGCAATTCCTTCCTGATGGTTGACTCATCTCGCAGTTCTGATTTGCAATATTGGGCCAATAGCGAGCTTGCTGCCGAATTAATTGGCAAGCCTTATATTACTGGTTTAAACAAAAACTTGTTTAAAAACATATGATAATGGTATAATGGAGGCTTGTGACACATTTTCATGACCAATGATGCCTGTGACAGGAGCAGTTTTCAAATGGTTCACACACTGTTTACTTGCAGCAAATACACCATGGGCAATGCTTCATAAATCTCAGTGTTAAGAAACCCGGAGAGTATGAAACATTGGGAAAGAGTCTAAACCATAGAAACAGTGAGACAAGTTTGATGCTTTCACTGGGTGAACCTAGGCGGTTGCCTAGAGCACCCATGGTTGGGGGGCATCTAAAACACTGAAGGAGTGACATAGTTTTACTCATATAGCATAATTATTGCCCCCATGGCTCCCGCATATGGAGCCGCTGACATGGAGCAGAAGAAGCCTGCAGCTCCTTACATGTGAAGTTGCCAGTTGCTGCTCCTCAGTGTCTGCGATGGACTGGCGGTGCTTATGTCACATACCACACTCCCATTCTGAGGAGCAGAGAATATTACCCTCACCTCTCAGCAGCTAAGATAAGGAGCAGAGAGATAAGGGCTCAACTCCTAGGGGGAAGGTCGGACTTCTGAGGGGAGGGTGGGCTACCCCAAGGGTGACACCAGAGATAGCACCAGCCCTGGGGTAAGGGGATAAAATACAGTAATGTTCACAAAATGAAGAGTTTATTAGTAAAATCAAAAGTGATGTACTTTTAATACGATTAATGGAGACCAATTATTTAACTGGAAATAAAGTCATGGTAAAATTTGAGAAACAGAAGCTATCTCTTATACAAATTAGTGATGAACCAGGCCCTGCTCTGAACAATATTTATATGACTGGCAGACACTGTGATAAAGCAATCCACACATTACTCACACATTCCAATTCTGGATGTAATATACACTACATAACACATAATATCAAGAAACAATTGGTTGCTATGGTTACTCAGAGTGGGTGGTCATCCTTGAACCCACTGAATGGAGTGTAATGGATCTCACTAATTACCTCCTATTATTATACATAGTGAACTAGGAACGTTTCTTAAAACCCCACAGTTTGTAAGAAAACACATTTGCTCTGTTTTCCTACCAAATAATTTCTCTCCGGCTGTTCCCCGCTATTAACTCCAGTGCTCACATTTGTTTAATGAACACGTCTATTAAAAAAAAAAAAAAAGCTAACAGCTTCTACTGCCAAACCATCAGCTGGAATTAAAAAATAAACATCACAAGGAACTTTTAACAGGTAACCGTCATTTCTTGCCATTCAATAACCCTTTAACAGATATCACTCTAAAAATAAAAAACAAAATGATTAATAACATATCAGTTTTAATACAGTATATTATTAATGTGTTAGATGAAAGAAAACATGAAATTAAGAAAGAGATATATTTTATGTAGGTTGGAATATGGCTAATAGTTGGGTCTTTAAAGTCCCATTAGAGATAATTGTGCTGGCCTGTGTAAACAGTAAAGCACTGAATTTGTCCTCACCCTAATGGGCTCTCATTTTGGAGCAATATTGCTACAGTAACTCATTTCATAGGAGCAGAATAATGTTCTTTTGCAGAAGTCGCCGAATAATTATTTTACTAATGGATCTGTCAGTACTGAATGAACTTTGATTAGGCTACAATGAAAGCAAGACTTTAATAGCCTTCCCACATTTTTACATGACAAATAATTTTGTTGTTTACAAAAGCGTAAAAATACTAGTTATTGCGTAAACCTTGAGCAAATCGTCCTGTTAGCAAGTCTTACACATTGTGGGCCTCATTTAGAGTCAGACGCAATGTGCATCTAAGACTTACATGAAAGAGAAGGAGTGGGAGTGTGCCGCAGCTTGGTAGGGTATTACGAGTGGCATGAAACCCCAGTTGCGTCCCACTCGTAATACCTTACCAAGCTGCGACCAGTTCCTGCAGATAGCTAACTACTTGCGCACCCTAATTCCAGCTGCATTTTTTCAGTCTTGTTTTGATGTGTGTTCCACCTGCATCTTGATCCGACTAGGGTAGTGTTTGCAGGTAGACGCCCCTAGTATCTGAATTATTCACTGTCATGCCTACATAACTCCATGTTCCACCCTTTCCCTCGTACTGAGATGCAAGCTATTGCAGTGTACACCTGCGTCTGAAAAGCAGATGGAACTGCAGGGAACTGGTGCTTACTGCGCATGCTCCATCAGTGGAAATGTGCAGGATGCGCCTGAAATGGACTTTGCGTGCAACTCAAAATGTGGCCCCGTTGATGCCTCTAACTACGCAATATGAGGTAGTGGTTTTAGGCAGAAAGTTTTAGGGGTAGGGAAATATAGGAAATTGGTTAAAATATGTTCTCGCTGCAAATGTCCAAATTAGTGGTTTATGCATTGCTGTTCAATCTACAGTAACAGTATTTGTGTTTTATTGTGCACAAGATACAACTACAAATGTTACTGTTGGTCTGCATAAAGCATAATAGAGTCAGTATTTCCGTGGTACACAGAGATACACTATATCTTTTTGGAAATAAAATACCACTTTCTTCCATATGAGCTGCAATACAGTTGGCCAATTAGGTCAATCTGATAAGGATCTTTCAGATGTTAATTGGGACGATTTGGTTGGATGATGACTGCAACTGACTGTGAGTGGTCTGCGCTAACGATGCTTTTGAAGATCTGATACCGAGTACCCAGATCCTTACAATTTAGCCACACACATTTGCAGTGTAATAGAACATAAATTAGATCATTTCTTATTTTTCTTGTTGATTATCAAGTAACCCTCTACTCCAGTGGTTCCCAAACTGTGCGCCACGGCTCCCTGGGGTGCCGCGGCGATCTCAAAGGGCTGCCGTGCCAGGGCCGGTGGTAAGCATGGCAGGGGACTACTTGGTAATTATTTTGGCTTAGGGGTGTCTTGAAAAAATTATGGAGACCCTAAGAGTGCCTCAACCTGAGAAAGTTTGGGATTCACTGCTCTACTCAATAATAAACCAGGGGCCTGACCATGACCTGACCAAATTTTACAATACTGGACAACATTATAACTTCTTAATTATTTAGTCTATCCTAGTAAATATTATATTTCTTTGCAGGGAGGACAAGTATGGCTTATCAATTATCTTTTCAAATAAACTACTACTAAAGACCCCTTCTTTTCTACAAGATCCATTCCATTTGATTTCAAGTTCTTAACATAGTTCATACAGCACAGTGGCTTAGTGGTTAGCACTTCTGCCTCTCAGCACTGGGGTCATGAGTTTGATTCCCAACCATAGCCTTATCTGGGTGCTATGGTTTCCTCCTACACTCCAAAAACATACAAGTAGGTCAATTAGCTACTATCAAATTGACCTTAGTCTCTCTGTATGTGTATGTTATGGAACTTAGACTGTAAGCTCCAATGGGGGCAGGGACTGATATGTACGAGTTCCCTGTACAGCGCTACGGAATTAATTCATTTTTTGGCTGCCAGTTCCCCTTGCAATCTACTGTATTGTTTATTTACACTGCAAACTTTATAGTAACTTGCTTTAATATGTCCAGTCATTTCAGGGTTTACAAGTCTACTCCCTTGGGGGTGATGCCTATATCAGTAAAGAGGAAGACATGTTAAAGGAGAAATCCATAAAACATTATTTTGTGGTAAAAATGCCCCTCTTTCCAACCATCAAGGCACTTGGGTTCAGGAGGTATTCATCCATGCCAATTTCTGTAGCTGCTGCTCCGCCATGCAATATAGCCTGGAGAAGTATGAAAGTAAAGACAGCCCAGTAGACAGTTTTTAAAAGTGTCTAATTGGACAAGCCCTAGCAGTTATCCTATCAGCTGCTTAGACTACCTTCCACTGATCAGGATTAACTATCAAACTTGTCCAGGTTATTTTGCCTGGAGAAACAGTGACATACATCATAGAGGCTAAGTGACCCACTAACCATGAAGGTCCCAGACATGTTTTTAGTCTATTGGCAACAATAGAATGGCCATACTTGTCCCTTAGCTGTGCTAAGGGCAAAAGCAATGACATTAAGTGTTACAAATAATTATTTGATATAACCTTGTACAAGTTAAAAAAAATAATCTGTCTGTAGATAAAATACAATTGTGGTCCTGATGTTATTATGCCAAGTCAGCCAGACAGACTTCCAGCCAATTTATAGATATATCACTAGCCATTAGTAATACATAAATAATTCTAACACTTCTGCATAAATAAACAAGGCATTCATTTACAAGGAACAAACTAAACAAAACTGATACTTGTGCTAGCATGTTGATACTTGCAAATATACATTGTAACATATGCAGATTAAATATTCCATAGTGAACAGCAGTGTGGCACACATCCTGCTGGTTTGTTGCTTGTTGTCAATGGTGATCATTTGTCAAAATTCTGTGAAATTGCCTAGCGGTCTGGGCAGAGTTTCCATGAGGCATAGTTGAATTTGGGCCATGCCAGAGGCGCCATGTTTTAGTGTAGGAGAGTGTAAGTGTTGCTATACAGTGCCAAGACAGTACAGGAACAGTTCACTTTGCTAATTTGTAGTAATGTTATTCCATCCACTTATGCAACACAAGCAACGGATAATATGTTCTTAGGGTTTTCAAGCGGGTCATTCTGGAAACACCTTAGTCTCCGTTTATTTATCTGTGTTCTTGTCTCTCAGTTACTATGTTCAGTGTTCCTGCTCGGAACAGCCTGGCCATTGTGAGCATTCCATTCGGTTTTGCCTTTAAGTACCACAGCATGATAAAGGGCTTTTCATTTTTGAAAGGAGTTAAGGATTGCGTGGAAAGTGGTCAATCTCCAGGGACAGCCAGCACTTACTTTTAAAACAGTCACTGTTTCCACCAGAGACCATTTAATTAACAAAAAAAGACACACAAATCACTCACATTTGCTCCACCGCTGCAGACGAAACATTAATTAACGGAATATGGATACATAGAATTTCTATCCATTGCTACAGTCAATATATAAGAATGAGCAAGCACCATTAAAGATAATTAGTAAGTTGTGAAAACATAATTAGGAGTAATTACAGGTAAAATCATCTCAATATAATTAGGGAAAAAAGTTTGAAAGCTTGTTTTAATCAGGACATACTGCACTAGCAGAACCTTTGCCAAACTGAAATAAATCTTACCGAAATTACACGGCCAAATATAATGCTTTGCAAATGTGCAGCTTAATGCAAATTTATTACATTTGCAAATGTATATAGTATAATTATCCATTAACTATAGTGACATTGTATATGCTACTGATCCTGAAATTCTTTTCACTAAATGTTACCATTCCAGAGACTGGTACTGCACACAGAGCAAGTTTCATTTGATTGTTAAAACATGTTCCTGTATTTTACCATAAAAATAAATCACAGTAAACTGAAAGTACAAATGAGATTTCATGCAATTATGAGTAAGTCAGGGGTGCAGCCATCTCCCCCCAAACTATTTGAGCACTTCTCTGTCTCCACCCGGTGACAGATATGGGTATAAACCTCTATCCAATTGTATTTTAATTGGTTCACTAAGAAGATTGATCAAATAAAGATAGTAACCTAAGTATCCCAGCTAAATTGTTTGCTCAATACTATATAACAATCTTTTGTGGCAATTCAGCAGTACTAAAATAAACCTTTGTCCCCAGTTAATGACATCCCATGGTTTGTGCACACAATTGTAACAAACTGCTTACTAACAGGCAGAATATTAAACAGCAGCAGGAAACAAAACGTATGATCTAAATTGGATGTTGGTCCACCAACCCCATGCTTCTTGTACCTAGGGTAGATGCCTCATCTACCAACCTGACCCTGAAAAGAATGCATTGACAAAGAAAGAAAGAACATATATATCTTATAGTTGCCTACTCTCCCGGATTGTACAGGAGACTCCCAAATTTTTCGGAGCTCTCCTGTACTCTCAGAACAGGGCAACCTCCCGAATCCTGCCTGCTTCGTTGGTGAAGTGGGTGGGGGCGTGGCTAATCACATCATCCTGACCCCGCCTCCTCTAATAATAGTCTGAAATTGGAATTGCATAGTAGAGGAGGGCCTAAATAACGCTATCAGCGTGGCCACGCCCCCAAGACACGGCCAGCTTTGGAGATCTCACTTAGGGGTGGCCAGTATGATATATATATTTATATATATAAATATATATATATATCCATGCATATACACTGTATACACATATATATTTATCTATATATAAGAACGTTTTATTAAAGAGTAACAAAATCACACATTTATTTTTGTTTTTATTACTTTTATATATAAGAATTCAATGTGTATTTGAGCAATTTATACATTTTAATCTAGCTATTCTTTTATAAGACTATAAAAGTCTAGTTTGGTGACACAGAGATTAATTTGTGTTGAAAATCCTCTGTTCTCCAGTAAAACTTCTTTTCTAAGAATACACTGTAAATGACATACAGCTGATATCATTCATAAATCAGTCTTCTGTATTCAGCAGCTCAGAAAACACAGACCTGTATATACATTAATTACTTTTTCACGAACATCCACAACAGCATTGTCAACATATGCTTTCTATACCAGTGTTACACTGCTCGGTATTATTTGAGACCATAAATCATTCTTCATAATTATAGAGATTATTTTGTATGGTGCAGATTTTTGGCATGGCTTAGTGTGTAATTGATTAAGCTCTCATTCAGTATAATATGTTGTCTCAGGTGTGCAGGGGCTCAATAAAGGCCTTTTGCTTGAAGATGATTTATTATTTTCTAGGAATTTCCATTAAATGAACATTATCTATTTTTAAAGTTTTATATAACCTTAAAAAGAGTGCATCTTTTTTTAAGCTTAATAGAATGTTCAGGAAATGCATAGGACCAGTGATACTAAACACTGTGTAATGATTATCTAATTTAAAAAAAGGAATTAATTTATACAAATGTACATTTAATTGGTTATGCAGCAAAATTTAGTACGTGTGTTGGCCCAAAGCGTTTGGCATTCCAAGGTAGATGTTTCATTAACCAGGTTGGCACAGAGCAGGGGCTGACTGGCAGATTTTCACCGGGGTGGGGGCAAGCACATAGCACTGACCCATAAGTAGCGGCCTGTTGTTAAAGGGTGCTTTTTGGTACAATATATGTCTATCAATATGCATAAAATAAGTAAGCTATTTTAGTGTTATTTAACACAGCAATACTTATTATTATAAATGATAAATGTGAAATGATGCAAATAAATAATGCAACAAAAAACAAACCTCAATTTAAATTGCATTTTATTTAATTTGTTCTTTCCTCCTACAGCACATTTTTTTACAAACCTGGATGATTATAATGGGTTATATATATATATATATATATATATACTGTCAAAGTCGTATAATTGGATGAACGAAAGTATATTGGTTTAATATTGGTTTGCCGTGTGATTGTGAAGCGTACGCCACGTAACACGTGGCGTGATGCGATCGCACGGTAAAATACGCACGCACACACTCACATTACAACATTTAGTTATTTATATAATTCATATTCATATTGGTTTTAATCGGTCCAGCCAATTACTCTATTCAATTCAGGGGTAAAGGAAAATTTGGAAACCTCGGAGCTTGGAGAAAGTGCGAGGGGCTATTGTCTGAGTAGCATTACGTCCATAAGTACGGCAACCCCATGGTTAAAAAAGAGGTACACCCAGCGATGCCAGTCCAGTAATATTCAGACTTGAGCAGGCATCCTTGAGAATGATTATCATTCTTTGGAGGGTAAGGTTAGTAGTAGTTATTAGTAGTATATATATATAAATATATATATAATGATTATACGTACACTTCAGTGATATATATGGTTCAGGTTGTGAGAAAGGTGGCATGTCTGGTATCATACTAAAACCCTATTCATCAGCAGCTGTCCGGTGCAGTCGGCGAAGAGATCACACATTCCATACTTTAGTTATTGATATTAGGGAATAAACCTTTTGTATGATGCTGGCTATGAAAGGAGCAGACCCCCTGGAGAGACGACCCCCACCTTTGGATTCCTTAGATTGAATCAGCCTATGACCTGTTTGCCCTGGACCCACCCAACGTCTGGACCTATAGAAACAATCTACGTCATCTCTATTGTTCAAGTGTAACACTGTACTGTATATAATCATAGCTGCACACCCCCTGGCTCTCAGTCAACTCTGACACAGTATTCTAACAGATATACTGTCCACCGGGTCCCGTGGGTGCGCAGCGAGCGCATGCGATAGCATTGGTATGTACTTATCTTTTGGTATTGGCTGTACTGTACTTTTTCATAATATAATAATGTATTGAATTGTTGACTATTTACATCTGCTAAAATAAATCACTTTGTGCTTTGGAAACACATACAATTGATTGGGCAATGCTTATTTGAAAACGATAATAATTACTTTAATAATATATATATCTATATCTATATATATATATATATATATATATATATATATATATATATATATCATATTATAACAATAGCTTATATAATAAAGTTCTATTACAGTACTGAACACAGCGGATGAGTTATCGAATCCTGACCAAAGCGATACAGTCACCCACCAAATTCAGGACTACCATAGCCCCCATTGTTTTTATCATATACCCTCATGATTATTGTCTATAAAAATATTGCTTCTTAAATTTCCAGCTTTTCTCATGGATGGTTTTTAAGCCTGTTTTGCCATTTATACAGTTATATTTTAACATTTGCATCATTTTCTATACATCCTCTTCACTCTGTATTGCGCTGGGGAACCATGTATATTATGTTTTGCTCTATCTAGGAGCCTCAGACCAACTCCTATCCCCCTGTTCCCCTGGCTGCCCCACCTCACAAACACGTGGGAAGCGCTGATCCCCCAATTGTTTTTATATATACAGAAATTTTGGTCTTAAGGGTGGATCGTGCTGCATGTCCCCTCACATAAATCCTCTGATATGCTTCATACACAGAGGAAAAACAGGCTGCTATTGGTAGGGGATATTTTTTCTAAAAAAGAGAGAGTATTAGAACCTAGTGTAAAGGCTAATACATTTTGTGATAATTTTTTGAGATACGAGAAACTTCTGATACTTGAGACTAAGCAATGGTGGGAACAAACCACACTTACAAAATATCTGGAGAACAGTATTGTCCCAAGAGGCCTTCATATCTTGAAAGAACCTACCTTTGAAGTAGAGGACCCAGTATTCCTCTCTAAATGGAATGACACATTAGAACAATGTTCTTTTACTTTAATGAAACTTATTGTAGACAATAGAGAAAAATCACTCAAAAAGATCGAAGAAGAAATTTCACTGATTGAGGATAGATTTAAACCCATCAAAGATCTTGAAGATTATGTCAATCTCGAAACACTGACAAAAGAGAAGTTACAACGCCTAGAGGACAACATCATCAAAACCAAAGAGAAAAAATTTCTCAGAGATGTGAATGACTATGACACACATCAGACTTTGGAACAACATGGGATCGCTAGAGAACGATCGCAAATTCCAAAATAAATCCCAGGTTCTGGAAATCTGATCGTGCCTCGACTAACTATAAAAAACAACAAAATGGATGGACCACTACTCCTTACCAATTGAGTAACAGCCACCCAAAGGACACCAAAAATAGGAATAGACCACCTCTTATCAAAAATCCACCAAAACATACAGGTAAGAATAGGGTATATAAACCCCTTAACCCTCATAATCTGAGCTGTGACCGATCAGTCCGAAATTACCAACAAGGCGAATATGAAGATATAGCCAAAAGAGGTTTCCAAAAAGGATCGGAGAAAGCGTTCTCTGAATTTAAGAGTACCAAACAAGAATTTATTAACAAACTGAATACTCTGAGTATCAAGGAAACAAGAGATAAAACACAGATATGCCAGCCTCTGGAGGATTCGGAAACCGAACAAAATATAGATATTTTTTTAGGGTTGGCCAACAACACCTCACCCATAATAATATCGGACATAAGGACATCGCCCACGAAGTCATGTCTAAAAAGAAGAAGGGACTCCATAGACCGAGAAGAACTAGAGGTGGCCAGAGACACAGGGGCAAGACCAAAGACAAGGAAGCAGATATAACACAGAAGGATATCTTCAACCTTAGTCATATAAAACTCTCTATACCACAGAAAAATATACTAACAAAAGGTTTGAAGTTCGCCCCGGACAAATGTCTGAATAAATTCGACACCTACATTGATGTCCACAAGTACATCAGAAAAATGACTCTTAAAAAGTTTTTCGCAGACCCTTCTAGATCTTTGGCCTGTAACAACAATACAGCCAATGATCCTTTCACCCATACAGATTTAAAAAACAAATCCACCTTTTACCCTAGATACGTAAAAGGTCCTTTTATTAATACTTTCGAAAAACTTGTGGAAAAAGATCTGGATGATCTTAAAATCCAGAAGAACGTAAGACACTCTAATATAACATCAGATGAGAGAATGGCTATTACACAATTAGCCAAAGATCCAGAGATAACCATCAAATCAGCAGATAAGGGTGGAGGAATTACCATCCTTAATTCTGCAGACTATCAACAAGAACTTTCCAGACAATTGTCAGACTCAACTGCGTATGAATCCCTTCTGGGAGACCCTACATCTCTGTTCCTTAAGGATCTTCACTCACTTTTGAGTAAAGCTGCCCTTAGAGGCATAATCAATAAGGAAGAATATAAGTTCCTGTCGGTACAGATTCCCAGAATTCCTGTGATTTACCATATGCCTAAAATTCACAAAACTTTGCAAAATCCACCTGGCCGACCGATCATTTCGGGTATCGGCTCTCTAACAACTAACCTCTCAAGCTATGTAGACTATTTTCTCCAGCCGCTCGTTGTTCTACAGAAGAGCTACTTGAGGGATACAGGCCATTTGCTTGAAACATTAGAGAAAGTCAGTTGGGAGTCAAATTATGTCTTCCTTACATGTGATGTGGTCTCACTGTACACAGTGATTGACCATCAAGCAGGCTGGCTGTAATTATACCAGACAAATTCTGAGTAACATCTCAGATCTTCCCCCTGAACAGATAAATTTTCTGGTAGAGGGGATTGCATTTGTCTTAAGCCATAATTACTTCTTCTCGGGTTGGACCTACTACAAACAGGTTTGCGGGACTGCTATGGGCGCGAAGTTTGCACCTAGTAACGCGAACCTGTTTGTAGCCCAATGGGAGGAGAATAATGTGTGGCACAACAATCCCTATTTGGACCACATTGTAATGTGGCGAAGATACATAGATGACGTCTTCTGCATATGGAAGGGAGATCGTACCCAGTTGGATCTATTCCTTACTCACATTAATCAAAATTCTCTTAATTTATTGTTTACCCATCAAGTCAATGAACAAAAAACAGAATTTCTATATTTGGAAATCTATGTACAAGATAACAATATCCGGACTAAAAACTTTTTCAAAAAAGTGGACTGTAATTCCTTTATACACACATCAAGCAACCATCATCCTAATTGGCTCAGAAATATCCCTAAAGGACAATACACAAGACTTAGACAAAATTGCACAGATCTCGAACAATATGACAAACAAGCTCTCACTCTAAAAGAAAGGTTTCAAGAAAAGGGATATGACCCAAAGAATGGTGAAGCTGCCTATGAACAGCTCAGGACAACAGATAGAAGTGTTCTTCTTGAGAAGAAAGAGACACCCACGAATCAGGAGCAGAAAAAGGAACCAGTCTTACCCTTTATTACTAAATACAGTAAAGACTATAAGAAACTTGAAAGGATCTTTAAAAAGCATTGGCACATATTGTTAGGTGATAAGGATTTACAACAAATCTTGCCACCTAAACCTGCCTTTGTGTATAAAAATCAGATAACCTGAAGTCCCTACTTGTAAAAAGTGGGGATGCTCCAAGTACTAAGATGGGAACCTGGCTGAATGAAAAGACTCCAGGTTTCTATTACTGCAATCGCTGTGTAGCTTGCAAGAGGTGTAAGATCAAGGAAACAAAAGCCATAGTGTCCTTTGCCTCTAGCATCACAGGTGAAACCTTTCGAATCAGAGAGAGAATTACATGTGACACATCGGGTGTAATTTACTTACTCAAGTGTCCATGCAGGAAACAATACATTGGCCGCACTATAAGGAAACTCTCAGTAAGAATAGCAGAGCATCAGCGGAATATTATCAATGAGATAAAGACACACAGTGTCTCAGAACATTTCTCACTCTGCCATGAACACGACCCTTCAACTCTGGATTTCCTGGGTATTTTCAAAGTAAAAAAACCCTGGAGGGGAGGTGATTTTATCAGGCTCATATCACATCATGAGACCAGGTTCATATATATGCTTAAAACTTTGAACCCACAAGGTCTAAATATTGATTTTGATCTTAATCACTTCCTATAAACATCCTCCATTAAGTAACTTTTGATCTGTATGGAAATGCACTATGTGTGTGTTTTCATGGTAAACACCTTTCAAAACACAATTGATTCCTACTGGTGTCTGGTACACAACTAGAATCATGTATTTATACACCTTTGTTCTTATTATTAAGTATCTGCACTTTAACATACTTTACTAATTATATCCTCTCCTTCCCGATATATCTCTGAAGGAGAGGCGCAGGGAGTGTCTGGAGTTATGCCACTCTGAAAATCTAACCAATGAAAATCCGTTTTGAACATTTGAAAAAAAGTATTTAAGGATCCACAGAAGCACTACTTCCTTTAGTGCTTCTACAAATATCCCTGAGGAAGCCCCTAGCGGGGTGAAACGCGTAGGATACTTTATTTGACATCAACCTTTATTTTGAACATTGATTCTTTCCTTTCCACACACTGAGAACAGAATCGCCAAATTTCACTCTAAGCGCATGTGTGGACAACTCTCACCACCCAGCGGATTCCAATGCATACACCTCTGGCTGAGAGTGGCTCTCACACAACTCTCACCCATTATATCTAGGAGACTGTTTCTTCATAAAATCATTAGATCGCCGACGCCAACCGGGCGCATGCACGCAACTCACTGCACTTATTGAACGGTTCCAGCGAGTCCATAGGAGAAGTCCACGGCCGTGGGGGATCTCTATAATTGGTCATCAGTTCTACGTGACAGCAGCGGGACGTGGCTACCTGGAAAGGAAGGTAAGTACACTACCCACCCTTCCCAGATAAGAGATAATAATATTGTCCCTTTTTTTTAATTGGAATCCAGTGGACAGTGTGCCTATACCGGATGCTAAAGACTTATGTTTTCAGTCCTACACCCTAGCCCCCATTGTTTTTATCATATACCCTCATGATTATTGTCTATAAAAATATTGCTTCTTAAATTTCCAGCTTTTCTCATGGATGGTTTTTAAGCCTGTTTTGCCATTTATACAGTTATATTTTAACATTTGCATCATTTTCTATACATCCTCTTCACTCTGTATTGCGCTGGGGAACCATGTATATTATGTTTTGCTCTATCTAGGAGCCTCAGACCAACTCCTATCCCCCTGTTCCCCTGGCTGCCCCACCTCACACTCACGTGGGAAGCGCTGATCCCCCAATTGTTTTTATGTTTAGAGGATTAAGACTTTCTCTTATGATAACTTGTTTAGATCTACAAACAGCGTGGTCATACACCAAGGGGGACTTGTATTACATAACAATGAAACGTGGTACTGAGATCCTGCATATAACATCTTTAAGGTGATAGTTTATTGTACAAGCAAAGGGTGGACTGTCAAAGTCGTATAATTGGATGAACGAAAGTATATTGGTTTAATATTGGTTTGCCATGCGATTGCAAAGCGTACGCCACGTAACACGTGTCGTGATGCGATCGCACGGTAAAATACGCACGCACACACTCGCATTACATCATTTAGTTATTTATATAATTCATATTTATATTGGTTTTGTCACACTGTAATTTATGAGCAGATAATATTTGGTTTATTAGTAGTATATATATAAATATATATATAATGATTATACGTACACTTCAGTGATATATATGGTTCAGGTTGTGAGAAAGGTGGCATGTCTGGTATCATACTAAAACCCTATTCATCAGCAGCTGTCCGGTGCAGTCGGCGAAGAGATCGCACATTGCATACTTTAGTTATTGATATTAGGGAATAAACCTTTTGTATGATGCTGGCTATGAAAGGTGCAGACCCCCTGGAGAGACGACCCCCACCTTTGGATTCCTTAGATTGAATCAGCCTATGACCTGTTTGCCCTGGACCCACCCAACGTCTGGACCTATAGAAACAATCTACGTCATCTCTATTGTTCAAGTGTAACACTGTACTGTATATAATCATAGCTGCACACCCCCTGGCTCTCAGTCAACTCTGACACAGTATTCTAACAGATATACTGTCCACCGGGTCCCGTGGGTGCGCAGCGAGCGCATGCGATAGCATTGGTATGTACTTATCTTTTGGTATTGGCTGTACTGTACTTTTTCATAATATAATAATGTATTGAATTGTTGACTATTTACATCTGCTAAAATAAATCACTTTATGCTTTGGAAACACATACAATTGATTGGGCAATGCTTATTTGAAAACGATAATAATTACTTTAATAATATATATATATCTATATATATATATATCTATATATATATATATATATATATATATATATATACATATCTATATATATATATACATATATTTATTTGTATATATACGTAAATATATATATATATATATATATATATATATATATCATATTATAACAATAGCTTATATAATAAAGTTCTATTACAGTACTGAACACAGCAGATGAGTTATCGAAATGCAAAAAGCCCTTTTGCTTTAAAAACCTGATGTTTTGTCAGAAAAGGGGCTTGCTTTTGCTTTGCCTCATATACCAATTGGGTTATTACTTGTTTTAATGTTCACATAAATTAAATACTATGAGGGGTGGTACTGGGAGGAGGACCAGAGCACTAGGTGTCAACGGACACCCTGGCCCAGAGCTGGATTAAGGCTCTGGGGTACCTGGGGCACTTTAGACAGGGGCCCCAATGATGTAACATGATTATCATTTTAGACAAATATACATTCAATGCTGTGTGCACTACTGTTAGTTGCACGCAGATCTGCCTTCACAAGCTGTACAGTGTGAAGTGGGATATAACTCCCAGCAGTCGGACCAAATCCTGACAAAGCGAGTCACCCAAATTCGGGACTGTCCCACCAGATTCAGGACAGTTGGCAGACTGTCCTGCTCGCTCCTACCTGTTCTTGTAGCTTTCACTACCAGTGGCTGCTGGTGTCCTTAGCTCAGTTGCTGTTTGTCTGAATCCTGGGGGTAAATGTATTATGCTCCGATTTCTGCAACTCACCGATATTCGGCGACTTTGACAGCGAACTTTAAAACGGCAATGTCTTTAAAGGCAAAACTTGCCCTTAAAGACATTGCCGTTTTAAATTTAGCTATCAAACTAGCAAAATATCGGTGAGTTGCAGAACTCAGAACATAATACATTTCCCCCCTGGAATGTTGGAGGCCCTATTTGGATAGACAATGGGTACCTGAAATTTAGAAAATGCCAACCAGCCCCAGCTTTATAATTAGGCCTCAATCCGGCCCTAACATAAATAGATCTATTTCCCTCCAACCAGCACTGACATTAAATTAATAGCATACACATTTAATAAATAGACCTATTTCCCTCCAACATTAAATTCAAAGTATTCCCATTTAATAAATAAAACTGTTATCCTCCCTTCAAACAGCCCAAGCAATAAATTAAATAGCATTTAATTTTAATAATTATAACCATTTCCCACAACCATCCCCGGCATTAAATAATTCATATTCACATTTAATACATAGCCTCCTCCCCAAACTCAGCCCCATATTCAATCAATAGACTCAAACCACCCCAGCATTAAATTAAAGGTCCCGTCACCTCGTCTTAAATTAATAGTCCCCACTATTAAAATAAATAGCACCACCATCTTCCCACAAATAAATTAACAGCACCCACCATTAAACAATTAGCTCCGACTCACAGTGCACCATTAAATTAATAGTCTACCTCCTGCCCAAATTACAATGGAAACCTCCTCCCGACACCGGCAGTAAATTAATAACATTTTATGTCAGGATGACATAAACATACCATTTAGCATCAATGCACTGTACTGCTCCTAGAGCTACAATATGAATGCAGCTATTTACAGGTTCCTATAGTCAAAATGTTTAAATAAATATATATGCATTTGTTGAATCACTTTTACTAAAATATCTTTTATATTTTATTTATAGACAGTCAGCTAATTCCATAGACTGTGAAATAGGAATAAAAGCAAGAATAATATAATAGCAAAGCAGTGCAAATATGTAGTAAAATTTATTTAAAAAAAATCATATTTTTCTTTATTCTGTTAAGTAAAAGCTGACTACATAGTTCCTGGAGTGAATGGAAGAAGATGATTGGGACCTCAATCCCATTAGGCCAGTCATAATTTTTTGGGCCATTTAGCTAACAGCCTGATTGTCAGGCTGTAGCTTTGTGCTCTATTTTGCACTTTTAAAATGGCATGGCTTCCTACTAAAGGAAATCAGTAAATGCAATGCTGTCTGAGTAAAACTGCTGTATTATGAGTTTGACAAATATGTTAGGTGGGCTCGTTGGGCATCAGGTTCCCCACAGTAAAGTGGAGACCCTTATCATTTTAGCTAGAGCTAGCAAGGTATATAATTTTATATTGATGTAATTTTGGTTTTCAAAATGAAACCAGCAAAAGGTTAGTTGCACCTCATTTACCAGACTGTAACTTCTATTGAAGTAAGTGACCATCTACCACACAAGACAACTTTTCTACTGCCTGAACTCATCACTATTGGTGGATATTACTCTGGTATAAAGATCCGACAGTAGAAAAAGGTGTGACAAATTTAAAGGGCTAGATACCCATTTAATAGTGTTCTTTGTCCTGTTACTGAAATTAAATAAAGACTTGCTACAGGACATACTGTAGCTGCCCAGCAAGAGGCTACTAGAATGCATAAATATGACACTGAGGACACCAACCACAAGTTAATAGCACAGATTGCTGCTAACCAGGAGGAACAAAAGAAAGACATGGATGTCTTCAAATGTGGTGTCTAACAGGTGACAACAAGGAGTGTAGATTTACTTGCAGGAGCCATTGCAGGCCAAAGCTCCATACATGCTAGCCAATTCCTGCAGAAATTTTTTTTTTCCTGCAGAAAATTACTCCAAGTGCTGATGTATAAGCCTCCCTAACCGTGTTTAAATGGACAGCAGGTGGAAAGGACTCCCTGCTCTTATTCACGTGACCAAGAAATGCTTACAACTGGTGACCACAGATTGTGAAACAGGTTGTCATTGACTAGTACATCAGTTTCATGCCTACAAATGGGTAAGCCATGGGGATCCTAAAATTGCTTACAAACTGGTGAAGATGCTTTAGAAGAATAGCGATGGGCCTACCACAGCCATGTTGAACCCAATCCCCAAAAGCAATATCTCCAGCTCTACCTGGAAAAATAGGGTGCTGGGAGATATGAGAGAACATTGAATACAAGTTTAGAGACTGGAGACTCAGGACCTGGAGATGAGAAATTTGTGTCAGCATATAGATAAACACTTCGGTAAAGACTTAATATGATGCATTAGATGTTAAATGATCGGGCATACTGCAGCAAATTATCTGCTAAAATACATACTTATGCAATGTGTTGCATTTTTTTTTTTACAAATGTTTATACTTGACAAGTTACCATGTACTACATTAAATCAGGAAAACACTTGAGGTTGTCTGACTGTAGGGCCTGGCAAAATGTTAGCACCTAACATGCAACAACGATGTTATATCTAAAATGTATGCAATACAGTAGATGAATGTTCTATGAGCACATCACTTAGTATGTGGCTCAGTAGAAGGTTTCACGAGAAGGAGAGCAGTGGCTTAAATTTGACTGAGGATTTCACAAATATAGCAGTTACTAATATGCAATTGTTTAAATCAAGTTTACAGCAGGAGGTGTCGGAATCAAAGTAACAGTAAGTCACTGCAGAGTAATCCTTCAGATGTGAAGGAACATGTGAAATGTGATTATGTACTAGAACATGTGGTTAGTAATGAGGTCAGTTGGTTAATGTTGTGTTAGTGACAATGCGCTTGACTTGGAAAATAGCTGGAAACGTGAACAGATATCAACCACAGGAATGGGTACAAATATTGGTTCTATTCACAGCAAATGAGAATAAAGTACCAGAGTGAAAATACAAGAATAACATGGTAGGACAGATGTTGGCGTCTATGCTCTGGCGCGGGCTCTTTCTTACATATATGGTGGGACTGCCCGAAACTGATTCCCTTCTGGCGTGAAATTAAAGCTTTGATAGAAATGTTAATTCAAACCCCCTTACCTTTTGACCCTAAATTTTTCCTTCTACCCCTCGGGTTCCCCACGGCCACTAGACACCAAAATAAACTTGCTCGTCACATTATTTCAGCAGCCACATGTCAAATCGCCATAGATTGGAAACTGGCTGCCCCCCCTTCATTCTCCGCTGTAACTAATAGGGTTTGGCACACGTATAAGATGGAATACATGACTAGCATTATACGAAACACAGCCAAATCTTTTAACAAGATTTGGGACCCTTGGATGTCTCATTTTCAATACCGCTCCCCCTTCTCCTAATCATACCCCCTCCCCTTACGTAGCCTTCTCCCCCCCCCCTCTCATTGCCTCTGACTCAAGAGGGATTCCCCTTGCTCCCCTCCACCTCTCATTTTCTCGCTTATCTTCTTCTTTTTCTTCCTTCTTCTTTTCTTTTCTTTCTTCTCTTTTAAACAAAAAAAAAATAAAAAAAAATGCCGGTCTTTATTCCTTAGAATCTGAGCTATCTTATCTCCGAGACACGGAGAATTCTACCTCACTAGCCTATGTACTAAATGTATTCTGTTTGATATAACATGTATCCTTTTGCACTGTTAATTCTTTTTTGACCGTTAATAAACACTTTAAAAAAAAAAGAATAACATGGTAGGCTACCTGGTGACAGGCGTTTTACAGATCGGTTTATATTAATCCTTGGTGTAAGTTTTACTGTATAGAGAAAGCATTTTTGATGAACATGAAGAGCCCAGTCCCATGTGCTCTAGCAATCTGGTCATAAAGGTCAATCCATCCTATAAAATGCCTTTCCAGCATCAGTAGATAAGAGTATGAAAGGGGTCACCGATATAGATACCTGATGTATCAGATCAATTATTTTTGTAGTGTTATCCTGTGTTTCCTGTACAGGGACAAATCCTACCAGGTCGTTGTGGATTAAATTGTTCAATACATTTTTTAGGCAATTTGCAATGAGTTCAGCAAACAGCTTCAAATCTATACTGAGTAGAGATGTGCGCCTATTGCTAGAACAATGATAGGGGTCCTTTTCCTTTTTGGGTTTTATTGCAATGTGTGTTTCTAATGTCTATGGAGAAAAAAAAATAGTACCTGAAATTTCTTTAAGAGCCTGGAGGAGTAAAGTGGCTCATTGAAGGTTTAACAAATTTATTGTGTACCGATCATGTCCTGGACTCTTACCTAACTGGGTAGCAGCAATCTCATCTTCAAGTTCAAGTAAAGTAAAAGTCATATCCAAATGTTCCCTATGTCCCCTCATCTCTTCATCCATCGTTATTAGGTTTTAATGTATCGATATTGTGTTCTTTCTTTGTAAAATCTTCAGAATTGGTTGTACAGTTTAGTATAATAGGTGTGGAATGTTTTCATGATATCTTCTGTTGTGTAGTGGATAGCATCTCTATCATCTTTGATCTAGGTCAGGCCCTCTGTGATCACAGGGCCCTTACTAGGAGTCTACCAAGTTTATTGCCCCATAGAAAATATTTATGTCTGCACTTGTGAAAAACACATTTCATGTCATTCAGAAGTTTATTAAGGGCGGGTCTAGATTCAGCAAGTTTAACAAGTGTCTCTTTACAGAGGGATGCTTTATGTATTGTTTCAAGAGCTTTAATCCAAAGAAGAAGATATTCCTTCTGGGCTTCTATCTGTTTCTTCAGAGTGGAAACTAACTGTGTAGACTTAATTCTAGTGGCACATGTGTGTGTCTTCCATAATGCAGTTTTTGTGATTTCAGGAGAGTTGTTTGTGAGGATAAACTCACCAATTGCAGCCACAAGTTGGGCTGTACACTCATGGTTTGGCAATTAGAGCTCATTGAACTTCCAGGACTACTGTCTAAGGGTGGACTGTGGAGTTGTAAATTTCAGGAGATTGAACATTAGACCAGTGCAGTAGATTTAAATGTCTATGACCAATGACAAGGCAATTTAACTGTGAATAAATAAAGAGTGGGTGTGAAAAGATGTGTAATCCCATTGTTGTAGTCTCCACACAGTCAGCTGGTGGTCTTGCCTGTTACCTTATGGTGATCTTGAGAAGATGTTCTAAGTGAGCTGCTAGAGGAGTCTAAAATCAGGTCAACTTCCAGTTTAGGTTTCCACCTTATTGTAGATCTTGAACTCCTTTCAACATCTTTGAGAGGAATGCCAACTGTCCTTGATTATGAGCATGTAAGTTAACGGATGTAAATCATTGGTTGTAAATCTATCCCTTGAATATGAGTCCTCTACCTTGGTCTAATGGATGATATAATAGATCAGTCAGCAGAAGTCATCTAGAAAATAAAATGGTAGCAACATTAGACTTCCCTTTTGGGTTATTGCTAACATGTTTATTAGGGTAATGACGATTGTGAAGTGTTGGGACTACCCCTTGTATAAAATGTGTCTCTTGTATGAAGACTACTTCCGTTTTATATGCTTGGAAGGAACACATAGCCTGAGATCTTTTTTCAGGCATCTATAGCCCTTTTGCATATATATATATATATATATATATATATATATATATATACAAGTTAACCGGTGCATGATACTCATGCATTTTTTTGTAAAATAATGTCAGTATACCAAATTTCAGGTCATTCGGATGAGCCCTTTCTGAGAAAATAGTTTTTTCCACACACACACACACACACTAACACACGTCACTACACATGCAGGGGCGGATCTAGAAAATGTTTGTTCCCCGGGGGGATGTTAGGGCGGGGCGATTTAGGCCCCACCCCCTTTCCGACTTCTGAGGTTGCCGGGGGCTGCACAGTATGTGCAGGTCCGCTCGGCAGTGACAGGCAGGGACAGTGTGCTGCCCGGCTGCTCTGATTGTGTTTAAAACACAATCAGAGCAGCCGGGCAGCACACTGTCACTGCCAAACGGACCTGCACATACTGTGCAGCCGTCAGCAGCAAACCCCTGCTAGGGGGGGGGGCGATTGCCCCGATCGCACCCCCCTGGATCCGCCACTGTACACATGTGTGTTCATGAGGTAAAATTACCTCACGAAATTGAGTTTGACCCCTCAACACGTCAATAATGTCAGTATACCAAATTTCAGCCCTTTTTGAGGGTTTTTTCCCACACACACTAAGAATTTAGTAGGTCAGTTAACCCGTGCATGATACTCATGCATTCTAGTCAAATCAAGCTACTTAAGGTGTTAAAAACTCCCCACTGTCACCCCCGGAAACCAACAACCACTCCCAACTGTCACTTCTCCTTCATGAAATATATAGGTCAGTGTATAACTCTGCCCAGCAGGTGGCGCTGCAGCTTGTTTTTTTTTTCCCACACACAGACAGACTAACACACGCCACTAGCCATTTATATTATAGATATGTATATATATAGAGAGAGAGAGCGAGAGAGAATCATCAGTACATTTCTATATGACACCACAATTTAAGAGGGGTAAAAAGCATGGCATACTAAATTCAGTGACTTTAATTGCTCATTATGTGGCATAATGTGACAATCAGTAGATTGTGGGGCATAGGCAAGGAGTGGGGGAGGGGAATGCGAATAGGTTGGCAATATGAGGCAAGTATTGGTAGAAAAAATTACAATAGCATAAAACAAATAAAAAAAAAGGAAATGAATGAGTACAAATAGACTAAGGTGTACATGGACAAAAAGTGAAAAACTGCAAGTGGGGGTAAGTGATAACATGAACCACCGGGTTTTAAGGAACTTCCTAAAACCTGTTTTCCTCTCCACTTTAACTGCAGGAATACATTTCATTCTTCTATAACCACATGTGCTACCTAAAAATATTAAGTTAATGCTGAATACAGGTGGAGCATTATCTATTACCCCGTACCTTGTCTTCTTAACACAAAAATCAAGGTTGGGTTTTTTGTCCCATATTTGTTAGAGCAGGAAAAAATGTCGGAAATTATTTAGGCTTTGTAGAAGAAACAATAAAAATAACAAAGGTGTGGACCCACAACCTCGTGATTATAGGTTATTAACTGATTCTTGTAAACCTTAGTATACTAGTCTCTTCTGAGACATCAAACAGGCATTACATATGATTAGGTCTGTAACTGGCTGAAAGCAGAGAGAAAAAAACATTATTTATGAGTTGTCAGTCTCAGTAGGACCCGCGGCTGTTTTAGGACTGCACTTGTTTCTCTGGGCTATGTGCAATTCTTGTTTTTGAGGGCACAGTGGTGAGTCCAGAGGAGTAAAAGTAAGTAAGAAATCATGTAAATCAATCTTTTTAATATTCAGACTTTCACAGAAAAAAATGTAGGAATATATTTACGAAACTGCGGGTTTGAAAAAGTGGATATGTTGCCTATAGCAACCAATCAGATTCTAGTTGTCATTTTGTAGAATATACTAAATAAATGACAACTAGAATCTGATTGGTTGCTATAGGCAACATCTTTACTTTTTTTCCCACCCTAAGTCTGTGTAGCTTTTTTCCCATCATGGTCAACCTGCAGATTAATAGGAAAGGCCCATTCATATTTTATGTGTTTTTCTTTTCAGTTCATCAGTAAGGGGTTTCAGCAATCTCCTCCACTGGAGCTTGTACCAAGACAAATCCTGATAAATTTGCACTTCATAGTAGGGATGAGCGCACTCGGATTTATGAAATCCGAGCCCACCCGAACGTTGCCGATCCGAGTCGGATCCGAGACAGATCCGGGTATTGGCGCCAAATTCAAATCTGAAACTGAGGCTCTGACTCATAATCCCGTTGTCGGATCTCGCGATACTCGGATCCTATAAATTCCCCGCTAGTCGCCGCCATCTTCACTCGGGCATTGATCAGGGTAGAGGGAGGGTGTGTTAGGTGGTCCTCTGTCCTGGTAGATCTCGTGCTGTGCTGTTTAGTTCTGTGCTGTGCTGTTTAGTTCTGTGCTGTGCTGTGCTGTGCTGTGTTCTGCAGTATCAGTCCAGTGGTGCTGTGTGCTGTGCTCTGTGCTTCTAAGGGCATAGTTATTTCCCCAATATTCCCCTGTGTTTAAAAAAATAAAAAAAAGTTATTTAAAAAAATACCAAAAACTAATTTAATTTTTTTTAATTACCACAAAATTTGCACAACCAATCCTGCAGTATAAGCCCATTGGTACTGCAATATTACCAAGTTCACACATTTAGCAGTAAAAGTCCAGTGGTACTGCAATATTACAAAGTTTACACATTCTGCAGTATCAGTCCAGTGGTGCTGTGTCCTGTGCTCTGTCCTGCTGAGTTCCGTAGTGCTGCTGGGTCCTGTGCCGTGTCCTGTTCAGTCCAGTGGTGCTGTGTCCTGTGCTCTGTGCTTCTAAGGGCATAGTTATTTCCCCAATATTCCCCTGTGTTTAAAAAAATAAAAAAAAGTTATTTAAAAAAATACCAAAAACTAATTTAATTTTTTTTAATTACCACAAAATTTGCACAACCAATCCTGCAGTATAAGCCCATTGGTACTGCAATATTACCAAGTTCACACATTCAGCAGTAAAAGTCCAGTGGTACTGCAATATTACAAAGTTTACACATTCTGCAGTATCAGTCCAGTGGTGCTGTGTCCTGTGCTCTGTCCTGCTGAGTTCCGTAGTGCTGCTGGGTCCTGTGCCGTGTCCTGTTCAGTCCAGTGGTGCTGTGTCCTGTGCTCTGTGCTTCTAAGGGCATAGTTATTTCCCCATTATTCCCAAGTTTTTAAAAAATAAAAAAAAAGTAAAAAAAAAATTAAAATGAAAAATTAAAAAAAATTATATATAATTATAACCAAATTTGCAAAACCAATCCAGCAGTATAAGTCCATTGGTACTGCAATATTACAAAGTTCACACATTCTGCAGTATCAGTCCAGTGGTGCTGTGTCCTGTGCTCTGTCCTGCTGAGTTCTGTAGTGCTGCTGGGTCCTGTGCCGTGTCCTGTTCAGTCCAGTGGTGCTGTGTCCTGTGCTCTGTGCTTCTAAGGGCATAGTTATTTCCCCATTATTCCCAAGTTTTTAAAAAATAAAAAAAAAGTAAAAAAAAATTAAAAATTAAAAAAAATAAAAAAATATATAATAATTATAACCAAATTTGCAAAACCAATCCAGCAGTATAAGTCCATTGGTACTGCAATATTACCAAGTTCACACATTCTGCAGTTTCTTGTGCTACATATAATGGAGACCAAAAATTTGGAGGATAAAGTAGGGAAAGATCAAGACCCACTTCCTCCTAATGCTGAAGCTGCTGCCACTAGTCATGACATAGACGATGAAATGCCATCAACGTCGTCTTCCAAGCCCGATGCCCAATCTCGTAGTACCGGGCATGTAAAATCCAAAAAGCCCAAGTTAAGAAAAAGTAGCAAAAAGAGAAACTTAAAATCATCTGAGGAGAAACGTAAAGTTGCCAATATGCCATTTACGACACGGAGTGGCAAGGAACGGCTTAGGCCCTGGCCCGTGTTCATGGCTAGTGGTTCAGCTTCACCCACAGATCTTAGCCCTCCTCCTCCTCCCCCCCCCCTACAAAAAATTGAAGAGAGTTATGCTGTCAGCAACAAAACAGCAAACAACTCTGCCTTCTAAAGAGAAATTATCACAAATCCACAAGGCGAGTCCAAGGATGTTGGTGGTTGTCAAGCCTGACCTTCCCATCACTGTACGGGAAGAGGTGGCTCGGGAGGAGGCTATTGATGATGTAGCTGGCGCTGTGGAGGAACTTGATGATGAGGATGGTGATGTGGTTATTGTAAATGAGGCACCAGGGGGGGAAACAGCTGATGTCCATGGGATGAAAAAGCCCATCGTCATGCCTGGTCAGAAGACCAAAAAATGCACCTCTTTGGTCTGGAGTTATTTTTATCCAAATCCAGACAACCAATGTATGGCCATATGTAGCTTATGTAAAGCTCAAATAAGCAGGGGTAAGGATCTTGCCCACCTAGGAACATCCTCCCTTATACGTCACCTGAATAACCTTCATAGTTCAGTGGTTAGTTCAGGAACTGGGGCTAGGACCCTCATCGGTACAGGGACACCTAAATCCCGTGGTCCAGTTGGATACACACCAGCAACACCCTCCTCGTCAACTTCCTCCACAATCTCCATCAGATTCAGTCCTGCAGCCCAAGTCAGCAGCCAGACTGAGTCCTCCTCAATACGGGATTCATCCGAGGAATCCTGCAGCGGTACGCCTACTACTGCCACTGCTGCTGTTGCTGCTGTTAGTCGGTCATCTTCCCAGAGGGGAAGTCGTAAGACCGCTAAGTCTTTCACAAAACAATTGACCGTCCAACAGTCGTTTGCCATGACCACAAAATACGATAGTAGTCACCCTATTGCAAAGCGTATAACTGCGGCTGTAACTGCAATGTTGGTGTTAGACGTGCGCCCGGTGTCCGCCATCAGTGGAGTGGGATTTAGAGGGTTGATGGAGGTATTGTGTCCCCGGTACCAAATCCCGTCGAGATTCCACTTCACTAGGCAGGCGATACCAAAAATGTACAGAGAAGTACGATCAAGTTTCCTCAGTGCTCTAAAAAATGCGGTTGTACCCACTGTCCACTTAACCACGGACATGTGGACAAGTGGTTCTGGGCAAACGAAGGACTATATGACTGTGACAGCCCACTGGGTAGATGCATCCCCTTCCGCAGCAACAGCAACAGCTGCATCAGTAGCAGCAACTACAAAATGGCGGCTCGTGCAAAGGCAGGCAACATTGTGTATTACAGGCTTTAATAAGAGGCACAACGCTGACAACATATTAGAGAAAATGAGGGAAATTATCTCCCAGTGGCTTACCCCACTTAGACTCTCATGGGGATTTGTGGTGTCAGACAATGCCAGTAACATTGTGCGGGCATTAAATATGGGCAATTTCCAGCACGTCCCATGTTTTGCCCACACCATTAATTTGGTGGTGCAGCATTACCTCAAGAGTGACAGGGGTGTGCAGGAGATGCTTGCGGTGGCGCGCAAAATTGCTGGACACTTTCGGCATTCAGCCAGTGCCTACCGCAGACTAGAGGCACATCAAAAAAGTATGAACCTGCCCTGCCATCACCTCAAACAAGAGGTTGTGACGCGCTGGAACTCCACCCTCTATATGCTGCAGAGGATGGAGGAGCAGCAAAAGGCCATTCAGGCCTACACAGCCACCTACGACATAGGCAAAGGAGTGGGGATGCGCCTCAGTCAAGCGCAGTGGAGACTGATTTCCGTGTTGTGCAAGGTTCTGCAGCCATTTGAACTTGCCACACGAGAAGTCAGTTCCGACACTGCCAGCTTGAGTCAGGTCATTCCCCTGATCAGGCTGTTGCAGAAGCAGCTGGAGAAAGTGAGGGAGGAGCTGGTAAGCCATTGCGATTACACCAAGCATGTAGCTCTTGTGGATGTAGCCCTTCGTACGCTTTGCCAGGATCCGAGGGTGGTCACTCTTTTAAAGTCAGAGGAATACATTCTGGCCACCGTGCTCGATCCTCGGTTTAAAGCGTATGTTGTGTCTCTGTTTCCGGCGGACACAAGTCTACAGCGGTGCAAAGACCTGCTGGTCAGGAGATTGTCCTCTGAAGAGGACCGTGACATGCCAACAGCTCCACCCTCATTTTCTTCCACATCTATGGCTGCGAGGAAAAAGCTCAGTTTTCCCAAAAGAGGCACTGGCGGGGATGCTGATAACATCTGGTCCGGACTGAAGGACCTGCCAACCATTGCAGACATGTCTACTCTCGCTGCATTGGATGCTGTCACAATAGAAAAAATTGTGGATGATTACTTTGCTGACACCATCCAAGTAGACATGTCAGACAGTCCATATTGTTACTGGCAGGAAAAAAAGGCAGTTTGGAAGCCCCTGTACAAACTGGCTCTATTTTACCTGAGTTGTCCCCCCTCCAGTGTGTACTCGGAAAGAGTTTTTAGTGCAGCGGGGAACCTGGTCAGTGAGCGGCGAAGGAGGTTGCTTCCTCAGAACGTTGAAAAAATGATGTTTATAAAAATGAATAATCAATTCCTCAATGAAGTACAGCACTGCCCTCCAGATACTACAGAGGGACCTGTGGTTGTGGAGTCCAGCGGGGACGAATTGATAATGTGTGATGAGGAGGAAGTACACACTGTAGGGGGAGAGAAATCAGAGGTTGAGGATGAGGACGACATCTTGCCTCAGTAGAGCCTGTTTAGTCTGTACAGGGAGAGATGAATAGCTTTTTTGGTGTGGGGGCCCAAACAAACCAATCATTTCAGCCAAAGTTGTTTGGTAGGCCCTGTCGCTGAAATGATTGGTTTGTTAAAGTGTGCATGTCCTATTTCAACAACATAAGGGTGGGTGTGAGGGCCCAAGGACAATTCCATCTTGGACCTTTTTTTTTTGCATTATATGACCAATCAACAGTCGTTTGCCATGTTCAAAAAGTAAAACCAAATTTAAAAAAATTCAAGAAATTAAACCAAAAGTAAAATGCCGTGTCATAATTTAAAACAAGAGGTATTGACGTGCTCTAAAACTACTGTATTGTTGTTTATATTTTATAAACACTACACTTGAAAGCTTGAGTCTTTCAATAAAAAAGTAACTGTCCATTGCACGAATATTTGCAACAGGGACAATTTTAGGGTTAAGAAAGTCAACTAATAACACTTCGACGCTGTCTGTCTTTATAAACACTACACTTGGAAGTTGGAGGAGGTATTGTGGCCCCGGCACCAAATTTACTACCGGGGCCACTCCACTGTGCAGTCCATATTTAGGTGTATCAGATATTAAACAACGGTGACAGTTGATGCCCAATTTTTTAATTATATTGTGGCCTCGGTACCAAATTGTGTACCGGGGCCACCACACTACGCAGTCCATACCCTTTTTTGGTGGAATTCTGACACGTGGAGGGTTTTTTAATTATATTGTGGCCTCGGTACCAAATTGTGTACCGGGGCCACCACACTACGCAGTCAAGATAGATAGATGCGTATCATAGATAACGTACATTCAGTGGTGTGGGGCAAATTGAAAAATATTCAAAATGCACTGACATTATCAAAAACAAGAGGTTGTCACACGCTAAAACTCCAACATGTATATGATGGAGAGGATGGAGGAGCAGCCGTATGTGTAGTGTAATGCAGACCTGTTGAAGGTTTTTTATATATTTTATTGTGGTGCCCAGTGCCCACTCCTCTACGCAGTCCAGATACATTTATTGGTGCGAATCATAAAAGTTCAGGGTTTTTAATATATATTGTGGTGACCCACTCCTCTACGCAGTCCAGATACATTTATTGGTGCGAATCATAAAAGTTCAGGGTTTTTAATATATATTGTGGTGACCCACTCCTCTACGCAGTCCAGGTACATTTATTGGTGCGAATCATAAAAGTTCAGGGTTTTTAATATATATTGTGGTGACCCACTCCTCTACGCAGTCCAGGTACATTTATTGGTGCGAATCATAAAAGTTCAGGGTTTTTAATATATTGTGGTGACCCACTCCTCTACGCAGTCCAGATACATTTATTGGTGCGAATCATAAAAGTTCAGGGTTTTTAATATATATTGTGGTGACCCACTCCTCTACGCAGTCCAGATACATTTATTGGTGCGAATCATAAAAGTTCAGGGTTTTTAATATATATTGTGGTGACCCACTCCTCTACGCAGTCCAGATACATTTATTGGTGCGAATCATAAAAGTTCAGGGTTTTTAATATATATTGTGGTGACCCACTCCTCTACGCAGTCCAGATACATTTATTGGTGCGAATCATAAAAGTTCAGGGTTTTTAATATATATTGTGGTGACCCACTCCTCTACGCAGTCCAGGTACATTTATTGGTGCGAATCATAAAAGTTCAGGGTTTTTAATATATATTGTGGTGACCCACTCCTCTACGCAGTCCAGATACATTTATTGGTGCGAATCATAAAAGTTCAGGGTTTTTAATATATATTGTGGTGACCCACTCCTCTACGCAGTCCAGGTACATTTATTGGTGCGAATCATAAAAGTTCAGGGTTTTTAATATATATTGTGGTGACCCACTCCTCTACGCAGTCCAGATACATTTATTGGTGCGAATCATAAAAGTTCAGGGTTTTTAATATATATTGTGGTGACCCACTCCTCTACGCAGTCCAGAAAGATACCTTGTTGCAACGTTTTGGACTAATAACTATATTGTGAGGTGTTCAGAATACACTGTAAATTAGTGGAAATGCTTGTTATTGAATGTTATTGAGGTTAATAATAGCGTAGGAGTGAAAATAAGCCCAAAAACTTGATTTTTAAACTTTTTATGTTTTTTTCAAAAAAAATCCGAATCCAAAACCTTAAATCCGAACCGAGACCTTTCGTCAAGTGTTTTGCGAGACAAATCCGAACCCCAAAAATAATGAAAATCCGGATCCAAAACACAAAACACGAGACCTCAAAAGTCGCCGGTGCACATCCCTACTTCATAGGCATCTAGGCATCTAACCTTCTGAAGAATGTCCTCCCAGACAGTCTGGTAGTGGAGTATACAAATGATGTCTTGGGGGTTGTCTAACTGAGAGTTTCATAAGGGCAACGTTCTGTGATTCTGATCAAATAATATTTGTGAGTCTTTTTCTTAGATCTTGTTCCAAATTTTAGTGAGATATATAATTCCCTGCAAGGGTATATCTTCCTGTATTGCCCTTACTCATAAATGATTGCATCTGCCTTGAGTTTTTAAAGTTTTGAACTGCCCACAACTCTAAAGCTTATTGGCTAATAGCATTGCATTGTATCTTATTGTAATATGGTCACCCCCAATTCCTGTTATAAAGTTAGAAAGTACTGTTTCATGCGAGGTGATTTAAGACGGTGTAATAATTATCACAATTCTCCTTTGTCTCCAACTATAGAGCTAGGTATCCTACCTTCACAATGCAAGGAAACAAAAAAATGATGACATCTTCGCACATATGTGGATGCACCTGCTCCAGCACCCATGCCATATTACGTATGCACTTGCCTGCACTCTTAATTCAAAAGAGCTTATCAAGAGGTCCGCAGTGTGTGCTCCTTTACATCTACCAACAGTCACCAATATCATCGTATCTGAAAGCAATCACTTCACTTCTCTCCTCTCACATACCTCACAGTGCCAACCACCCACCTCATCAGCTGCTATGCTCTACAGCAGCTGCTACCCCTGGTAACCTAGTAGATATACCCATGCCTAAATGATAGTCAAATAAGTACTAAAGTATTTTGTAAGAAAACAGTCAGCCAGTGAAGTAGGGTCCGCTTTGAACAAGTGCATTCAATTCCTATTAAGAATCATTGTAAAAAATACATATGCAATTGAGTAAGTGAGCAAACCTATTCATGTCTTACACATGGGCGCGCTTCCAAGTGAGGGTGGGAGATGCCGCCAAACACGTCTCCAGGGCTTGCATAGGCCCTGGACAAATAGCATGACATAAAATAAAAAATTAAACCAGTGCACATTTGATATAATCTTATTTCATCCTTGGAATAAATATATATAGATATTATGGGCCTGATACATGTTCGGACGTACGTCCATTTGCATAGCCTATCTTGCGTGAAATAACGCTGCATATACTTGGAAACTGACCTAACACCAATGGACACAATTACATTAATTTCATGTCTGAACGCAAATGACACTTACAACATCCTGCGGCTGAGGAGCGGAATGAGGGGCGGAATGAGGGGGAGAAGGGGACTAATATAGGCAATGCACAGTAAGGGCATGCCAAGGGCAAACAGATGCAGCCGATGGGAAAGAGATGCAGCCGATTCAAGTCCTGGATTTAGTCCTTGGGTTCAGCCTTATCATTTGTACCAGCTACAGGGCCAGGACTGCCACCAGAAATTGCAGGGCCCAGTAAAATTGTAACAGGCAGGGCCCCCTTTCTTCCTTCTCTAACCCCAACTTCAATTTTAAATTATTCTCTACCCAACAACTGTTCCCCACATTCTATATAGTCACCCCCCCCATCCCCGGTTCCATCTAACCAATGCAGTAGTTTATTTTTGGCACCTCTCTATTGACAGAGCTGAGACGTTATTAATTAAACTCTGTCTGGGAGCCGGGCACCTGGGGGCTGAGACTGGAGCAATTAGCGGCAGCTGTGGGGCCCCAACATCTTGGGAGTGGAGGCAGACATGTTGCCTACTAGGGGGCCCTCTGCCGCATCCTTAATTACGCGCAGAGGTCTCTCCCCACACCACCTCTCACATCTCAGTAGCAGCTGCTGCCTAGAAATGGCGTCTGCTACTTCCCTTAACTCACTGCGGAGGCCCCTGCCCCTAATAAATTTGTTTGGGCCCTGGGCTGATGGGGCCCCACTCTGCTGTGGGGTCCCATACTGCTGTACTTCCTGTACCCCCCGATAGCGGCCCTGTACAGGGCAGATGCAAGTACCAACTAATAGTGATGACTAACATGGCATAGTCTTTGTTTTAAAAACTACATGTATGTGTGCCACTAGAAAGCACATAACATGCGTATGCAGGTCAAATAGATGATAAAAACGCATTGTATGTACAGTACGCATTGAACACATTTTAATTTATGTATTCAATGAAAAAAAATTATATTTTTATATTAATAATTATACTGTTAATAGTTGTTAATTTATTTTGCATTAGAATATTTTTTGTTTGTGTTCTGCTGTGACTTTATATTGCATGTACGCTTGTGCATATACTGTAGTCTGTTCTGTCTGTCTACGTAAGGCAAGCACCGTTTAGGCATCTTCGGTTTGAATATGATCGAATCTACAACTCCGTGCTCTGTGTTTAGACGCAACATGCATGCAAGTTGCATCTGAAAATGAATCAGTCCTGATATGTTTTGTTTTTCTTTCTGCATTTTCTTTTACTTTTAGTAAAGTTATTTAATCTGCAGGCAGTACAGACAAAACATTCAACCTAGGCTTATGTTCTAACTATACTCATTGTAATCTTGATATTATAATCATCATAATTTTAGCATATTGCAGTCACTTAGACACTTTAATTACTGTGAGAGCCCTGATGGTTAAGAGAAAAGAGTTGTTAAAATAAAGCTGCAATTAGAATTTGGCAATAAATAAATAGCACTACTGGATATCGAGTAAAACATTCCTATTATTTAGACGTCTTTGTAAATTCCAACTTTAAAAGCAAGATGTTCTGATAGTGGGGATGGCTTTGAGTATAAACACCAGGCTTACAGGTTATGACAGATCTACTAAACTTAAATCATCACCTTCACACTAAGAAAAAAGTTAATTAAAACTTATTAATATTTTTTTTTCCCTCTGTGGAAAGAAATCTTAAAATGTAGAAAGACCTAATTTTATGGTAAATTATTGTGAATTTTTTACCTTACTTAGAAGTTCTGCTTAATGCTTCATAAAAGGTTGTGAAATTCTCAAATATATATAGTGCAAAATGTAAGTAGTTGTTTTAAAGAAAGCAACTTGTGTTTTAGATTTAGTAGATCAGCAATTTACAGGTATGTATTTTCCCTCTAAATTCTACTACTTTCACTTTTCATAGCTCTTAGAAGTACATACATAAAACATATGTAATTTTTTTTCCTGTAAGAAAAATTTGTAGTAAAGTAAAAAATTACTTTCAAGGTTTATAATAAACACCTCTTTCATGCAAACTAATATTGCAGATAGTAAAGTTATTTAATATAATTAATATACTCAATATACCTGAGTAATAAAAATGTACTTATAAACTAGGGGGTATATTTACTAAACTGTGGGTTTGAAAAAGTGGAGATGTTGCCTATAGCAACCAATCAGATTCTAGTTATCATTTCTTTAATACAGTCAACAAAATGACAGCTAGAATCTGATTGGGTGCTATAGGCAACATCTTCACTTTTTCAAACCCGCAGTTTAGTAAATATACCCTTAGGTATCAAACAATAATCTGTGAAATGTAAAAACAAGTGAAGGACAAATTTAAAATTCAAAAGCTGGCAAACCAATGCTGGTATGCTCCTGATGAAAACGAGTTGGGCAGAGCTCCATAAGAAGAGCTATTTAAACCTGCTGGTTAGCAATTCAAGGATTTATAAAATTTGTAATTTAATTTCTGGGCTGGTCACAATTTGCATTTGTAAGGATGTAAGATAGTGGTCCATCAAGTCACCAAGCCTTAAATATAGTATTACTATAAGTTAAAATGGGTGGTAATATGCTGAAGACAATATAAAAAAATGCATATTCTTCTAACTTCAGAAATAACAAAGTAAAATATATAGAGAGATGCAGGATATACCATGTCAGGGATATATTTTACCCAGCAAGAACCCTGGAATGCACCAGTCTGGACCTTCTAATATTTAATGTCAAGATGCATAGTAAAACTGACCATAATGTTACTTGGGTCATTTCTGACCCTTTTAGTGTCATTCACCATCACAGCAAGATTGATAAATATCCCCAAATATAACTTTAACTTTGCTCTTAGCAGTAATTATAATATATCATTCCAATTTTAAAGTTCCCCCATGTTTTGGCAAAGTTATTATAAAAACAACTAGTCAACTTTCACACACTGAAGAATATTTCAAAATTTACAAAACTAATGAATGAACACCAGACAGAAAACTCTCATCATTACATTTACTGAAGGATTTGCGTTTATTAATCTACAAAAAATTGAGACTAATTAGCAAAAACGGGGCAAAATATTTGCAAAAAATGCACATAAATACAATTATACACAGAATTAGTGTAGACCCAGAAATATGTTATTTATTTTGTGACTTCCACAGTTTATCGAAATAACAAATGTGTCTGGTTACTATATGTATATATATACATATATATATATATATATATATACATATATATATATATATATATATATATATATATATATATATATAATGTGTATCATTTAGAGCTAGGAGTTTAAAAATAGAACATGTTGCAATACAAGTGGAAAAATGCCTCTTTCTTACATGTGGGAAAATTATGGCTGCTTTTGCGTGTATCGCAAAAATACTGGACAGTTTCATGTTTTACACTGCAACTTACAGTTGAGTTAGGACACATCCATTGAACTCTAAATCTGTGAGCACATTTAAACCCCCCCCCCCTTTCCTGCAGTACAGCATGGTTTTGCCAAAGTGCAAATTTGCTCCTTTTTTTGCTTTGCCCTAAATAAGGCCAACAGTGTCTATCATATGTGGGTCAGAGAGCACCATTTAGGAGGAACAGTGAACAAAGCAATATTATATTGTACATAGCAATTACTATCTGTGTTTGGTTGTAGTTAATGGATAATAGATTATTTAAGACAAAATAACCAAAGTACATCATGAGGCAGGAGATAACAGCACAGCGACTATTCCAAAACTACATTTAAATTTGGATCTTACTATCATTTTGCAGTAGGGAGATGATCATGTCATTAATGTGACCACACATCCACACATCTTTTTTATTGCAGCACAGTAAACCGTGAACATGGTGGATATACTATTATACAACTAATGTCTGGAAAATCAGTACTCTGCCAGTCTTACGTTAACAGACCTATTTGCAAGGACAGCAAGGAAACTGCTTCCTCTCTCTAGCCTGATCTATGCAATGTACCAAGTACTTATTACAAATTGCTTGTTTGTACTTGTAAAGCTGGGTACACACTACACTGTTTTCATCCAATAATCGGCTCAAACAGCGACCGCTCGTTTAAAAGTCGGGTCAGTGTGTACAGTGACACGATGGTCGAAAGTCTGCCCAAATGGACGATTATCGCCTCATTTGGTTGGTCGCACCGTTTAATATTTTCGGTCCAATCTTGTTTCCGCTGTGCAGTGTGTATAAACTTCCGACCGATCCACAACAGTGAGTACGAAATTATGACTAATGTCACTATCGTTATCATTATCCTGATACTGTTAGGCTGCCTACATATATTTATTTCATATACTGTGTAGACTGCTATAAACTAAGCATCTTTACTGTGCTCTGAGAAACAGTAGCAGCATCCATCACACTTCTTTTCTGTGACAAAATTACTTTTGTTGATTTGGATTTTGAAGGTACAGTGGGATTTGGACTTTTGATACTTTTTTTAGCACTGACCATATGTCCCAAAGCTGTTTGCCTAAAACTATCTTGTTTTTATGTATTAAAGATGTATTGCTAATAAAGTATTTCTTTCTTGTCGTTGTCACAATAGGACAACAGGTAGAACTAGTGTGTATTATTGGTAGGCTGCATATATTTAATTAACTGTCGACTTTGGGGCTCATTGAGAAGTGGAACCTACATCTGTTGTTTTGCATAAGTATTTATATACAATTTTCCGTATTGTTGCCTTTTGTCTCCCTATGGCTAGAGAGACAGAATGGGGTGGGCATTGGCGGGAAGCATAGTCCGAGTACAGTAAGGGCTTGTTTATGTAATTGTGCCACAATTATATGTGGATGCATCCGCAGATATACCTTTTATGGACGTATCTCTTGTGGGTGCGGGAGGGCAGGTGCAACATCACACAATGATATCAATCAGCAGCACATTCTAGCCATCTCTGATTGGCTGACTGTGTATTGACCCCTCCAGCTACTTAAACCATTAGACACCCAGCTATATTACATGAAGTTACAGTCGTCTATCACATCACGTAACCGATATTTCCATTTGGACTACTGCAGGCTGGAAGATATCCATTTGTTTTTGAAAAGGTAAACAACAGATGCTTATATTTAATTTACTTTGCATTTGTATTATGCATTTGTGTTTGTGTTTGCATTTAATTCCATTTTATATGACAATGTGATTTTTGCATTTATTAATAACTGTCCAGACAATATTCTCTGTTGTGAATATGAGATTTCATTACATTATTACATTGTGTATAAATACAACGTTAGCATTTACCAATGCTACTGTTTTACAGCTGGACACAATGAAATTATGCACGTAAATGCACTTTCAATTGCATGCATTCTTCCTACATACATTCGGGGCGCAAATAGGTCCACCTAAAACCTACATCTAAATAAATGCTATCATACACACTGGTACAAAGATGCTACCCTCCCAGACCACCACAGACAAGGAGCAGCCACCGCCAACAGCTTGACAGGTAAGAAAGTACTGACTGCTTCTCCTGCATGCCAGCGGCTGGTGTTCCATTCTGGAGCTGAGTGGGCAATAGAACACTGGATCACCTAGGTTTGTCTAATGGTAGAGATGACCCTACATGTATGGTCAGAGAGTTATTGTCTGCCTTGTTTATTTAGATAAACAATAGAATGATCTAGTTTATACATCTTAATGTAATTAAAGCTGGCTGCGGTCAGTTGCAACAAATCAACTGATCGGTGAATTGGTCGTGTCTGCTGCTGTATGCCCCATAGACCCCAGGAAAATAGCAATCCCGCAACCTGATATAATTACACTTGTTAAATGTATTATATGAATTTTTATGTTAGCAACAAATCATTTATGCTACTTTTTTTATATTGGACTTACATTTACCAACGTCAAAGTTAAAACTTTTTTTGCAGTTTTGAAAATGTGGCCATAAAAAAGCAATTAATAAGACTAACTTTAATGCCGCACATGTGTGACTGGTAGCCTAGAATATGCTTTTGTTTACATTTGGAAAACACAATTTAAACACAATACAGATACACAATTTCAGACGGGAAACTGAAGGAACATTCTCCAAACACAATCTGGAAGTGCGTTTTAAGATCTAAGCACTGCTCTGATGTATGCCCAAAACATTAAAGTTTGCTATCCATTATTAAGGCTTTTATTATACACAGAATGCCAGGATGTCTAATGTGCAAAAGTACTTACAGCACAGAGAGATATGATTCATTTCATTATTACAATAACATTTTAGGAGCATTTTATCTCAGAGTTTCTGGAATGTTTTTTAAATCTCTGAGCTAATGGAAGGGAATCCATCACCACGGTTTCAAAGAACAAATTATTTAGGATTTGCACTACATGAGGATAATCACTGAATAAAGATATTCAGATCCTATTGTTTTGACTGATGTCATTCAGTTTTACGTGGACTGCCCGGGCAGATGGTCTAAGTGCTGAACTTAACCAGACAGATGGATGTGTTCTACTGGGTCCAGTCCAGCTGCCTCTTTAGCACTCGGATAGATGTGTCCCTGATAGGAGCTCACAGCTGCACTTTTTCAAAGGGAGGAAAATTCAAGTGCTGGGATGGAAAGTGACATTACACACTTGTATTCACTTACAAGTTTTGACCAGTGACTAATCAGTAAGTGCATTTAGCACATCTGCATAGGCCCTTCTACATACAGTGTAATTAGTACAGATATATCTCAAGCTCCATTAGTTCATATATTTTTTACTTGTGTTGAATGCAGCAAAGTTAACTTTAGTTTATTAAATTATTTTGTAGTACATTTCGCAATGCTTTTTTTTTTAGCATGTTTAAATTACTAAGGCTAAGTAAGGAAGAGCTGAAGGCTTTTGGGTGTCTGAGTCATTAAATAAATTATTTCCATTAACGTCCCACTAAAGTACAAAGTTAAAATGTTCAGTTATGAGTCATGAAGATAAAATAGATTGTTAACCTGACATTCCATTGCAGCTTTTAAGAGTAAAGTACTACCGCCCCACCCCATTTCAGACAACTGGACCTGTAGGATGGTGTGGCATTGGAATCTAAAATAGATATCCGCCTGAGAATGAAGTAATTTGAACTACATGACTTCACTGTCCCTGTGTATGAATCAACCTATTAATCCACACACTGCATTTCTGTAATGCAAGTCTGCCAAGCTGTCAGTCACTCTGACAGTTCTGGTAAAAAAGCACCTCTCTCCCAACATGATAACATGCTGCAGAGGAATGAAAGAGAACATGGCAGAATTATTCAGTTAGTAACAAGCAGGGTTGGCGTTAAGGAAAGACAGGTCATATGCCTGGGACAGAAGGAGGACCCCAAGCTTCTATATTTGTCTGCTTAAAAAAAACAAACGTCAGGTAATTAGTTCAGGATTTTTACGTCAATGAACTCGGATTGGGCGTCAAGTTCATAGCAGGACTGCTTTCCCCAGGAGAGAGTGAGGAGGAGATATTGAATATTGTGAAGTAATTATTCATGGGACCATATAAGTCTGTACAAATTAAATTTGACACCAGATATAGGTCTGTGTATTAGAATACAGGCATATATCTGAACTATTATATGTGAAATTAGAACTAGTTATATTAATAAAAGGTATGCCTATGCATATTAGATTTAGCACCCAATAGGACTCTGTAAATTAGAATTGACACCAGATAAGGTTCAGCATATTAATCTTAGCACCAACTTTGTACACTTTGTAGCAGATATGGGTCAACTTTGCACAATTTGCATGTCAAGTATACAAGTATACTTGCCAATAATTATGGCTCAACATATGTTGGCTACTACAAAATAGATCAAAATAGGGATGTTTCAGCGCTGTGGTAGTAGTCACATAGGTAAAGATAACAATCCTCTCTCTTAATACAGCAATACAAGTGATAAAAGAATGTAAAAAATACTTAAATTTAGAGATGTGAAGATCTTTTCATTCAGAATTTTCCTCCAATATATGATGGCATGGCATAAAAAATACAGATAAAAGATATAAGTGCGCCTTAATTAATTAAAAGTAGATATCATATGGTGTCTTCACCCAATCTCTTATGTGAGTGCACTTACAAGATGGAGGGAAATAACAGGCCTGGGTTCAAATTTCTTTAGGGACCTCCCATATGGATAATCAGGATTCTCTCTCAGATAAGCATGTTCCGTGGGGTATATAAAAGGCCAAAAAACCGGATCAGATGTAGGTGGAAAAACAACTTGTAATCAGTGTCCCCGGGGTCCACTTCACTGGTTGTTAGTTGGTAAAGATGGGGTCCTCATGTATCCTTGAGAAAGACCTAATTTAAGAGGTTGAAACGCGTTGGAAATAGGGCTACTGGATCTGGAATACATGAGGACACCATATGATATCTACTTTTAATTAATTAAGGCGCACTTATATCTTTTATCTGTATTTTTTATGCCATGCCATCATATATTGGAGGAAAATTCTGAATGAAAAGATCTTCACATCTCTAAATTTAAGTATTTTTTACATTCTTTCATCACTTGTATTTCTGTATTAAGAGTGAGAATTGTTATCTTTACCTATGTGACTACTACCACAACGCTGAAACATCCCTATTTTGATCTATTTTGTGTTATATACTGGGAAGGTTGTGTGATTCCCTTAGGTGTGTTTACCAGCAGTGGGATATTAGCGCTATCTATCTCTTCTTGAACTAAATATTTGATAATATATGTTGGCTACTGACATTCGGAGCTGGCTCCTAGATATTGAATACATTTGTCGAGTTCCTCATATATTAAAAGTACCTATGGAACCTTCCCTGGTAGCTGTCTACTAAATCAGAGCTAACTAACTACCCTGCTGAGCAGGATATTATAGTCAGCTCTAATTGAGTAAACATATAGCACGGTAGGCTCCATTGCACACTAAGGACCTTGCAGGTATTATCTATAGCAATGATGGCACAGCCCAGAACCACCCTCCCAGTTCAAGGTAAGGAACAGCAGGGGGTGGAAACGCGACACCACGGGGAGTTGCTGCTTCCAATGGAAGGGTTGGCTGCCATCTAGGGTGCCCACAGGGCTTCCTCCGGCCCTGCACACATGGTAGTGCTACAAGTGTTTTGTGTGTAGTGTTTGCAGTTCTCAGTCAGTGCTTTTTATTTTCATCTGCTCAACAATAAGTGCCTTTGTTATCACTAATTGACTGATTGTGCTGTCAATAGCTCAGATAGCTAGCTAAAAATTGCAAGGAATATAAACTAGTGGCACTGACTGGCTCTTGCAGTGGACCTGCAACAGACTGTTCTTCCAAATGAATAAAACATGAACTCAATATATTATCTTGGTAACACTGATAGTACACTTACATTTATTTAAAAGCATAAAATTAATATTTTTGTTAAAGTTAAAATATCCATTTAACTATTCTAGAAAATACCCTTAATGATTTATTTTTTTATAGTTTCATCCAGTGTTGGAAGTTGACTAGTATATGTGGGTAATGCCATACCGCTACTTCACCGACTGCTTTGACTGTAAAACAATCAAATACCATTCACATCTTCCATACCGCCACTTCTAAATTTCAACTTTGATCACTGGTTTCATCCCAGTGTAAACTACACAAACTTTGTTCTAGTAAAGTCAGTCTGCATAAGGGCAGTCAAATCCTTAAAAACAAATGGAAAATAATGGAAAAGTTACCACTGTGGGTTCTTGAACAAATGCCCTGGTAATAATTAGCCATGGCTAGTATACATTAGACCTTTTCTTTCTCTTCATAATGACATAAATGTGACAATAATACAATCACACATAACAGAAATACACAATGATGACATTATACATATAGTGAATTTTACAGACATTTAACGTTCTAAGCCCAAATTCAGGGGGTTATTTTGGCTAGTGCAGCACTTTGTGAAATTTGAATTTTGCTTGAATTTAAACATTTCAGCAAGTGTTGAAAGAATTGGCTCAGTGTGAGAATCACCTTGTAGGGTGGTCTATTCCCTTATATCACATTTGTGAAATAATGTTTTTACATGATGTATTTTGCTGTTTCCATTTTCTTAACCCAGCTGCTTCCCTTCTCCTTACCCCGCTGAAAGACAGAAGTGTATACGAGAAAGCAGTTATAGAAATATTAACTTGTGTTTTAAACAGAAGAAATCCGTTCACAAAATAGGGCCATTCGCTCACGTGGAAGCACACAAAAAAGAATTCTGTAATGGTGATATTTTTTGCCCTACTAGCTACACATATTTTTATCACATGTAATAATTGCTAATAATTACTAATATATAGGTACATTCCAATTATTTCCTTCCCGTCGATCTCTAGAGACCACAAGCAAAACTTTACATTCTGGTTTCTCAACAACTCTCATTTCCAAGGGAACTATTGGGAAAAGACGATATTATATATTAACATATTTTATTTTTCAAGAGCAATATTAGAAAATATTTGGCTAGCAATTTTTTTAAGCCCCCCTGACTCAAAGCCACTCCCAATAGCCACACTAGCCCACCAAGCTCTGTATTATCATAAAACAACAGCCAATGCTACAGTATACTATCTTTATGAAACACAGGATGTTATTTGCAAAGTGCAATAGGCCTTGATTTGGCACTAGTTCACCGATATGGTCCACCCAGAGCATATTGAGGTGTATTCCCGCACTTGCTTGACACTCTAGTGTGATTGAAGCATTTCTTTATTTTCCATTGAGTGTCAAGAAATTATCTCTAAAAATGCACCTACAAAGTTGCCTTTGTGCCGAAGTTCAATTGGAAAGTGCAAAATGGTGCCATGGAAATTATAGGATGAGACCCAATTTCTGCCATCTCAGAGATGGTGTGAGATTCAAGTGTTTTTACAAAATGAAAATGGCTGTGTGCCCATCCGCACAGCAAGATATGGATGTAGAAATCTTCATTCTTGCCATTTTTTTTCCATTCCGTTAATCTGTCTCCGCTAACGGAAAATCTTGGTTTTTCCACTACTCCACAAAACAAGCAACATTAGTCTATTTCCTTACTGATCAGGGAACACTCCAACATACTGCTCTATTTGACTGGTAACATTTTTACTCCTCTGCTCCACAAACCCATGGAAATCTTGGCACACATCTTAAAAATTGAGTCACAAAGCACTCTTTAAAAAAAGGGCTAGATTTACTAAACAGCGGGTTTGAAAAAGTGGAGGTGTTGCCTATAGCAACCAATCAGATTCTAGCTGTCATCTTGTAGAATGTACTAAATAAATGACAGCTAGAATCTGATTGGTTGCTATAGGCAACACCTCCACTTTTTCAAACCCGCTGTTTAGTAAATCTAGCCCTAAGTCTACTCAAACTTTAAGATCCTTAATTGATGAGGACACATTGCTTTCTGTCTTTGGGGCTGTGTATGCTGCCACTCCTCATGTGCCCCAATTGCTTTGGCAGATATAGCTATAAGGTACTAATATTTTACAATTGTTACAAAAGGATCTGTGATGAAAAACAACCAGTATTCAAGCCGAAATTCAATTTTACAATGAATATAATATCGTATTAGACATTGTAAGTTATTAACATTGATTATAAGTGAATTTTGCTGTTTATGCTATTAGAAAACAATGCATCATTTTGATTATATTTGGTCTTATTAGAAATGTGTTACTGTGTAATACTTCTGTGGGTAGCTATAAGATGTCACTGATTTAATTGCTGTGTATAGAAAGCATTTAGACAAAGATTTGACATGTACAGCAATGGAAACAGTCACATCTGCAGTATATATATATATAAAAAGCACTTTGCAATTGTGTTGATTATGTCTGAATGATGCATCAGATAGCAGTAGTCTTGTTTTAATCAGTGAAAATAGCTTTACAGTATACTCTACGTGCAATACATGTATTTAATCCTATAATACAAGCCCTGTTAAAGATATGTTTGTTTTTTCTAAATACATTTTACATCCTTGGCAATTATACTTTTAACTTTTCAAGTTTCACAAGCTGCCAGTTTATATCAATTTGTACCTAGTTTGTTATGCTCATACTTTTTCTATGAGCGTATGATTTTTATCTGTGGCTGAAACCACATTGCTCTGGTTGACTCTGCCATCAAGTTGCAAGCGATAGCTGCAGCTTCTGTTACAGAAGAATTACTTGTTAATAACGCAGTCATTACTCGTCTGATCCCTCAGGCTGCCTCGCAAAGCAGAAAATGAGCCACTTCTGCTTGGCATTAGCCAAATTTATTCAAAACAGATTATCATCAATAGCTCTGTGGAGGTGATTATCAGTTTCAATTGTCTGACAAGGAGCATGAGGGTTTACTTTTTCCATCCGTCCAGTCATTAAACACATGTCAGAGTAGAATCAGTAGTGGTGATTTCTGCAATTAACTTCCCCATCTTTGTTTTCTTTGCACAAATTATCGACCCAAAATTGCAACCACTGCACCTCACACACTTCAGGCAGGATTTACAAGCGTACTACGGACCATTTATTCCCACAATTAGAAAAATAAAATACAGATGGGGCAAAATTATTTTACACAACACATGCTGCAGTGGGGTAATTGTGGAGGGCAGCACAGTGGCCTAGAGGTTAGCACTTCTGCTTCACAGCACAGGGGGCATGAGTTTGAATCCCGACTATGGTCTTATCTGTGTGGAGTTTGTATGTTCTCCCTGTGTTTGCATGGGTTTCCTCCGGGTGCTCCGGTTTCCTCCCACACTCCAAAAAACATACTGGTAGGTTAATTGGCTGCTATCAAAATTGACCCTAGTCGCTCCCTCCGTCTGTCTGTCTGTGTCTATGTGTGAGTGTGTGTCTATATTAGGAAATTTAGACTGTAAACTCCAATGGGGCAGGGACTGATGTGAATGAGTTCGCTGTACAGCGCTGCAGAATTAGTGGCGCTATATAAATAAATGATGATGATGATGATGATGACCATGCTGCAATGGCTCAGCCCACTAAACGGACAGCTAAATTTTATGTAAGAGAAGTGATTTGTGTGTTGCATGGCAATTGTGGAATCATGCCATTTGTGTTAAATTATTTTGTTTCAACATTAGGGCCGGTGCTACCACTAGGCAAATCTCCACACCTGCCTTGCGGGTTTAGGAGGCTCCTCCTCCTCACTATATTCCAGTCGAAAAGTCAGCTTTTTAGCTTTAAGTTGCTGCTCCTTTATTTTGGAGTGTGGTACTGGACTATGATGTCTCAGTCCATTGCCACATTCCCAAAAGGAGGAGATGCCACCCCCTCTCCTCCCCACACAAGGCAAGAGATAGGGTGCTTATGGAGGAGCCCCTAAGGAGGTGCAGTGCATGGGCGGAAAATGTTCAACAGGAGACTACTTGACAACTACTTAAAGAAGAATTTCAGTCTCTGCTGCATTCTTAATGAAGATCCATCACCCTAAAACTAGAGTCTCATCTATTCCCCAGTATTCACCACACCTCCCATCCTTTACAGAGAACACCACCTCAGATCACTTCTTTCTCTAGACGCAATAGACTAAAACATGTCAAATGTGGATCGTACTGTGTAAGGTTGCCAAAGGAAGTTGATTGCTACAATCACCGCTTTAACCACTAATGTGATCTACTTTGCATCTTCACTGTGCCCACATAACACAGATCAGAGCCATTCTAGTATGTATATGAACAGGGATGCATTCATGTTGTGACTACTCACACGCCGAGTACTGTTAAAAATCTAATGTAAGACAAAAGAGTCTTTTGAAGTTGTAATGAAAGTGGGGATCACAAAAATAATTTAGAGGGCTGCATGATCTAGCTAAGAGTATTTAAAGCTGATAGTATGTCTATTATTTGTTACTAGTATGACAAGTGAGGCCAATTTAGGTCGAACGCACTTAAAGGGTGACAGGGTTTGTAACAAAACGGACACTTACATTTAAGGGTTAACATCAGGGATGGCCCGACCAATGATAGCTCTTGTGGGAGGGTCCTGGTTTCCTATAGGTGTCTGCATTTCCTGGTTTCTTCACTCTTCAGCACGAGATCCCACCCACCCACTCCTTAGTTACGGTGGTAGTGTTTTATGTTTTTAAACAATTTTTGCGGTAGGAAGGCACTGCGTTCAGCAGCTGATTAGTGGGCACTAGTGTTTGTTGGCTGCAGGTCACTGTCCCCTTAGAGGCACCAGTAACTCCTTGGTCCTTCGGTGAGGAGGGTCCCTGTCCGGCTCGGTGAGGGAGGGCAGCATGAGTTTAGAAGGGGTACAGTCACTCTGACGCCAATTTAGCGCATGATAGTTTTGGGATGAGATCCCCCTGTTAGTGGATGTATGGCGGTTTCGCAAGTTCCCACGTTTATCTGGTTATATCAGCTTGGGAGCTATCCCGCAGTGTCCTTTCTCCACCACCATAGGTTAGTTAAAAGTTAACGCAATTAATAAAATATGTCCTCCATTTTCTCGCAACCTTATACATGACTCTGTGTTTTTATTTTACATAAGTTGTTAGGTTGTAAAGGTGTTGTGAAGGTGGGGGGACATACACGGGGAGCCCTTTATACACCTTTTTGATAATACTGTCTGCACTTGGACAATTGGCAGTGATTAGAGTTAATAAAAATTATTCAAATATTTAACATGCTAACAGGTCACTTAAAGGATCATAATCATGTACAAATAATAATAAAACAAGAGTCCAACGGTTAGTTGGGCCTAACATCCACTGCTGGTTAACTGTGAGCATGTTAAAATATTTTACAAATTGAGATTACATTTCTCTCTCCTCTTGGTAACTGGAAGGTTAAAGGTATTTTGAGCCTTCCAAGTGTGTTTGCAAGACACGAAGCCTGAAAATAAACATTTTTCCAGCCTTCTTGGTTTTTGAAGTGTTTACAATATATTGTGTCTATTTTCCAGAAAAACAAATGATTTACAGTCATGGTTTTATGCTAACTAGATATGGCATTATGTAAATCTAGCTGTTTTTGCATAAAAGGGTTAATACATTAGCTATCGCTCACTCTATTTTTGTATTCGAGGAATGTAATCACTGGTGGAACTGTCACACAAAGTGTAAACATGCCACATGCCGTTCTCCCAAACAATTAAAGTTTGTGTGGATTATAGTAACAAAACTGAATTTACTATAGTTTTATTTGGTTCTAAGTGGTTTGTGATTATATCAATATACTGTACAGTATGTCACTTCTTATCAATCAGTTGATTAGTCGCAATTATCGAAAATTTCTCTCTACTGAAAATGTTGGGTCAAATATTAAAAGGGCAACTAGTAGTATTTTGATACATAAAGCATATAATAACATATATGTTGTCTAAATCATACGTACCTTTATGAGATATGAGGTTATGTAGCTAGGTATGCTTTTGACGGCTGGACATCAATTTGGTCAACAATTGAAATGTAGACAGTATTATAAGGTGGTCAACTGAAATGGTGACAGTATTAGTTATTAGGACAGTATTAGGTTGCCAATTCAAATATAGAAAGTGATCAGGGACAGGGATATGAAAATTATTGTCGACCTAATAATATCCGTAAAAAAAAACCACAACAATAGTCCAAAGGTCCTGTAGCTGTCCAAACAAAAGCCATAACAATATTTCAAAAGTCCTGTAGCAGTCCATAAAAAAAACCTCATACCAATATTCCAATAGTTGTTGTAAAAAACATGTCTTATCTTGAAGCTTGAAACCACCAGAATACTCCTCTGAAACATGCTTGACAACAAAACAAACCATACAGACAATGCAAACTTGCATGCAGAAGCACCCGCTACAAAATATGAAGGAGGCGAGGACTACTTTTAACTTAGGGACTTTCCCATTGATGCCACTAGGAATGCTGAACTGCTACCAGACCTGTTGGCATTGCTTGCTTAATGCCAACATTGTGACTGTCGACATTTGTACTGTCAACAATCACAATGTCTACATTTCTACAGTTCAGATCAATATAAAAATATTTATGTAACACAATGGTTGTATTATCATTGATTAGATTAGATCATCCAACAATCATGAAAGTGGTGGAACACATACATATAGTTTGGCAAATCATGCAACTAATATTGGTGCTTTTATTTTCTTAAATATAGTAGGGATTTCTTCCAACTAAGAGAAATGGGAACTATTCTTTTCATAACTTTAGATGGCCAACCATTATTGTCAGACTCACCATTGTGCTGTTAACCAAATGCTTTTCCTCATATCAAAGATGGAACATTCCAGTTTCTCAAAAGTGAAATTTTGTTTGCTTATATTTAACTGTTTTCATAGTAAACACCATAAAATATTTCCACATTGCTATGGCAAAATGCGGAACTGCAATTAGGTTTCAAGTTAATGGCACAATTACGTAACAGCTGTTTAAATGTGCAATTTGTTAAATATGTATATATGACCTTAAATGCTTCCTTTTCTCATCCTAATCACACATGGCATTAGACAGGAAGTTTCAGGGTACTATACACAACTCTTTATGTAAAGCAGAGCAAGATTAAGGTTCAATTAAGATTCTGTAGGGCTCTGCCTGAAATTGCACCCAGGACTAATGCACTTCAGTGCCTGCTCCGTACCCTTACTGATTATTAAGGAAGCTGTGGTATTGTCTCTCCACTCTGTGTCTTCCCTGACCCAAGGTGTAGTGAGTTCCCAGCAACCACCTAGAGTATGTAAGGTCTAGTACACTGGAGGCAGCGGTGGATTGGGAATTTCAAGTTGCCCTTGAAAATATTGTGAAAGTGGCCTCATGTTGTAGTTGAGATCAAATTGTCAGTAGGTGAGGCAATGCATGTGCAACTGCTGTGGGAGTTGACGTAGGTAATACTTTAAACAGTGTTTAGATGCCTTGCATCCTCATCCCTTTCAAACACTCCAGTAATACTGTGCGCTCCACTTTTTGGTGCATGCAGATCCACTCTACACAAGCAAAGCAACGTGAAGAGGGACATACATCCCAACTGTTCCTGCAGCCGGAAACAAAATCCTGACTGTGTCAGACAGTCACCCAAAATCAGGACTGTCTCATCAGAATCAGGACAGTTGGCAGACTGAGATTCACTCTCCTACCTGTACTTCCAGCTTTCACTATTGGCTGCTACTGCTGGTTGTGTCTTAAGCTCAATCGCTGTATGTCTGGATCTTGGAATATTGGTGGACAGTTTGGAAAGTGTTAGGTACAAGAATGTAAATATGTAAAGATGAGCAACGAATGAACACTCTAGACATCCCTCCTCCCAAACAGCCCCAACATTAAATTTGTAGCATTCATTTTTTATTAAATAAGCCTATTTCCACCCAATCAGCCCTGGTTTTAAACTAATCACATTCACATTTAATAATCAAAAACATCCCACCCTATCAGCCCCAACATTAAATTTATAGCCCCTACCATTACCGCAACATTAAATTAATATTGGTAATATTAATTACACCTCCACTCTTCATTAAATTACTTGTCCTTGCCTCCCACCCAAATTAACATAGGAGCTTCCCTAATCCCCCCCCCCATACTTTCCTTTATCATGCAGAGCTGCATGATGCTTCCTCCTCCTTTTGCTGCCTACGCATGTAAGCAGGTACGTGCCCAATGTGATTTGCTGTCAGTAGAGTGGGAAGAGGGATGTGAAGACAGAGCATGCAGACATAGAGGGTAGGGAAGGAAGGCATGGATCAGGCTGATCCACATGCACATACAATATGGTGGCCTCTTCCTGGTAATGCCAGCTCATTTCCATTCCACATCCTTGTGTTATTTCTGTCTCAGCCTTGTCTGATATCCTTTATTGTGCCTTTGATCTGTCTGTTTTGTGTCAACTCCTGGTCTTCACTCCTACCTGGTTGACTACCCCTTTGGTACCGCCTATGCATTATGACTGCCTGCTCCAGACTCCTGTCCTTAACCTGTAGGTCCATGAGGCATAGCCTATCCCTGAATGATAGCTCAGCCTACCCATACTGTCTGCTTATGTTAGTTCCTGCCCTGGACTTTCATTCTTCTCATTGGTTACTGAATAACAATTCCTCATCTGACCGTTATAGAGTCTTAGGCATGATACATTGTAAAGCCCTATATCACAGTTCTGCACCAGTCTTATTTTAAATATTTTCTCTTGTCTATGCTGCTGTCACCAATGTTAACGTCTGGGCTTGCTACATTAGAGTGAATGACATGATGAGATACACCTCCATATTTAATTGGTTCATTAATTATTTAGTTTACAACCATTGTTTGTTTTGTAAGCTTTTTTAAAACACTTATAGTTAGCTATTTGCATAAATATTTATATAATATTGGTAACAATGAATAACAATGAAACTATCCTTAGCATTAAAATTACAACACATTTTAAATCAAATTACATGTATTGTGTCTTCTTCTGCATACTATTCAAATCTGCTGGCTGATATCACTTCCTTGACTATTTTAGAATTGTTGTTTTTTTTCAAATCATAAATGCCCACGTGACCCCTTTCCTTTGAGAGATATTTGTCTGATACAATATTTACCATAGACTTTCTTACCATCAACTAATGGACCTGGAGTCAGTTAATTAAGTCATGTTCAAGACGTGTGATGAATTAATGAAACTTAGTTTAATTTAGCAACTTCAAGTCAGTGGTTAGAATGAAGAGCAGACAATGGTCACCTGAATGAAATGTGACATATTTTTATCAAAAAAATTAGAAAGAAACAGTAGTTTGCCCTGTGAAATTGTTCACACTGTGAAAAGTCCTATTTGTTAAACTCCTAAAGTCACTATTCGTTCATCCATACCTCCCAGTATTCCTGACTATAAAATTGAGAAAAATTAGGTCACACCTCTTATCAACACAGACGACTTACCGATCCACTCATGTTGTGTCAAACAAGTCAGCACCACATATCAATTCTGTATTAGACACTTCAACAAGTAGAAATATACATAACTTTCTGTTTCCTCAGTTTTCTTTCCATTTTTATGTTGTTCTTAACCTCCCTGACTAACACAAATTATTGACACATAATGTACATTATTGTGATTTGCCTTTCAGCAGCTTTGTTAAGTGCTAAGATATGAAACTTCGTATAGATTAGTCTAAAGCACTATAACACTTGACTTTGTTATGTTTAAACGTGTCTGATGAATGCGTGAATGGGTAGACCTGGATGGATCTAGGTGCTCAACTCTCACCAGACCTTATACAAATGGCAATGGAGCACGTTCAAGCTCGTTCATCCCGACAGTTTGTCCTCACATTTAACTTAAAGGTGCAGTGACAGGAAACTGACCTGAAATGTAATTGTAATTGAACTTCTGGGATCGTTGGTGAACCGATGGTACAGCATTTGTAAATTTTATTGAAGTCATTTTTGCACAATAAACCTGTTTTTACAGAAGAGCGCCTGGATTTGGGTGACAGAATACGGAGTGAGTAAATTGATGATGGAATGGACCTAAGTTAATGTTAGGATAGATACGATGATACTGTATTAAGCATCCTAACCACAACCCTATTGTTCACTTGCTATGATGATGAATTATATGACACTTAAATAAAGACTAACATGATCAGTCTATGGAAAGAATGCAGATTGCTCCATATGTGATAGTAGGTGGTACTTTGTGACCAATCTGATTCAACAAAAATGAGGCAAAATAATATATATAATATTAAAAGGACTATAACATATAAAATACCATGTATGCAATAATTGTGCACAACTGGTAATAATAGCATAAAAATAAATACATGCAACATCAGAACTGTGCTGTTGAATAAGCTAGCCAGAAAAGGCTGCTACATGTTGCATTGCAAAGCCTTGTACTGTGATCGCAAGATGTGCATTGAAATGGGAGTCCCAACGTAACTGGACCATAAACTTGGTCCATTTACATGTTTATGTACAGACCCCTAAAAGTAGGCTTAATTCCACACATATAGCTGTGCAATTTTCGAGTAAATTGGGCTCTATGTAAATTATGTTCTTTGTTTTTGTCATAGGGATTAAATGTATTGACCAATAAATAATCTCGCACCATTCATTCGCCATTCACACCCTCATAGTTTGATTTCTTGTTCGGTATTCTTTTTGCTTCTTCTTTTTTAAATACCGTAATTTACAGAGTGTTAGTTTAGTAACCTCTCTAGAGATATGCCGAACTTCAACTTGTTCCAACTTCCCTTTGACAGATACATATTGAAATAGCCAGAAGGAGGACAAGATGTGAGAGGGGAGTTGGCTGGAATCCCCTCCAGGTAAGTAATATTGATGGGAGAGTTGCAAATTAAAATAATTAAAGTACAGCAGCTGCAGTAAACTTTATGAATAAATGAAAAATGGTTTAAATAGAGAATCTAAATATGATTTTGTGAAATGGAATATTTCATCTAATATAATAAAATCTAGTGTTATTTGTGTTATTTTCATTGTACTTTCTCTGAATTTGAATTGACTCTCTCTGTTACATTCCGAATGACTAATTAGTTAAATAATTATATTTAATTGTATTACCTATTGTTTCATTATAGATATGCCATATGATTATGGTCTTTAAGCTTGAGGATGGCAGGATACAGACTAAACTGGTTGTACCTTTAAGGACATTAGCTGAAAGTACCTTTAAGGACATTGTAAAATAACATAATAATTTTAATTTGAGCACGTAGTTCTGGGTCGCGTGCCTACTGTGGAGCAGGGATAATTGATTACGCATAGTTTTGGCAGTAACTCTTGCAACCAACAGGTGGCAATATAGCTATAGTATTCATTAGACCCTTGCAAACACTTGTAGTTAGTAATGAACTATACAAATGTAGGATGAATAGACTGTAAACTGAGTTTTGCGTTTTTTGGTACCTATATTTTTTCATTATACAGTACGTTTGCTTTACTCACAGTATATGTACAGTTTAAAATTATTGTTTTTTTGAGAAATTGTAAAGATGACCTCTAACTTATAAAAATCTTGTGCTTTCCCTTGATTTTCTGCAAGCCAAATATATTTATTTTCACCTCTCTATTACAGAACATTTGCAGATAGATCATTGTTGTTATTATTAACTAATGACCCATTAAAATGGTTTTACACAATTTAAAACAAAAACAAAAGCTAACTTAGTGGCAAAAAGTAACCTATTTGTTGATTCCCAAATATAAATTTCATAAAAGGCTATTATTTAAGATATTACTTGATTGAAATAAATATTTAGGTGGCCTATATATAATACTCTTATGATACTCAATAATATCTCCCTGAGTTCATAGGTGTGTGCTGGGAATTTGATTAAGGAGTTTCCCCAAATTTTGTTTAAAGTTGAACATTCATCCAGAAATTATTTCTCCCTTATCTTTTATCATTAACCCCTCTGTTCATTATTCTCCCATAACCCTTAATTAAGGGGCATAAGAGTGGATTGCTGGAGGCGAAAGCAAAATTTATGTAGGGGATCACTGATGTCATTCTCACCTCCCTGGGGGCTCTTTTGGAATGCGGGGTCCAATGCAGGCACCCAGTGCACCAGCGCTGGACTGGGCATGTTTAGAATACAGCAGGTGCCTCAGGTGGGAATATTATTATATCCGCAGAAGTGGAAGTGACTTGGCATTGCCAGGGTCCACGGGTGCAGTACCCCATGCAACCCCTATAGTTCCACCCCTGCCCTCATTCTCCATCAATTGTTAACCTCTCACCCTGCATCATTAACACTCTTTCCCCATCAATATTCTCTGTTAACAGTCCTTAATCATTATCATCACCATCACTCTTTATTAGGCCTCTCATCCTCATAATAGTATCTCCCCAATGAATACTTCAGTGTCAAGCCACACATGTGCTGCTGCTTGATCAGAGAGGAGCAGATTAGTTCCCCTCTAAACAAGTTTAAATTGGCGCTTCAGAATGCTGAGACATATACATAGTATTCAGGTGATCCTTTAAACCTGACGGCCTTGAGCAAATTATTATTTTTATTCCTACAATAAGATCCTTGTAAAATGTGTTTATTTTAAGCTTATTGTAAAAAAATAAACTATAATAGTCTGATAGTCTGACGTCAGAGTAAACATACATGTTACGCAAAGAAGTTGGGATAATGCAATGGTGTAACAAATTATCATCTGCTTGGTTTGTAAAGTTCATACAATGTAACTTTATTTGTATTGAACGATAACAACATTGGACATATTTCCACATTAGAGGAAAGTGGAATGTCTAAGGTTCTCAGTTTGGTTTTGGCTCACAAAATTGTTTGAGTTTTTTCTTTGATTTGGTATGGGGAAAATTTGCTTGTTTGGTTTCAGTTTAAGTAATGATTTGATTTTGTCCGGCAACAATCTAAGTTGCCGTCATCTGTTCTCAATAAGCCTCATCAAACAGCACAATCGGTGGATATGAGTTCAAGACTAGGGGCATGAATCTACAACCTCATGAGTTATTTTATGGGGATGTTTACTGAATTGTTAAATTGCGATGTTTGGAGCTGTCACTATTTTTCAATATTGTTTTCAATTAAGTGAGTTAAACAGGTACCTTTCACTGTTGGATTATGCACTGCATGTGATAATTTAGAAAATATAGTTAAGCTATTATTATTTGATACTAGAAGTTTGCAGCAAAATTTCATACAAATTGAATCCTGCATTTCTCCCTGTGGTCTGAGTAATATTCGGACGTAAGTCCTGTTGCGTGCCGTATCTTGCATGAAATAGCTTTGCAAATGCTCAGAAAAGGACCTTGCGCCAATGAACGAAATTGCATGCAACTCATGCTCAAACACTAATGACACTTATGTCTGCCTACAACTTGAAAGGCGAACAATTCAAGGCTGGGGTTTTTCTTAAGTACACATGTGTCCAGCTGTATCATTTGCACCAGTTATAGGGCAGATGTAAGTGCCAGCTGATAACGATGACTGGCATGACATACTCTTTGTTTGGAAATAACACATATGCATGCCAGTAGCTAGTATAGAATATGTGTATGCAAGTAAGTAGACTATAGAAACACATTGTATGTAGACTTGCAGAAGTTTTCCCCATCTGAACCCCACTGCTCCCAACTAGTAAAATTATAGCTAGGACCTCATGTTTCAGCCAATACCTAAAGTTCCGAAATAAATAGCTTACTGCAAGGTTGTCTGCTGTCATCTGGAAGCTGGCAGAGGAAGCTTTGATTGGACCAGTGCTTTTACTAGGTGAGAGGTATGGGAGGTTCAACATGTTGGGTTTTGCCTGTAACAAAATTACAGTTTAAAATAATGGCGGAAAATCGCAGAGAATCGGTGGGTTTAAATAACCACCAATTGATACATTTACCCCTCAGGGGGAAATATACTAAAGTACAGTTTAAGCAAACCACAGGTTATCATGCGATTTGATCTGCAGTTTGCAAACCAATTTACTATAGGCCAAACTGCTCATTAAATGAATCAAAACTGCAAGGTCTCAAATAACATTTGTAAGTTGAAACATTTTGCTCTTATAAAAGATATGTTAAAAAGCATCTTGGTGTCTTGCTGTATGTCCTCCCTTACAATTATATACATTTTACTAAGCCATTTATTGGACTAATTATTAGATCTCACTTGGTCCTTAATCCCTATGTGAGGATATAGTATCTAGCCCAATCCCCAAGAATTAGATTTCTGTTGGCAGTTAGCAAATCACCCCCTCACTGAATAAATACAGGGAACCGTATAATATTCATTGGTTACAATCCCTGTTAAGAATTTAGGGAGATATTATTAGCTTATGCCTATTGGAAGGAAATCTAATTGGGATAAGAGCAATATCTCAGAATAACATATCTATCATAAGAGCAATATAATAACTGAGCTTGAACTAACCATTAAGGGCACTAATAGGGGACCTACATATCAACTATATATTTATTATATCTGAATCCAAAATGAGAATTAGGGAAAACACACAACAATTTTAATTCACATGTCACTTTACCACATTTTTTGCTGTTTTTAAATAAAACAAAACAATTTTGTTACAGATGCAAATAAAAGTTAATTAAGGCAATAGGGGTACATATACATTACAATAACTTTGATGAAAGACTGTTGAGCATCATATTCCAAACCAGTTTTTTTCTTCTTTCTTCATGATATTTCTAAGACTTCACATACCACTGTTGGTGCCTATTAATTGGCATTTAACACTTTTGTTGTCTATATGAATTAGTATACTACATTCTCTTGGAAATATTACTATGCATATTTAAATTTTGTACATCAAATACTTGGTTTATACTGTACATAAAACATTGTACTGAATATATTATTTACTGTCACGGCTGAGGATATTTTATGGATCCCCTTTGCCACTACTTGGATGTTATTAGCAGTGGATGGTGAAGGTTGAACAAAACACAGAAGATGATAGTAGCATTGCAATATAGTATATTGGTAGATGGTATAACAGCAACAGTGAAAGATATGTACAACTCAGCAAGCTGAGTACACGACAGTTCACAAAATACAATGAAATCACGAAAGAAGTTCAGTTGGTAACCAACAGCAACAACATGAAGAATGAATGCACACAACTTGAATAACGGAACTGGCTACTAGCTTGGCAATATATTCTTAATAACAGTCCAGCAACTAATAATCAGCAGAGTAATAATAATAGCTGTGCCAAACATATAATCACAGATGACAAGGTAACTTGATTGTAGTTCAGTAAAGAATACAAGCAGCCGAGCAGAGAGGTAGTTGAGCCAATCAATATGAGTGCAGGTGTAATAGGCAACTCACGAGACAGTTCAGTGTGCAGATGTAGAAGTCCAGCACACAGGTAACAGCAGTAGGAGATTCAGTAAGCAGTGTGGAACTACAAGTACCAGGTATGGTGGTTGTAGATGTAGAAGTCCAGCGCACAGGTAAGAGCAGTAGGAGATTCAGTAAGCAGTGTGGAACTACAAGTACCAGGTATGGTGGTTGTAGATGTAGAAGTCCAGCACACAGGTAACAGCAGCAGGAGATTTAGCCTAGACCAAAGTAGACTGAGTAACACAAAGATCAGGCAATGAGCCCATAACCCTGGGAGGTTCATATAGTGCTCCAGGACCAATGAGGTTTAGGGAGAGGTCCAGATCACAGTAGCTAGGAGCACCTGTGAAAGTAATGTCTCTGAAAGAGAAGCAAGCAGAATCATGGTTCTTAAAGGGAAAGTCACAGAGCCGGGACCTGACTATAGGACCGGCGTGTGACATTTACATATTCACCTTGTTTTTGCCATACTATTAGTGCCAAGTATTTTATTTTTCACTCTATCAAGTTCCATCTTATGAACAGTGCAAGTGTGTTCTTCTTTGCTGAAATACACACATAGGGCATCAATTAGCATTTGATGCATTTGCGCACAGAATGTACGTTTGTGCAAAAAAAAGTGTACCTATGTTTGTATGTTGTGTCGGATGTATCTTAAGATGCATATAACTCTAAAACAATATTATTTGCACTAGGGAATGATCAAGTGTACACATGTGTGTATTTATATTAGTAGTAAATGCTAAAATCATATTACCTTATTTATGCACAATATAAAAATGTAATCATCACAAGAGAGAATAGTGTCTTGGTTGTTATTAATAAAGGCAAAAGTCGCATTTTCCATATAAAATGTAAGTAAATGCAATCACTCCCACATCTGTCGTCTACAATTTTAAAATATAATGTGAATTTTCTTCCTTTGAGTAGTCCAAATGGAAATGACAACTAGGTATTGCGAAAAGATGGCCACGACGTGATATAATATAGCTGCAATGCTAATGAATTAAGCTTGAAAGATCAATGCGCAATTTTACTGTACTTATATTATGCTGTCCAGCCCTGCCCATCCCCATTCTGTATCTCAATATGTAAGGGGATGCAAATCTATGATTCGCAAAAATCAAAATTGTCCTCTGCACTGAACAATGATGACTATCTCTGCAGATGTGTGAGAGTGTGCCTCACCGAGGTGTCCGTCAAGAGCGTGAAGGCAGAAGAAATAAGAAGCTGGGGAGCAGGACAGAAGAGAAGAATATTACAGGTAAGTCCATTCTACTCTTAAGTGTAGGTTCTGGCAGCAGTGGGCAGATGAGCCAATCAGGGCTCACTTTTCCCTGTGGCCAGTCAGCAGGCAGAAAGGTGAGCCAGTCCTGGGTTCACCCCTAGCTGTTTGAATGTTTGGCGCTGCTGTGAGCCAATGAAGGCTCACCGTGTTATCACACAGCGTTGCGACGATGCTGCATGATGTCAGCGCGCCAGTAACTATATAAGCTGCTGGGCATATATTGAGTTTAGTCAGTGGCAGCAGTGGCAGGGAACCCTTGTAAAGGCTAAGAGCAGCCCTGTCATGAGAAGACAACAGAGACAACGCCCTAAGAAAAAAGAAGGGCACGGTGGCAGAGGGTTTTTGCAAGGGCCAGTGGCTGATCCAGATCGCCCCCCCTAGCAGGGGCTTGCTGCCGGCGGCTGCACACTGTGCAGGTCCGCTCGGCAGTGACAGTGTGCTGCCCGGCTGCTCTGATTGTGTTTAAAACACAATCAGAGGAGCCGGGCAGCACATTGTCACTGCCGAGCGAACCTGCACATATTGTGCAGCCGCCGGCAGCCTTGAAGTCAAAAAGGGGGCGGGGCCTAAATCGCCCCCCCTAAATCGCCCCGGGTAGGATACTTTTCTAGATCCGCCCCTGGCAAGGGCCAGGAGCTACTCTGTTAAGAAGATGCCGGAGGAGAAGAGGTGCCGCAGGCTGGAGGGTCTGGATGATCTGAAGATGCAGAGGACAAGCTGAGTATCCTGCATGGAGCAGGTAAGTATAATTACTCCTTGTTAGGTCAGTCACAAGGCCCGTGGTGCAATTCATGCACTAGGCAAGTAGTGGGCACAAGGCCCTGCTCAGTTATGGGGTAGTTAGTGTTTTGTGAAGCGATAAGCCCTTAGGTGTATTGGGCACAAGGCCCATAGGTAGTGGGCACCAGGCCCATTGTTAACTATTGGGTGCAAGGTCCATAGGTAGTTGCTGGGCACAAGGCCTATAGTTGGTTGCTGGGCACAAGGCCCAATAGGGTTGTTGGGCACAAAGCCCTGATAGTTGAGGACGCAAGGCCCTAATACTGCAGGGCCATGTTGTTAGCAGGGCACCAGGCCCTTAGGGTTAGTAGGACACAGGTTGCCAGGGACCCTGTATGAGTGTAGAGACACCGGACCCTGTTTGAGTGCGGAGGCATATGGCACAAAGTCCTAAGTTCCCAAGTGACAGGCTTTGAGGCTGGGGTTCCAGGCAGCAGGCAGAGGCCTGCGGTGTAACTATGTGCCGGTGGAAACTGGTGGCCCAGGGCAGGTGAGTAGCAGTATCGGTCTGTTCTCCAGTGAAGGACACCGTGACCATTGGGTGAGGTAGTCTCTGTCTGTGTTTGTTTTGTATGTGACCTGCCTATCTTATTAGTATCTTCCCCTGTAGGAACCAAAGGTCAGGCCCCAGTAAAGGTGGATGTGCTAGGGTTATCAGACTTGAGTCGAGGTTCCCAGATTGCTGTTGCGAAGGGTACAGTGTGTCTGTATCAGGTGAGTACCTGGGGTGTCGGGAAGGGGGTTATATTTTGTGTGTTGCCCTTGTCTCCTAGGCCTCTTTTCAGATTAGTCTGTGATTGATGTTTTTTCACCACTATGACTAGCCAGGCACAGGTTTACCTACACTATGATGATGTGAACACTCAATTCGGATTTCATGATGTAATGTGATTATTTTCTGAAAAGTTAATGCGTGGCCTCCTTTTGGAACCAAGAACTGTTTTTAAGACCCTTAAAAAAAAAAGTTCCCATGGCTAACTTAACTTTCTAAATATCCCCCTTCCCACTAAAATAAACTCCTTGTCTGCATTCTCAAGAAAACACCTTTAGTAAAGGAGCCCATCACAGATTATAAAAAAGAGATGCACAAAGGGTTTATTTTTGTTATTAAATCAATTAAAAGGCAAGCCATAAAGATATGCGGAATTACTCATTCAGAAATTATTTTAAATCTGTTTAGTTCAATATAATTCCATTATGCTTTGATAAGCTTTATTTTGGAGGCTTTTGTTACAATGTTTGGGTAAAAAAAAAAAATATTCATCCCTCTTTCTGAAACAGAGATTTGGTGTGTTGGGTGAGAAACATGTGATAGCAATCCAAATACGTGACACAGAGCAGACATAACAGTGCACTCAGACACTTGTTACAAGTACATAAACACTTTGCCTTTTTTAAGATGTAAAAAGAAGCAACAGCTGAGAGAACAGTCTAAATCACAGGGGCTGTGCGGATCTGCCATTTATCATCTCCTAATTAACTGTTAATTTGCCAGTCTTTAACTTAAAGCACACTGGTCATTTATCACACGTTCGAAGGAATGGTGTCAGAAATTGGGAGAATAAATTGTACAGACCCCTCAGCTGCATGTGTTTTACTCCATCTATATGGTGGCAGGTTGGATAATAAACAGCCGGCAACATCATCGATTGTCCTTGCTTTTTTAAAGAAAAGATAACCTTTAACAAGTAAAGTTTGATGCGACTTCATCCAAACTTGAAACCGATACTTCGGTCACGCCAGTTCCGACAATGATTGTTTTTATGGAATGCAATCTGTGTTCGTAATTGTCTGCAAGTTATGGAAAATCCTTCTTTTTTGGCCTTTAAAAAATTGTTTCAAGATGTCCCATATTTCCCCCCACTTGGAGCACGGTAAACACAGAATGAAAAAGGTGACTCTACGCAACATTTCCATGGCAGATAAAATCTTGGACAAATAATTATTATAGTTTGCCTTTGGTAATATGTTGTGTGCTAATATTAACTGCCAGAGGTCTAAGGTAAAGCATATGGTCCACACTTTGTTCCCAGTTACAGAAATGTTTATTTATATGTTATTAATCTAAGGCTACTTGGCATCGATTAAAGTCCGTTTTTAGCAAACGCTAAGAATCCACATGAAAAAGTTTACAATTCATTTATGAAAATAACATGAAAACAAGTAGTTTCTATGAGGTGCTCATTATATTAAGGTAACTTTTGCTTAACAGGTTATTGTTGTAATTCGTAAAGTGGGCAGAGGTTGGTTCTTGCAGACATAGGTACTGAAGAAGCGGACAAGTAGACCAAGAAAATGTGTTTTCTTTGACAAACGACACACATCAAGACAGTTCACCAAATATTATCTTTGGTCTGATAGTTTTTTCGGTTCTACTAATCCAGAAGTAGGCAATCAACAGTGGTTCCAATTACTCTTTAAGAGGGTAAAAAAGTATTCTACAAAAAGTAAAGTAAACCAGGTACTTTAAAGTGACTTTCTACATTTTATCTAGTTATACCGTGAGAGTCTCAGGAGATGCACATTATAATTTGCCATTTCATACTTAATGGGCCTGATTCATTAAAGAAAGTAAAGCAAAAAAAATGAGTAACTTTGCACCTTGGCAAAACTATGTGCATTGGAGGGGAGGTAAATTTAAAATGTCATGGCAGATTTATAGTTGGGGTAGAGCATGTCATTAATGAATTAGGCCCAATATCTGAAACTACTGCTAGACTTCAGCTATTGACAAAGATGATCATATCTGTTATAGACCAAGTCAGAGATATTTTGCTAAATTCCCAAACACGGAACAACAAACTGGAAAAAGTACATTAAAATCAGAAATAAAAGTTCTAAGTAATCATGTTTGTGTCATATTGTTATCCACTTAACTTCCTTTTTTGTATCATCAACTCCTTTAGTAAGATAAAGAGGCTGAAACATTTTTAGCAAGCCCTGTTGTGAAAAATTGTCCAGGATGAACAGAATTGAAGTATTCATAGGAAATCCAAAGCCCAGCAAAATGTTTTGCACATTTGTTATGCTTTTTCTTTGTGGTAGAGGGTTATATGTGACTCTTGCATTAAATACTGATAGTAGTTATTATCAACAATCCACTGGTAGACTTTCAAAAAGGTGTTATATTCAGTTCTGTGAAAGTGGCATTTGATTGGCTGTGAGCCACTCCACCTTTCCATACAGGTATTTAAAGTAGAGATGCTCAGGCTCGGTTTCCCGAGAACCGAATATACCCGCACTTAGCAGATCCGAGTACCCCTTGGCTCAGTACCTTCGCGCTTTTTTGGATTTGAAAAAGAGGCAAAACATCATTGTTACCTAGTCGGATCTCGCGATTTTTAGATTCCTTTTTAATATCCAACATCACGGTGGGTGGGAGGGAGGGCGGGCCCAAGGTCACTTCCATCTTGCACCATTTTTCTTTTATGCCACTGTTGTGTGCCAATGTGTCCTAGATGTGCTAGGAACTGCCGTGTGTTTGTGTCATTGCTCTGTCGCTTACCATCCAGCCAGGTCGCTGCAGTTTTTGTCCGAAAGTGTATGAAAATAATGTGATCTGTGAGGTGGTCAAAATTGACTGAAAATGACTTGAAATTAGTGTTATTGAGGTTAAGAATAATGTAGGAACAAAAAAAGAGCAAAATTATGTGATTTTAGCATATTTTAGGATTTTTTTCTAAAAGATCCAAAACCAAAACACACGAGGGCGGTTTTGCTGAAACCAAAACCAGTTCACGGGGGTCAGTGAGCATCTTAACTCAACAATTAGCGTTTAACACAAGGGAGTATACAACAATTACATTACAGTAATTAATTATATTTTGGTCTCAAAAATATTAGAAACATCCCTACAAACCATTTCCTGAGAGAATAGGGAGACCTACCGGAGTATGTATTTATTATTCTTTATTTACATATGGCCTACATATTACACATCGCTTTTCAGAGAATATTGAACCGTTCACATTAGGCACTGCCCCATTGGAGCTTACGGTCTAAATTCCCTATAACACAAACACACACATGGGTTAATTTTGTCAGAAGCTATTTAGCCTACCTGTTATGTTCTTGCCCTTAGATTTGCCCTTATCCAAGATGGCCAGAACTGTCTCAGGAAGATTCCATCTTGGATCTCATTTCCTGTTTGGGCCTAGAAAAGGCACTTCCTGTTATGCAGTCTTTGCTCGAGTATTGTGTTTGTGTCTGAACCAGATGCTTCCACAGAACCTTGCTCCATTGTGATTTGGAATACAATTACTTGATACCTCTGCAAGATATTTATCTTGTTGATACTTTGGACTTGCTTGCTGGACATTTAAGATTTATTTCTATATCAAAATAAATCCTGTTTACTACAGAACTACCTGGCTATTGGGTTCCATTTGTAATACCAGAAGTGTGACACTTTCACTCTTTTAGTGATAATTATGTGGTGAAAAACATAATCAATTTCTAATTTTGGCCCCACATCATTCCTGGACATCACACTAATTTTCTAGCCATACAACTGGTGACACTGGACTATATTACAATATTTAATGTGTTTGTGGTAATCATAAAAGTTAGGTACTAGAACTGAATTAAGTTAAGATAAATGAAGGCAATTTTAACTACTAAATATATTAAAGAAGACATGTCACTACAATGGCAGATCCTTTTCTGTTAGCTACTGACTATTCAAAACCTTAAAAAAAATTGCCCTGAACTCAAACCCCCCATTGACCCAGGAAAGGGACAACAAAGATGTTTTCATTAACACAAATCCTTGTTTTATTTTGACAGTCTTTACTACATGTTGCACTTTTGTTTGCTTGAAGATTTGTTTTTCATTTGCGCAGTGTGTCTAGATTTGCAGTTGTTCATCGAAGTACAACTGTATAGCGCAGTTTCCCATAACAAATTCAAAATGAACCGATCTCTTCCTGGTTCAAAAATAAATCCTTTTGTGGAGTTGAAATTGCTGTCTGTCCTTCTGCACACCAAGGAACGTGGTTTAAAGTGTGCCCTCTCCACTCCTTTATCTTATACTAAATCTTGATTATTGTACTGCTCCCAAAATCTAGGTGCACTAATACTCCTACTTAGTACTTTGCAAGTACTAAGTAGTAGTATTGTAGTACTTCCATCTGATGCAAACGCCTGATCCTCTGCAAATGGCGTTATCTTGCTCAGTTAATCTATATGCTTTGGTGGAAATCTAGGTACCTTTTAACTAATTCAAGCTACATTACACTAGCTAAAAGGATTTTCCATTGTACCTCTGTTGTTTTGTTCTTCGTAACTTCTATGGGAGTTTGGAAACCCTACTAATCCAGTAGGTTAGTTTTATACCAAGGATTGATTTGTTCTTAACCCACTAGCTCCTATTCAATTGGGCGGAAAATTGTGCTTCAAGATTTAAATAGCCTCTTATTATAAAGTAAATGGTCTAATTTATGTTATTTGGTAACACAACTTGGGATAACTGTGAATGTATTTATCCTCACTGTACCATACTTTTCTGAAAACAATTGTTTAAAGGATGTTTCCATTTAAATTTAATAATTGACCCTGCGGTGTCTTAGTAATATAAAATTTCAAAATTTAACTTTCATTGTTTTTATTACCAATTATTTTATCTTCGTTCTTAAAATAAAAATAAACCTGTCTACACACATCCAAACTACAGCATCCGGGGTGGTTTTTCCACTCCTTGGGGTATTGATCTCACCATTAGGTGAGTGAGCAGAATGAAGGGATCGCAAGGATTTCCATATTTCTTGTTGGCTGATAATTGCGCCCATGTGCCAGTGTGGTCATTGACAGTCCTTAAGCTCAGACCCATTAGATTCAAACTGATCCTTTTCATTTATTCAAGCCAATGATATTCTACATAATATATCAGTATATATCAGTAATGAATAGAGATGCTAAAATTGACCATGTATCATTTCGTGAACCGATTCGCTGAACCAGTATAAAAATTTGCCAGAATTTCTCACATTTTTGACTGATTAAAAAGAAAATCAAGCTAAATTCAAGAATGCTGATCAGGTTTCATCATGTTTTAGCCTGTTCGACCATGTTGCAGCTTAAATTGAGACATTCTAACTGTTTTCAATGGCAAACCGCGAACCTCAAACAGTGAACTTCGGAACAGTAGTGTTCGCAGTTCGAACAAAAAAAAATTAAAACACTTATTAATTATTTAAAAGGACCAACAGCTGCAAACGTCAAAGGTGAGCTGCGAGCAGTGAACACAAGCCACACATTTCGAATCACAAATTTAAGTCAAGTCAATTTGTAATTATATTGCAAACATATTTATGGCCATCAAACTTGTAAAATTAAATCAAATTTCAAGATACTTTCAAAAATGTTTTAGAATGTCTTAAGGTAATTTAAAGAGTGAACTCCAGACAGTAACAAAATAAAAAGTCCAAATAGTAAAGGAGAGTAGATTTTAAAGTTGCACTGCTTTGAAAGCATATTTGCAACAATTATAATAATAATAATAATAATAAAAATAATAACATAAATCACTTTGGTTGGCTGTAAGACAACATTACGGGCTAGATTTACTAAGATTCGAGTTTGGCGTCGGATTAAAACCGCCACACATCGCCAGTGGTTTAGTGGTCCAAACCGCCGCATTTACTATAGGGAGGTTTGAGGCTGTGATGAAAAATGGCTATCTATGTGTGGCAAATTGAAAACAGCTAAACCGCTGGTGGTTTTGTCCAAACCGCCATCAAAACCGCCTTCCAAAAAACCAAGATGGGTTTTTAACACCTGCTTCTGAATAGCTTGATAGCTCAAACATGCTGTTTGAGCTATTTTGCCATTCAGAACATAAGAGGAAGCACCATTGACATTTAAATAATTGGGGCAATCATTATTTATTTACTAAGGGGCAAAATTAATTCTTAATAAATTTATGGGGCAAATTTTATTTTTCATTATATTAAGGGGACAAAATTATTGAATTAGCATATTATTTGTGCAATTTGTAATGCCAAATTGTGCAACATAAATAATTATGTCCACCATTAACAATCAGTTAATATTATTATATATTCACATTTCCCCCATAACATAATACAGTAATAGTGACCCCTTAAAATAAAGAAAAAAAACATTTGCTCCATAAGTTAATTGAAAATTAATTTTGCCCCTTAATCAATAAATAATGATTGTCACAATAATTTAAATGTCAATGGTGCTTCCTCTTATGTTCTGAATGCCAAAATAGCTCAAACAGCGTGCAGTTTGAGCAATCTCGCCACCTCTCTTATTTTGCCCATTTGGCATCAGTTTTGCAAACCCCAGCTTAGTAAATCCGTTTTTTTCTATGTTCCTCATTGTTAAAAGTGGGATGGTGATTTTGTAAAGTGATGGCTTTGTAAAATGTCAAATTTTGCCGTTTTAATGGCGTTTGGGCTTTAGTAAATCCAATGGTTTTAAAATCGCAGGAATAATCATCGAAAACTGTCGGTTTCACCAAACCGCCCTTTAGTAAATCTAGCCCCAGTTGTTTTTTCCTTACATCTTTCCTTTTCTTCATCAAGCTGCATTTAATGACTTACAGTTTGGCACATGCCATGTGACTGCCATGGCAACCACAGTCACTTGATGTATTGAGCAGAGAGGCTTTGAAATAGTCCCCCTCCGTTCTGGCTAAGAAGTCAGAAGGCCCTCTCTTCGGGAGTGCTGAAATGCAAATGCATTCCGGTTTAGACTCTGCTTTGCAGTGTCAGCAACATATGTCTACGTCATAGAGACAATTTTCAAACAGAGGACTAAGTTAGAGAAGGACATTCAAGGAAAATGGCTTAGATTCATGTAAAAAAGGTATAAAACCTGATGTTTCAAAAATGTTAATGTGGGATTGCAGCTTGCCTCTAGATTGATACATTCAGTACAAAAAAAAGGAAAATTGACTTACTTTACTAGCCAAAAGTGTGATCCCAGTTTTCTTTATTTAATTACAAATTAAGGGTGAACAACAGCATCCTGATGCTTAGAAAATGTTAGAGTTAGATCTGTATTGGCAGGGTTGCAGCGCCTACCCAAAAGGGTACTGCTCCCAAAATGTCTCTCACCTTCTTTTTAAGGCGTCTGGCAACAATGCTTAGAGAATCTGCTAGTTATTGGGGGTGATGGGTAAAAAATATTCTTGATGATGAACATTGCCTCTAGGATATTTATTCACATAGCATGTGTTTTAGAAAAGAGTCACAATGCTGACCCTTGTCATCTGCAATTAATGACTCATATGGGGATTTAATTCACTTTCAAAATGTTTCTAAGCTACACAATTTAGGGTTGGGTTTGTTATTTTTGCAGGTGAACATAAACATATTTTCAGTTTAAAGTCATTTGATTTGCTCACATACACAGGTGCTTTATGTTATTCATAAACCCCTATTCAATATTGTTCATTGTTTGCCAGAGTTTTGTAACATTCTTTGCACCTTTAGCTGTACGACTAAATACACAATCAAATATTAAAATGAAATACCTTAAATACTTTGAAACGTGTTCTATTTCTTATCAGTTTTCTGTCTGCATCTGCTATGAAAAGTGGAGTAATTTCAGTAGGTCGATCCCTTTGAATGGCAGGCAGCTTATTGTGTATAGTATAATGTAATCCAAGCTGATGTGGGGAAGACAGATTTGTTACAGGTGTAAGGTAGGCTTGTCCCGTACCACACTGTAAAATAGTTCTAAAGTGCTTTTATTTACAGATCAGACAATATCCTCTTCTAAAGACTCAACACTGTTGCAAACTCCCACAGATGTTACTGTGGAATGTATGGACAAGTTAACTCTATCAGAGGTGCTAAGTGATTTATTAATTATATATCTGTAATTGGAGTTATCTATTTACTCATTTATTTGAATTAATTAACTCAATCAAATAAGTTGTACAGGAGCCCTTACGGCTGCCTAAACTTAAAGCTGCATTATGCCCTAAAAGGCAGAACATTGAATTGACCTCTTTAAAATGACTGCAGAAGGATGTGTGAAAGGGAGGACAAATCAGAAGCAACCATCTCCATGATTGTGGCTTTTGATTGGTCATCTCGCTCACACCCCTCCTTCGCTGTGCACGATGAAGCCCCAGGAAAAAATACAGCATGGGGAAGTGGCATATAATAGTTGGTAATGTGGCTTTAAAGGGATATAAATTGCTTTATTATTATTTAAGTGATATATTTTTAAAAAAGTGGTATGTATTAAAACATAACTCTGCATCTGAAATAGTTTTACTTTACAAAAATATTAGATCATAAAAATAAACATTTATTCATATGTAACTCTTCAAGCAGCAAAATTCTTGTGGAACTGTGGCTGGCCAAAAATTAACGAGGCAGAACAAAGTGTGTACATAACAAAATTCCTTTTATGTATTTCCTCATAGTTTTTCTTGTTTATCAGAGTGGATATATCATTATTAATTATCTCTACTGTTGAACATGATAAAAGAATATATATATATATATATATATATATATATATATATATATATATATATATATATATATGCAGGGCTATACTATTACTGTAAAGTGAAACTAGTCTTAAGACTAGGGCAGAACTTCCCCTGGAGCAGCATACTAATAGATTGTGTTGCTTGTATTATTTTTTTATGTTTTTACATCTTTAAAATATTTTTTGCTATTTGACTTTTACCAGTCAACTATTTTTCCCAAAAGAATTAATGGAAGATAGGGGAAGAACAGTTACCTAGGACAACATTAACTGTAATTACAGTAGGCAAATAAAAAAAATTCTTCTGATTACTACTTCAAGCAAGGTAATAAAAACATTTAAATATAATAGTACCACACACAATAAAAGTAATCCCCCATGTCAACTCATGTTCATGTATAATGTATGACTTAAGATAATTGGAAAGTTTAAAGGAGGAGCCGCTGGTAATTGGCAGACCTATGCTTTTTTGGGCACTGCACATCACAGCACAGCTAAGAAATGGGGAGTGATGTGAGAGCCCGGCTACTTTCAGAGAGATTTCTGCCAGAGAAGGAGAAGTTGTACGAGAGTGTGGCCAGAGAGATGGAAGTCATGACCATTGGCAGAACTACAGCGTTAACCCAACGCTAGGATGAGTGTAGCTAATCTCACTCAGCCTCCCTCGAAGCAGAAGAGTGACTGGGACAGTGACTACAGTAAAGAGGACTGCTGTTGAGAGAGAGATAAAAAGGGTGATGCCTTGCAGTGAGACTGAATGTGATGAGGAGGGCTGTAAACCTCTTACAGAGAGAGCTGGCAGTCTAATGCATAAAGCTGCCAGTATAACAGAAAGAGCCATCACTCTTGCCAAATGAGCTGCTAAATTAATAGGGAGAGCTGCCAGATTACTAGAGTGAGTTACCAGAATCACAGAGGCAACTACCATTTACCAGAGGAATCTATTTGCCAGAGAATAAACTACCAGAGATGGAGATCAAGCTATCAGAGATCCCAAGGGAGTCCATGTCCAATCCAGAGGTCCAGTGGGATTCCAGGTACAATCTATAGGGCTACTTCCCACATCATTATTATCTTATTATTATTGATAGTTATTGTTGGGACTACTACTCACATAATGTACTTCTTCAAGAGAGAGACACATTTCTTCAATACTCTTATTATAAAGGGACTCAGTGTAACTCTGTCATCATCTTTATTTTATAATTATTGTTGTGATCCTTATAAATACATGCGGCTAATTCATACTTTTCTAATTCACAGCATGGGTAAATACTCAGCTAAAATCTTCTGATCCTGGTATTTTTTTAACTCATGGGGTTTCCTTAAAGGGACTTTATCCAGTTTAGGATGTGTTTGATAGGTCAAAATGTGGATACTGCCTACATTAGGTCCACACCTTAAGTTTGAATATTTATAGGTTAGAAGAGGGAAATTTAGCAGGGAATAGCTACCGGTCACTTGGTGACATGTTTAGCCCAGTTATCATTGTCATTGATGATTTGATACCATTGTCATTAGCCAACTTTTCCATTGAATGCCATTATTGAAAGTTATCATTGAATGTTTTTTGTGTATTTGTGTTTTTGTTATGCTAATCTTCTGTACAGAAATTGCATTATTGTCTTGTTGCATGATAATTCTATTTCATAGTTACAGTCATCCAAACCACTTCATCTTTGCTGTGGACAAGGTACACTCTCCTTTATCATTATTTACTACATAAGTGACTTTTTAGCTTTCAAGCCATTTAATAAATGTGCCAAGTATGCTTTTACACATTTTTACCTGGTGTGTTGAGTCATCATAAGTCATTTATTTTGCGAGTCGGACAGAAGTTTCCCATGTTGGTAAACCTTCCCAGGATTGTCCTTTTTCTCAGAAATTTTCCAAGAGCCAGGTATAAAACCATCCACAAAGTTATGAAGAACCTTGAAATCACATCTATGGATCGGCAAGACTCTTTTGTCTCAACTAAGGTGAGTGTTCATGACTCCATCATTGCGGTGAGTTTAATGGCAGAGAAGCAATGTGGAAACCATTGTTCCCTAATAAGAACATGAGTACATTCTTCAAATTTGCCAAAATTCATCTAGATTATCCTCAGGAGTTCTGCAACAATGGTCTAAAGGAAAATGAGTCAAAAGTGGATTTTTGGGTTGATATGGGACTTGTTAGGTCAATAAAAAAGTTAATGGCTAAATTTTTAATTTATAAATAGCGTACTAAAAGTCCAGACTTAAATCCACTGTTACATTGGGGCAGGAATGAGAAGCTCATGTTCCAACACCCACAAATGTCCCTGAGGACAATAATTTTTCAGGGAAAATTGGGCTAAAATTCCTCTACAGTGGTGAGAAATACTGATTTATTACAGGAAATATAAGGGTAGTAACTGGCACTCTTGGGGCAAAAGCTATAGAAACTTTCAGTTAGCAGATGAGAGGGCGCAGATTGAGGTAAGAGGCACTATAATAGCTGAAAAATGATTCAAAGAGAGCCAAGGTTTGTTTGTGTGAAAAGTATTTTTGCAAAAAGTGTTTTTGCAAAAGTGTTTGCAAAAGTGTTTTAAATTAAAAAATTTTGGTCCACATTAGTTTACATATTTTGTATTATACGATCAGCTTTCTAATTGGTTTATGTCTATGTTGGTCAGGGGCGCACTCAGGGGGGGTTTCCTAGTCCCCAGGAACCCCTGTCCTACCTGGGATGCTGTATGATTACAGTGTCTGGCCCCTCTCCCGGGACCAGCCACTACTGCTTGTAGCTTGGGAGGATCGTCTCCCAGTCAGTCCCCTGCTGTGTGAGCACAGCTCTCTGCCGGCAGTTTGGCCCCGTCCCTTCCTCCCACACAGCCAGCATGGGTGTAGTGCAGGAGGCAGCAGAAGAAGGTAAGAATGTGTGTGTGTGTGTGTGTGTGTGTGTGTGTGTATGTGTCTGTGTCTGTGTATATGACAGCTTACATGTATGTGTGTTTGATCCTGTGTGCGTTTGTGTATGTGTGTCAGTATGTGTTTGTGGATATGGCAGTTTGATCCTGTGTGTGTTTGTGTATGTGTGAGTCTGTGTATATGGTAGTTTACATATCTGTGTTTGATCCTGTGTGTGTTTGTGTATGTGTGTCAGTCTGTGTTTGTCTGTGTATATGACAGCTTACATGTCTGTGTTTGATCCTGTGTGTGTCAGTCTGTGTTTGTCTGTGTATATGACAGCTTACATGTCTGTGTTTGATCCTGTTTGTGTTTATCTGTGCTTATCTGTGTATATGGCAGTTTACATGTCTGTGTTTGATCCTGTGTGTGTTTATCTGTGCTTATCTGTGTATATGGCAGTTTACATGTCTGTGTGTTTGATCCTGTGTTTGTTTGTGTATGTGTGTGTCTGTGCTTAACTGTGTATGTTGCAGTTTACATGTCTACGTGTTTATGTATATGTGAGTCTGTGCTTGTCTGTGTATGGGACACTCTACATCAGGGGTGTCAAACACAAGGCCCGCGGGCCAAATCCGGCCCGCCAGACCTCGTCTGATGGCCCGCGGAGCCGCCGCCAGCCTTGCAGCCTCCCCTTTTTTTTTTCAATGAATTTACTCCGTGCCTCAAGTTAACAAAAAAAAAAAATTTTACTTACCTTCCGGGACCTGGCCCGACTTCTTCCTGCCCCGCACTGCTCCCTGGGTGTCGGATGTGACGTCATCACGTGACGTCCGTCCGACATCTCCAGGGATCAGAGGAGCGCGCGGACGCCGCGGAGAGGAGCCAGACTGAAGAAGAAAGAAGTAAAAGAAAGAAAGAAGTAAAAGGTAAGTAAAGTAAATGGAGGGGGCACATGGCTGGGCACTATAAAAGGGGGCAGATGGCTGGGCATGGGCACTATAAAAGGGGGCACATGGCTGGGCACTTTAAAAGGGGGCACATGGCTGGGCACTATAAAAGGGGGCAGATGGCTGGGCACTATAAAAGGGGGCAGATGGCTGGGCATGGGCACTATAAAAGGGGGCACATAGCTGGGCACTTTAAAAGGGGGCAGATGGCTGGGCACATATAAGGCAGGTGGAGCGGTAAACTTTGGATATACTGACCACTTCCATGTCACTTTACAGTGGTATAGGGACCATAAACTACAATCAAATACCCCAAAAATGTCCAAGAAAAGAAAAGTTGATGCAGAGGGAAGGCAATTTCAGGAGAGATGGGAAAGTGAATACATGTTTGTGATTAATGGAGACAAGCCGGTATGTCTTATTTGCTATGAGGCAGTGGCAGTGATGAAGGAATACAATTTACGCCGGCACTTTGAGACCAAACATGGAGCCAAATTTGCTAACTTTAGCCACCAGGAAAAGCAACAAAAGGTCCAAGAATTAAAAGGTAGCCTGCATTCTCAACGGAATATTTTTTCAAAAATGACAGCAAAAAATGATGCAGCAGTGAAAGCCAGCTATCTTGTGGCTGAAGAAATTGCGCGAGCTTCAAAGTGCTTTTCAGAAGGTGCATTTGTAAAGAAGTGTATGCTGAAGGTATGTGAACAGGTGTGCCCTGAGCAGAGACAGGCTTTTAACAATGTCAGCTTGTCAAGAAGCACCATCACAGACCGAGTCAGGGACCTAGCCTGTAATCTTAAAACAAAGTTGGCTGAAGAGACATGCAGTTATGTGGCATTTTCATTAGCTGTTGATGAAAGCACTGACAATACTGATACAGCTCATCTAGCTATTTTTGTAAGAGGTGTGAAGGAAGACTTGTCTGTCAGTGAGGAGCTCTTGGATGTGGTCGCCATGTATGGGACAACAACTGGGAGGGACATCTTCAATGCAGTGGAGGAATCCGTAAATAAAATGAAATTACCTTGGGAAAAGTTGGTGGGACTTACTACTGATGGCGCACCAGCAATGTGTGGAGTGAGAAATGGCTTGGTTGGACTGTTAAAAGAGAAAATGGAAAAAAGTAATTGCCACACGCCGCTGATAACTTATCACTGCATTATCCACCAAGAAGCTCTGTGTGGCAAGGTTCTGCAACTGGATAACATAATGTCCACAGTCACGAAAACAGTGAATTTTCTGCGTGCACGGGGTCTGAATCATCGTCAGTTCCAACAATTTTTGAAGGAGGTGAGCATGGAACATACAGATGTGCCATACCATACAGAAGTAAGGTGGTTGAGTAGGAGCACCGTTCTAAAGAGATTTTTTGAGCTTTTGGAAGACATTAATCTTTTTATGCAAAGTAAAGGGAAGCCCTTGTCAGAACTGTCAGATCCAAACTGGCTGTGCGATTTTGCCATGTTGTGTGACATAACAGAGCATCTCGCCCAACTGAATCTGAGGCTGCAAGGCCGCAAACAAGTCATAACCTCAATGTATGATGCAATAACAGCTTTCCAGGAGAAACTGCGCCTATGGAAGTCACAGCTTGAAAAAGACAGTCTTGCCCACTTTCCTATCTGCCAGAGCATTTCAACCTCATTCCCAGGTACTTTTTCATGTGCTCGATTGGGTACCAAAGTGAATCGGCTGATTGATGAATTCAATCAACGCTTTTCTGATTTTAAAGAACAAAACTTAACCTTTACCAGCTTTGCCAATCCCTTCAACATCGATGTTGACAGTGCACCACATCACCTTCAAATGGAATTAATAGAACTTCAGTCCAACAGCAGCCTGAAAGCGAAGTTCCAGGATGCGACAGTCGATGACTTTTACCGTCTCCTCCCCCCTGCTTTGATGCCACAGCTCCGACTTCAAGCTGCTCGTGTTCTGGCCATGTTTGGGAGCACTTATCTATGTGAACAGATGTTTTCAGTCATGAATCTGAACAAGACCAAGCTCAGATCACGCATCACTGATGATAACCTCCATGCTGTTTTGCGGATTGCTACAGCACAAGACCTAACGCCAGACATCGATGGACTGACCTTAGGAAAACGATGTCAGCCATCTAGTCAGAAAAGTTAAAAAAAAAGGTAATGCCTTGTGTTTTCCATATGTTTAATAAACAGTGTTTGGCAATATTTGTATGTTTAAAAAAAAATTAATGTTTGTTACCAAAAAACATTTTTCAATGCATTGTACAATAATTGTACATTTGAATATCTACTTGTCATTATTCTGACTATGTTTCTGCTTTCAGAGCTAGTTATTACTTACATTATTACAAAAAACAGTAATAATTGAATGCAGTGACATTAATTTATGATAATAAAGAGTGGGCACATAGACCTACAGATACAACCGGCCCTTTGATGGGGACCAAACTGCTGATGCGGCCCCCGATGAATTTGAGTTTGACACCCCTGCTCTACATGTTTGTGTGTTTGACCCGATGTGTGTTTGTAGCCACGCCCCTACACTGGTATCGTAGCGTGGAAACCCCCCTCATCGAATCCTGCGTTTGCCCCTGTTGGTGTCTAAACCTCTGGTTACAGAGATCATACATATATGCAGAAACCAAATGCCAGGAATGGAGAAACGTGTTGCTACATTGAGATATTCAGATAAGAACTTTTTTCCTTTATAAAAATGTTTCTGCACTGTGCGGATATTACGCTTCAAAACAACATAAATCACTCTGGCGATCATTATTATAATTTACTAACAGATACAGATTAACTAAAGCATACAAGATCAGAATAATATTTTTACCAGTTGGCATCAGAACGTGAACCGCTATGCCCTTGGAACTAAGAAGAAAGAGCTTCATTTATCTATCGAATATATGCTTTTTTCTTCCTGGTTTTCTAAGTGGGACCATAATTATTTGGCCTAAACAGCATTTTGGAGGTAGAACAGTTCTGGTTCCCAATTCAAGTTCGGAACAAGCAAATACTTGTGGACAGATTGTATTTTCTTGTCTAATTCAACTGTCTAATTGAACTGTGGAATTTCTTTTGCAAAGCCATTGTTAATTGTATTTGTATTTCCATAATATATATTTTTGCTCCTTAAACTATTTTTTTTAGGTGTTTAGTTGAATATAAAAGAGTCTATCGACCTAACATATACTTTAATGGATGTATTTTAGTACATATGGTCGTAAGAAAAGTGAAGTGAGGGACCTAGTGGCCCACACATGTACTAAACAACAGAAATTACAGATCATAAATTGCATTGTCCCTCAGGAGTCATTGTCGAAGTCGTATAATTGGATGAACGAAAGTATATTGGTTAATATTGTTTTGCTGTGCGATTGCGATTCGTACGCCACGTAACACAGATCCGTACGCCACCTAACACAGCGCGTGGTGCGATCGCACGGTAAAATACGCACGTACACACTCGCATTACAACATTTAGTTATTTATATAATTCATATTCATGGTAGTCCGTTACACTGTAATTTTTGAGCAGATAGTATTTGGTTTCTTATTAGTTTATATATTATGATTATATGTACACTTCAGTGATATTTAAGGTTCAGCTTACAGGAAAGGTGTCATGTCTAATATCATATTAATCCCCTTTACATCAGCAGCTGTTCGGTGCATTGTTTCACTGTATCTCTGTTTGCATATAAGCAGCACCTCTCATGTAGTGTTCAGTCTACTCTGATCACAGTATTCAAGCGTGAATTACTGTCCACTGGTGCCCGTGGTTAGCGCAGCGGTATGTACGTATCTTTTGGTATTGGCTGTACTGTACTGTATTATATTACAATCATGTATTGAATTGTTAACTTGTTACATCTGCTAAAATAAATCACTTTGTGCGTTAGAAACACAATACAATCGCTTGGGCAATGCTTATTTGAAAACGATACAATTACTTTAATACCATCTGACCTCCTCCCCAGGTAATGAGAGAGTGAATGAGCTGCTTTGCAGCCTATTACACGCACCACACAGGTGCAACTCCTGATTATCCAGCACAGACACAAGTAATTTAGAAGACCCAGAAATATGGAGCCCACTCTTCTCTCTCCATATCTAGCCCCAGGGACCCTTACCAGCTTTTTCTATAGCTGGAAAAAACTTTGGGAAGCTCCTTTCCACACACAAATAATTTCCCTGGGGCTATATATCTGCTTTTGATGACTTTTCCAGCGATTATGTCACACATCTCCCCCTTGTTTGGAATAATAGTAGTCCTTAAACAATAAACTAGGGACAATGCATCCACTTTGGCCAGTTGGCTACCTGGCTTATGTTCTATGGATAAAATAAAATTTTGCAGATCCAAAAACCACCTGGTTATTCTAGCACTTATTTCTTTATTTTCAGTCATCCATTTTAGTGGAGCATGATCCATGATCATGCTAAATTTTTGACCCAACAGATACCTGAGTGTTTCCAGCACCCATTTAATTGCCAGGGCCTATTTTTGGATAATGGCATAATTTCTCTCATGTACATTATTTAATTTTCTGCTTAAATAAATAAGAGGCTGCTCCTCACCATCTTTATTTTGGCACAACACAGCACCTATTCCTACATTTAACGCATCTGTCTGTACGACAAATTCATTTTTAAAATCAGGTGTCATTAAAAGTGGTTGGGGCACAATGTTATCTTCAATACCTGGAAAGCATTTTCTGCTTACGGACTCCACTTAATCATAACTGACTTTTTACCCTTGGTAGGGTCAGTCAATGGGATAGCAATGGTGGCAACATTGGGAATAAACCTTCTAAAATACCTGGTGATTTACAGGAAAGCTCTTACCTGCTTCTTGTTTAAAGATCTTGGCCAATTTCGTATTGCCTCAATTGTATTAAATTGGGGCTTTATTAGGCTCCATCCCTAAATAACAATGAGTTCATCCACACGATGGTAGAGTAAGCATCAAACTTAGACACTTTATTTAATTTATGGAAGTCATTGCAGAAGTGTAAGATCTGGTTGGGTTTTGGAATGAGCACTATGAGAATTGACCACTCACTCTGTGACTTTTCAATTACGTCTAACTCCAACATTTTTATGATCTCTTTAAACACTGTTTCACATTAGTCTTCTAATATTCTATAGGCTTTTAGATTAACCTTAACCCTGGTTCAGTGACTATGTCATGTTTAATGACTGTTGTCTTACCAGGTACCTCCAAAAATAAATCTCTGTTTCTTATGAGAAACTCTTCAGCCTCACTCTCTTGAGCAGTTTAGAGGGTTTTAGCTACAGCTACTTCCAGAACCAGAGGTATAGCGGATGCCAGGGATGCCAGGGAAACCGGGGGAAGCTGACAAAGCTACTCTGTCTTTTCAAGGTTTTATAAGGTTAACATAGTAGATCTGTTTTGGCTTTCTTTTCCCTGGCTGGTATACCTTGTAATTAAAATCCCCCACTTTTTCAGTTATTTCAAATGGTTCTTGCCATTTAGCCAAAAATTTACTTTCTGCCGTGGGCACTACCATAAGCACTCTCTGTCCCCGGGAGCAATGGTGCATCAGAAACTGTGGGGCCCAGTACTAATTAATCTGGCAGCCCCCCCATCAAAGAAAATGCCCCCCTTCCTCATCACAGTTCATAGAAAAGTAAGGTAACCACACTCCAACCTATAAAAGCATAGAATTGTCTGCCAGAACAGCCAGGTTGCCAAGGTATCCCTCCGTGGATAAATCACGAAAATAATAGAGAGAACCTCGCTCATATGTAGTAGACACAATGGGCCTGAGTCATTAAGGAGAGCAAAGCATAAAAAAGGAGTAACATTTGCACCTGGGCAAAACCATGTTGCATTGGAGGGGTAGGTAAATTTAAAATGTGGGGACAGATTTATAGTTGGGGTAGGGCATGTCCTAGATCAACTTTAAATTTCAGTGTAGTAATAAAGCTATTAACTATTTGTGTGCTAGATGGAAAAACAGCCAGTATTTAACTTATGCGCAAAATAATAAACTACTTTGCACCCCCTGCATTGTAACATGGTTTGTCCCAGAGAACATTTACCCATTTTTTGCCTTAATGACTCAGGCCCAATGTGTGGTAGCTATTTTGAATGTTTTTGCATACTCAAAGATCCGAAATTCAGAAAACAAAAAACAAAAAAATTATGCAATGGGAAAATTTTACTTATCAATAAAAACAAAACATGAAAGTGTCTTACTAGTGACATGCAATCATCTGCTTGAAAGGAGTTAATAAGAATTTCAAGTATTTGTAAAAATAAAGAAAATGTTAATCAGGTGTTTCACTAATAGTCAAAAGCACAGTCTCAGTTAGTAAGTGTCCAAAAGGGATAATGTTGAAATGTCAAAGTAGAATCCAATATTCAAAAATATTATTCCAACATTAAGAGACAAGGATAATAGTACCTCTTGTAAAGTATGAATATCTATAAAGTTTCCAAGATGCAAGCCTTGTTAGATACCCAGTAAAATTTCATGTCCTGTATTTTTGAAAGACTATTAGTTCTAGTGTCCAGAAGATAATAAATACAGTACTTGGTCACGTTTTAGGACGGATCAGTTCAGGAAGGCAATTATTTCATCCATTTGTTATGAAGAATATAGATATAGCACTTGATCACATTGTTTTTCTGAACTTGCTAGACTAAATGATTTCCTCTAGTTGACATCCCTCAGTGATAAATATAATGATGTTAGTGAGGATTCAACCAGGATATATTTGGAAATTTTATGGAGTATTTCTTACATAATATTAATTCAACTCCTTGGTGTGATATCATCAGAGCTTGGAGGGAGGAGGGGGGGTTATCAATATTTAATTACTTATTTGTTTATATTAAGTAATAGGATGTATACAAATTATAGATATATAGAATTAGACATGTATTTAATATCTTATCAAAGAAACAATAATTATTGCATCGGATACATATATATATATATATATATATATATATATATATATATATATATATATATATATATATTAGTTTATTTAATGCAAATTGTAAATCTATAAAATGATGTCAATAACCAGTGCAAAGCATACAATCATTCTATTTTTAAAAATACAATAGTATGCTACAAAATTTTTTAGAAAATTAATAACTTATGGACCATATATAAGTCACTACAAAGGAAAACCAATTATCATATCATTATGTTATAGCAAGAGGCAGAGCTGGATTAAGGGTCTGGGGGCCACGGGGCACTTAAGCCGGGGGGCCCCTATGATGTTATATGGTTATCATTTTAGACAAATTTTAGACAAATACACTGACAATATTGTGTGCACTACTGTTAGATGCACACAGCTCTGCCTTCATGAGCAGTATGATGTAAAGCGGGACATACCTCCCAACTGTCCTTGCAGCTGGACAAAATCCTGAATAAGTGAGACAGGCACCCAAATTCAGGACTGCCCCACCAGATTTAGGACAGTTGACAGATTGTCCTACTCTCTCTTACCTGTCACTTTCACCACCTGTGGCTGCTGGCGTATTTAGTTGCTGCTTGTCTTGATCCTGGAATGTTGGGGGCCCTATTTGGAATAAATATGTACATTTAATTTAGAAAACTGCAACCACCCCCAGTGTTAAATCAATAGCACCCACATTTATTAATGATGCCCCAACATTAAAATATATTAAAGTATTTGTATTTGATAAATAGATTCTTTTCTCTCCAACCAGCCCTGGCATTAAATTAATAGCATACACCATTAATTAATAGACCTACTTCACTCCACCCAGCCCCAGCATTAAATTAATAGTACTCCCAATTAATAAATCAACCTATTTCCCTCCCTCCAAATAGCCCCTGCAATAAATTAATAACATTTACGTTTAATGAATATAACCATTTCCCACAACCCAGCATTAAATAATTCATATTCACATTTAATAAATAGTCCTCCTTCTCCTCAAACTTATTCCCCACCCACAGTCCACCATTAAAAAAATAGGTCACCTCTCGTTACATTAAAAAAAAAACACTCCCCTTCCCACATTACTTTAAAACAACCCCTTTTTCCCTCATTACATTAAGACAAAACTCCCTTCCCCTTATTAGACTAAGACAAATCACCTCTACCCCTCCTTGCTTCATTATATTAATTCAAATCCACAACCCTAGATAAAAGAGTATATTTTAAACCCAGAGAATATCAGATAAAAACTGATAAAAGGGAATCTACATCTCCATCTAATATGTGGCTCCTGTTAAATATCACCACATACTACTAAATTACTGTGCTGAAAATGGGTTAGTCACAGAAAAGACTCTTGTGGCTAAACCACAACCTAAATCTAAAGAACCTACCTTGGAAGCCTGTATTCAGCTAAAAAGAGTTTACGGCCGTCTGTTTCAGGAAGTGACCGATGCGTTCTACTGTGGAACGCATCATCATTATCATCATCATCATTTATTTATATAGCGCCAAAATATTCCGTAGCGCTTTACAATGGGGGACAAACATAGTAAACTAATAAACAAACTGGGTAAAACAGACAAAGACTTCTGAGTACGGAAGCCTAGGTGGATCAAAAAGAAACGCGTTTTGTGTCAGCTTAGACTTTTTCAAGGAGGGAGAATGGTGAAGGGAGACAGGCAGTCAGCATGAAGGGCCCGGACAGACCAAGGGGCCCAGACAGACAGAGGGGCCTCTCACAGCTGTACCGACTGTACCCCCCTGATTGCGGCCCTGTGGTGCGTACTTGGGCATTACGGTTATACAACCTTTGTTGAATTGTCACTGGACCCCAATAATGTCACTGTTACATTTCCTCCGAGCAGCCAGGCATGGTATAACAGAATAAGCTTCCCTAAGTAAGACATTACTATTAGATCCATGTTAAGCCTTGTGCAAATTCATAAAAATGGATGTAATTGTGGAAAAGTAGGTGCATACATTCACAATTTTTGCAGCTTCATAAGTTATCATACGTGTCAGCGAGCATTTTGGTAGGTTAAATAGATTAAATAAGAGGATGGTGATGGTGTATTTAGAACATTTTAACTATGCATATGACTAGAATGCAAGATATTTTACCAATGAGCGGACATTCTATAATGTGCAGGTAAAATAGCTTTTGAATATAGGAGCATTGAACATGAGATGTAAGACTTTTATCCGCCTCCCATCATTAATAATGACACTATTATACTTAGTTTGTGTCAATAGATTATATTAGTGTTTAGCCATCAATGAGACAATTAAAATAAAAGCAAAACCTTTACTTTGTGAACAGACATCTGTGAAGATACCGGGTTTATCTGGCCCAGTGCTACCCAGTACCTTCTAGGATTCGTATGGTCACTCAGGCAAAATGCAGTTATAAAAATACAACAGTATATTTATTGTTATACAAACAACACTAGAATATTATATACACACAGTAAATAAATGCCAGTCAGATTTACCACATCATCTGTCCCTTACCCCAATAACTTAAGGAGATATAGTCACCTGCTGTCCAGACTTCATGACCCATGGATCCCTCTCAGCTGCATATATAGACTTGAGTTAGAAAACGACAATTCAAAACTCCATCTTGCACCTTCCTGAATGAAATCCAAGCATGAACACCCCTCCCCCCTGGAGTTGTTCCTTATATATCACAGGTCTAATTTCCACAGTCTTTCCCCTCCCTGGACAAACCCCTGCATCTATTCTACTTCCCCATTGGCCAGTGCAGGACTAGGGGGTTTGGACAGGGCAGTGGAGATGAGATGTCCTTTCACAGAAGCCCCCTGCTGGGATGCAGACAGAACGTCTGGACTAGTCCTAAGGAGAACAATTGATGCTTAATTGGCTTCCCCTACTTCCAAGGATAAGGTAGCAGTGAGCCCCTCCTAAAATTAACCCCTTACACTACTTTGTGATGTCACAGGGTCCCCAGCTGTTCCATGCTTCCTGTAGAGGAAGGAGGGGGGAGAATGAATGCAGCTCAAGCCCTCTCACCTGTATCCTAGACACCACCTGATCTTTACCCATAACCCTCCTGGCTTCAGTTTAAGGACAATGAATAACATTACTTCAAGTCATCAATATATAATACAAAATATACATATTTAAATTGAATTACAATGTCCCCTTAACCACATGTAATTGGACAATGCAGTTGTAGTCTGATGAGCTGGGGAAACAAAAGAAGGGCTATACAAAGTATTTGCTATAATTCACATATCACACTCGTTTTGTCACATTCCTCCCCTACTTTTTTAGCCCTTGTTTCCCAGTGGCTCCCTAGCCCCAAGTAATCATTTCTTCCAAGTCCAAAGTTTCTGGCCTGCTGTGGTTTCTCCTGGGTCTGATGGCAAGGTAGACAGCAGTACACAGTTCCTCAATCTCCCACCAGGGTCCCATGGCTGCAGGCATATCTTCCCACTCAGCTGGAGTGGGGGTTTATGCTGCCCTGTGTCATAAGATGAGACAACAATAAAACTGGGCCACTCCTGTGCACACATCCATGGTAGGAGAGTTGTAGTCCAACATCCCTTGTGTGCCTTATCCACCCTTAATTGCCCAACTGCAAATAGTCCCTTGGCCTGTCCTCTGTTTCTGGAGACCATGCTCCCCTCCCCCACATATTCAAGTGAAAACTGCCAAGTGGCAGGCAAACTTTCTGGCTCCTTGTCTGTTTGTTTCTGGCAAAGATCCGATCCCCCCTCCCCCAAACACTCAAGGGACAACTGCCCAGTGGCAGGCAAGCGTGGGGGCTCCATTAATTCTTTGCTTATGGGGAATCCTCTGTCCCCCTCCCAAACCACATGTGGGTGCCCCTGTAAGTATGTTTGTGTGCATCTCCCCTCCCCTGCTACCACATCCAACTGTTGCACTACTTCCCTCGCCTCTGGCGCATCGGGGTAGTGTGAATCCTCATTGGACACAGACTTGTCCTCCTGGCAGCAAAGCAAAGTGGATGGTCCAGTGCAGGCCTCTGGTATTGGGTCCTGGATTCCCAGATTTGGAGCTGGAGTGCGATGCATCAAAGCTGGTGGGGCTGGTGAATCTTGCTGTACTGGTGCCCTCTCAGACACCCACTCAGTCAACATCTCCTCATCTGCCAATTCTGCATAGGGGAAGGCATAAGTGTAATTTTCCCAGGGCCCCATGGTAGTGGCCTCTGACATGACAATTCCTTTATCCTCTCCCATTAATTCTGTCCTACAGTCTGTAAACATGATTTCTGCTGAGATCATATGTTGCGCAAGTTTATGATTCTCTTCTGTCACAATTGGGTAAAGCTGTACATCACTTGCCCCGGAGAGCACACATGCGGTATCCTGCGTTACTTCATTAAACAAATTCTTTTCAGGCACAACAGGGATGGATAACTGGTCTTTTCTGTAATTCTGTTCTAACTCAGACACAGTCTCAGGTTCCAATAACACTGGCAAATTATCAGAAGATGCTACTACATGGTACTTACTTGGTAGCTCTTTTCCATCCAAGTCACCAAATGGGAGAATTTCTCCTAATCCTTTCTGAGTAGTCAGAGGTACAACATCCTCACCAAGCAGTTCTTCTCCAGTCTCCCCCAAGATAGTAGCTTGGGCAACTGTATTTAATCCACTGGGATGGACCTCCCCCTGATTAACAGACTGAGCAGCCATCTTTTTAGAGTGTGATAAAAGATATTCCAATTGGCATTTTTCAGTATTCACTCGATAACACTGATCCTGCCACATTTCAGTGTCCGTAAATCCTTGCCGCCATACCTCATCCTCTGCTTCTTCAAAACTCTGTTGCAGACATTGCATTTGTTCCCAGAGAGGTATGTGGGGACCTAAAGTGAGCATCCATTTTCTATAAACACTAAAGGCATTGATGGGATTCTCCTGATCTTTTAACAAACGTTTCAGGATATCCATGTGTGTGCTGTACAGGTAAGGTACACCCCGGATCTGGCATTCCACTATCAGCTCCTCCATACTCATTGTCTCTAGTGGATCTGTAGAATCTGCTAATGGGACAGATTCTATTAATACATTTGCAGGGGATTCATCAGGCATGTCCCTGTGCTGTAATAGTCCATTTACGTCTTGTTTGTACTGCTGATTATTGTTGTATCTGGATTCTCCCTTGGCCAGATTCTGCATAGTACAAATAACTTCATGTGTAAAATCATCCCATGCTGGTTCATCCTGAAAATTACAGGCACTTGCCTCCTCTTTCAACATTAGGAACACATCCAACAGGTTCTCCAATTTCTCCTGTAGACTGGCTCCTTCCCACATAATAATCTTTGGGCACTCCTCATCCCAATAATCCAAAATGTGCTGCATTGTGGTGGGGTGGTGCAACACATCCATATCCCCATCCTGCAGACACTCCCACAGTCCTTCATCCCAGTACACCTTTCTCCTGGTTGTACTGGACTGCTTCATCCCTTCCTTTGGGAACTTTTTCAACACTGGGCTGTGATCTGCTCTCTTGTTCCTAGAGCTCACCCCCATTTTAATTCCAGGGATCACCTCACTGTGATTTCCTCTCTTTGAGACACGGTTCCATCTTCCGCTCTCCTCTGGCGGGGTGCGCTTCCCCTTATCAAATCGGCACTTAGGCGGCATCTTCCCTCGCCTAAAGCCCACAGCGCTTTTCGTGACACTTTCTACCTTAAAGCCTTTAGGAGTAAGTTCAGGATAATGTGGTAACTGGTTTCTAGTGCTAACTGCTTTGCAGAGCCCTGGAATGTATCACGATACAGTTCCCCTGCAGCTCTACCCAGAGAAGACCTGGGACTGAGTGACCCCACTGCTTGCCACCAAAAATGTGAAGATACCGGGTTTATCTGGCCCAGTGCTACCCAGTACCTTCTAGGATTCGTATGGTCACTCAGGCAAAATGCAGTTATAAAAATACAACAGTATATTTATTGTTATACAAACAACACTAGAATATTATATACACACAGTAAATAAATGCCAGTCAGATTTACCACATCATCTGTCCCTTACCCCAATAACTTAAGGAGATATAGTCACCTGCTGTCCAGACTTCATGACCCATGGATCCCTCTCAGCTGCATATATAGACTTGAGTTAGAAAACGACAATTCAAAACTCCATCTTGCACCTTCCTGAATGAAATCCAAGCATGAACACCCCTCCCCCCTGGAGTTGTTCCTTATATATCACAGGTCTAATTTCCACAGTCTTTCCCCTCCCTGGACAAACCCCTGCATCTATTCTACTTCCCCATTGGCCAGTGCAGGACTAGGGGGTTTGGACAGGGCAGTGGAGATGAGATGTCCTTTCACAGAAGCCCCCTGCTGGGATGCAGACAGAACGTCTGGACTAGTCCTAAGGAGAACAATTGATGCTTAATTGGCTTCCCCTACTTCCAAGGATAAGGTAGCAGTGAGCCCCTCCTAAAATTAACCCCTTACACTACTTTGTGATGTCACAGGGTCCCCAGCTGTTCCATGCTTCCTGTAGAGGAAGGAGGGGGGAGAATGAATGCAGCTCAAGCCCTCTCACCTGTATCCTAGACACCACCTGATCTTTACCCATAACCCTCCTGGCTTCAGTTTAAGGACAATGAATAACATTACTTCAAGTCATCTGTCACGGGCACTAGGAGTCTTTACCCAGGGATCACCAGATGGTAGGCTTACCAGAGCAATGTAGATGGTAATAGGGTACTCTGGTAGCTGGGTGATCACGGAACATGAAATGATGGCCGATGAGATGCTCAGGAAAGTCTATGACTAGCAACACTGGTAATAATGAGGTAATGATACACAAGGAACTGTATGGACAAGGACACGTGAAGGTAGTCAGTGGTCTGCGATAGCAAGTTGTACCACTGCTATAGTGAGGTGGAATGTCCAACAGAAACAAGGAGGTGATGAGAGTCAGCGGTCTGCGGATAGCAAGTTGTACCGCTGTCTGAGTGAAGGAATGGAATCCAAGTGGAGGTATCCGGGGAGTCAGTGGTCTGCGTTAGCAAGTTGTACCACTGCTATGTGAGAGGATACTGGAGCAGGTGAAACTGGAAACAGGGGTCAGTGGTCTGCCATCAGCAAGTTGTACCACTGCATATATAAGTGAGGAGGTGCACGGGGAAAGACTGCAACACAGGATATACACAGGCACCTTATACACGATCCACAGTAATATGCACAATATAGGTATATATATATGTAAATGACTGATCAGGTCTGCAATCTAGAAAGTCTCTTGAAGTAGTCCAGCAAAATGATAACACAGTCAATGATGGCAATAGACTCAGCGGATAGCAGACTCCAGAGAGAACCAAACACAGTCCAGCAAGATATGCAATACACAGCACAGTCAATGAGAAGTATGCATACCGTGGTTCAGCAGTAGCAGTCAGATGGGATTGCAGCGGTACCTGAGCGGCTGGAGGCCGACTGGATAGGAAGTCCCTGGACAGGAGAAGCAGCGGTCTAGCAGGTGCAGCGCACAGGTGAGTAGACCGACAGGGACACGAATCCACAGGAGTCAGCAACACGTGGAACTGGACTCATAGGAAACCCAGGAGAATGGAGATGATCCAGCAGAGGGTAGTAGAAGAGATACAAATCCAATGCTGACAGGAGGGTAGAGGCCAGTGGAACACGTGAAGGCGTGGAGAGTGGATCAGCAGGAGATGGACGATAGCGCTGACCACAGCGGCAGGACTCAGCGGCACACGGAGGTAACCAGTAGCAACCACAGGAACCAACAGCGATGGGAAACAGGAGTGCAGCGCAGGGCCGGAGCTGTAGATCACGAAGGGTAGCAGATGGTAATGAAAAGCGGCAGTCTCGAGGAAGTCACAGCAAAGATGAGATGAGAGTGTAGTGCACGGAGGCAGCGGATAGTAATCAGCTGGCAGTCACGATGTTAAACACAGGCGAGTTGCAAGCAGGAGACTGTAGTGCACAGAGGCAGCGGATAGAAATCAGCAAACAGACTTGATGAGAAGCAGGTGAGTGAGGTAAAAGCTGGAGTGCACGGAGGCAACGGATAGCAATGAGCAAACAGTCACATTGATATAAAATAACGTTGAAGTGGTGTAGAAGACTGTAGTGCACGGAGGCAGCGGATAGGAATCAGCAAACAGTCATGATGATAAAGTTGATGGTAGAAGTGGTATGGAACCACAGTAGTAGAAGTGGTTTGGAAACCACAGGAATCAGCAGCACTGAATACACAAGTAATACAGGAACACCTTCAGAGACTCATGAGGAATGAGACTCCAAGATCAGGCAACGTGGTAGTGACCACAGGTGCTTAATATAGGGAGGTTGCCTGATCTGCCAATTAAGTTAAAGGGGTATACACTGAAGTATAGAAAAGGGCTGCGCATGCGCAGACCCTCAGGATGGTGGACGGCCACGGTTCCTAAATGTCCGGGAAGAGGCACTCACGGTCCGGTGAGTGACAGTACCCCCCCTTTTAAAGGTGGGCACAGAACGCCTGGAACCGGGCTTGTCCGGATTTTTGGCATAAAACTTCTTCAAAAGGGCAGGAGCATTAAGATCTTCAGCCTTGATCCAAGAGCGCTCCTCAGGACCAAAGCCCTTCCAATGAACGAGGAAATGAAGACCTCCTCGCGAAATTTTTGCGTCTAGCACCTCAGTGATCTCGAAATCCTCCTCCTGATGGACTTGAACTGGCTGCGGAGCTGAGGGAGGAGTTGAGAAACGGTTGATAATTAGAGGTTTGAGCAAGGATACGTGGAAGGCATTAGAAATCCGAAGATTCTTAGGAAGAAGAAGTTTCACACATACTGGATTGATTACTTGAATGATCCTATATGGACCAATAAAACGGGGGGCGAATTTCATGGATGGAACCTTCAAACGAATATTTTTTGTGGATAACCAGACACGATCTCCAATTTTTAGTGGTGGAATAGCCCGCCTCTTCTTATCAGCGAAAGACTTATATTTATTAGATGTCTTCTTTAAACAGGTTTTGACCTGAGACCAGATATTTTTGAAGGTCTGACAAGCAGTCTCCACAGCAGGAACTTGGGTGGGAGGGAGGGCAGGAAATTCCGGAAAAGACGGATGGTGACCGTGAACCACCAGCACTTGACTTTTTGAAGATGGCTCCTGAGATCCATCTTCAACGTCCGATGACGTCACGAACGCCCGATGAGAAGGAAGGCGTTCAGACTGAACCTTATCACACAGCTCCGTAGATGAAGGATCCTGTGGAGGAGGGCCTGGTGGAATAGACGAATGCTGTCTTTTGAATGAAACCACTTGAGAGAGGCAACGATGATGACATTCAGCTCCCCAAGATATAACTTGAGAAGTGCGCCAGTCAATCTGGGGAGAATGACACTGAAGCCATGGAAGGCCTAAGACAATCGGACTTGTCGTAACAGGAAGGATCAAAAACGATATTTCTTCATGATGCAGGGCACCAATCTGAAGGGTTACTGGAGACGTACTCTGGGTGATGAGACCGTTGATGAGACGTGATCCATCTATAGCCGTCACAGTAATGGGTGTTTTTAAGGTAATCACTGGTAGAGACCATTGATTTACTAATGATTTGGAAATAAAATTTCCTGCTGCTCCGGAATCAATCAATGCCTGTGACTCAAAGGTTTTGGTAGCAAAGGAAATAGTCACATCAAAAGCGCAGACTTTAGATTTCATAGACGATGGAGAGGACTGCAGGAACCCTAACCTTATCTCCCCAGTATTGGTTAGAGCCCGGCATCTCCTGGGACAAGAATTGAGCATATGCGTAGAATCGGCACAATAGATACAAAGTCTATTCTTTATTCTTCGGTCCCTCTCCTCTAACGTTAATTTGGAGCGACCTATCTCCATGGGTATCACCGGAGATGAAGCTGGGTGAAATTGAGGATTTGAGAGAGGAGGTGTTTTAACCGAAGTTGTTTTCTCAGGTTCTCTTTCACGAAACCTCAGGTCTACCCGATGGCAAAGAGAGATCAAATCTTCTAAAGAGGAGGGTAGTTCTTGTGAAGTCAGTGCGTTTTTAATTTTATCGGAAAGCCCCTGCCAGAAGGCGGCAACTAGTGCTTCAGTGTTCCACTGAAGTTCAGAGGCTAAGATCCTAAATTGAATGACGTACTGAGCCACAGTGCGAGATCCTTGGCGAAGACGGAGAATGCTGGATGCAGCGGAAATAACACGACCTGGTTCATCGAATACACTTCGGAACGTGGAAATAAATTCGGCACTATCCTGTAACAATGGATCGTTTCTTTCCCACAGAGGGGAAGCCCATGCGAGAGCTTGTCCAGAAAACAATGAAATAAGATAGGCCACTCTGGAACGATGGGTAGAAAAATTTTGAGGTTGGAGCTCAAAATGAACTGAGCATTGAGTAAGAAAACCCCTACAGGTTTTGGGGTCTCCATCATATTTTGACGGAGTAGGCAGGTGTAGCGTGGAAGCAGTAGACACCTGGGATGGCACAGGGGAAGAAGATGACGACACAGAAGGATCAACAGTGGCTGCTACCTTTGGCACAGAAGTTACTTGGGCGACTAAAGTCTGATAACATTGCAGCAACTGTTGTTGACGAACATCTTGTTGTTCCATACGGGTAACCAGATACCGCAGCATCTCTATAGCGGTAGGTTCCACATCTGGGTCTGTCATGGCCTGATCTTACTGTCACGGGCACTAGGAGTCTTTACCCAGGGATCACCAGATGGTAGGCTTACCAGAGCAATGTAGATGGTAATAGGGTACTCTGGTAGCTGGGTGATCACGGAACATGAAATGATGGCCGATGAGATGCTCAGGAAAGTCTATGACTAGCAACACTGGTAATAATGAGGTAATGATACACAAGGAACTGTATGGACAAGGACACGTGAAGGTAGTCAGTGGTCTGCGATAGCAAGTTGTACCACTGCTATAGTGAGGTGGAATGTCCAACAGAAACAAGGAGGTGATGAGAGTCAGCGGTCTGCGGATAGCAAGTTGTACCGCTGTCTGAGTGAAGGAATGGAATCCAAGTGGAGGTATCCGGGGAGTCAGTGGTCTGCGTTAGCAAGTTGTACCACTGCTATGTGAGAGGATACTGGAGCAGGTGAAACTGGAAACAGGGGTCAGTGGTCTGCCATCAGCAAGTTGTACCACTGCATATATAAGTGAGGAGGTGCACGGGGAAAGACTGCAACACAGGATATACACAGGCACCTTATACACGATCCACAGTAATATGCACAATATAGGTATATATATATGTAAATGACTGATCAGGTCTGCAATCTAGAAAGTCTCTTGAAGTAGTCCAGCAAAATGATAACACAGTCAATGATGGCAATAGACTCAGCGGATAGCAGACTCCAGAGAGAACCAAACACAGTCCAGCAAGATATGCAATACACAGCACAGTCAATGAGAAGTATGCATACCGTGGTTCAGCAGTAGCAGTCAGATGGGATTGCAGCGGTACCTGAGCGGCTGGAGGCCGACTGGATAGGAAGTCCCTGGACAGGAGAAGCAGCGGTCTAGCAGGTGCAGCGCACAGGTGAGTAGACCGACAGGGACACGAATCCACAGGAGTCAGCAACACGTGGAACTGGACTCATAGGAAACCCAGGAGAATGGAGATGATCCAGCAGAGGGTAGTAGAAGAGATACAAATCCAATGCTGACAGGAGGGTAGAGGCCAGTGGAACACGTGAAGGCGTGGAGAGTGGATCAGCAGGAGATGGACGATAGCGCTGACCACAGCGGCAGGACTCAGCGGCACACGGAGGTAACCAGTAGCAACCACAGGAACCAACAGCGATGGGAAACAGGAGTGCAGCGCAGGGCCGGAGCTGTAGATCACGAAGGGTAGCAGATGGTAATGAAAAGCGGCAGTCTCGAGGAAGTCACAGCAAAGATGAGATGAGAGTGTAGTGCACGGAGGCAGCGGATAGTAATCAGCTGGCAGTCACGATGTTAAACACAGGCGAGTTGCAAGCAGGAGACTGTAGTGCACAGAGGCAGCGGATAGAAATCAGCAAACAGACTTGATGAGAAGCAGGTGAGTGAGGTAAAAGCTGGAGTGCACGGAGGCAACGGATAGCAATGAGCAAACAGTCACATTGATATAAAATAACGTTGAAGTGGTGTAGAAGACTGTAGTGCACGGAGGCAGCGGATAGGAATCAGCAAACAGTCATGATGATAAAGTTGATGGTAGAAGTGGTATGGAACCACAGTAGTAGAAGTGGTTTGGAAACCACAGGAATCAGCAGCACTGAATACACAAGTAATACAGGAACACCTTCAGAGACTCATGAGGAATGAGACTCCAAGATCAGGCAACGTGGTAGTGACCACAGGTGCTTAATATAGGGAGGTTGCCTGATCTGCCAATTAAGTTAAAGGGGTATACACTGAAGTATAGAAAAGGGCTGCGCATGCGCAGACCCTCAGGATGGTGGACGGCCACGGTTCCTAAATGTCCGGGAAGAGGCACTCACGGTCCGGTGAGTGACATCATCAATATATAATACAAAATATACATATTTAAATTGAATTACAATGTCCCCTTAACCACATGTAATTGGACAATGCAGTTGTAGTCTGATGAGCTGGGGAAACAAAAGAAGGGCTATACAAAGTATTTGCTATAATTCACATATCACACTCGTTTTGTCACAACATCTTTCACTCACATGTTAATGAAACTTGCTTGGAAACATCCTTTATACTGATTACTACACTATCCAGCTGCTGTTGAGCACATCTCCCACAATGCTTTTCACTAATGTTCCAGTCTGACAATGAGCTGCACATTCTGCAGACAGAATTTGAAAAGAAGTTATGGTCAGCTAAGCCTATAACTCATGATGTTGACAGATGTCATCCTTTTAATGACCGCAGCCAACTTAATGTGGCTGTTGACAGTCAACAATTTGCAAAAAAAAAAAAAAAAGAGTGAAAAAAACCTCCTCCCTTGTATCTGCTTATAATCCAGTAGCTGATTGTATAAATGTTATTCGCCTAGACTTTTCCATGCGGTCAACTGGTGAGAATCTCTCACTTAGAGGCCTTGTAAATCCAAAATAATAAAGGAAATGGACTGTTTGCTTTCATGCATAAAAAGTAACTGCAACTGGCAACATTAACACATAAAACAATTGATGTATGTTTAATCACTGGGGATTTTATCTTATGCGCAAATGAAATCTCCAAAATAAAGTTTACCATGTATTTTCCATGATCTACAGTGAAAGTGTCAATGGCATCTGGTGTTTATCTCACGCAAAAGCCTCATAATTCACGGCCTGAGACTAACTACACAGCCGGAAAATCTCTATAGAAGTTAAACGTCTACCCAGTGTCAACTAAGAAGTATGCCAGACTACATGCAAATATTTTATATAGTGAGAAAATTGTTCACTGGCTTATAAATATTTAGAGTTGTCCTACATGCAGCATGTATGGTGTGAAATTGATTATAATTATTAAAATATTTATGATTACAAGTTGATTCTATCTTCAAAAACAATGTGTAATAATGCTATTTGCACAATACATTTTCTGTCTTTAAGTATATTTGAATAGAACCTGATCACTTTTCTGTATTCAATCTTCTTTTTCTACTCCTGTGTAGGTCCTTAATTTTGAAGTGGGTGGGGGATAGAACAACCAGTAGCCAATAGGATCATCAGAATGTTCACAACAGCAAAGATAGTTTTAGGACATGAGATCGGTAGTGTGATCTTGAGAGAAGCAGAGACAGTTTTGCTTATGTCACCAAATAAAAGGAGTGGCTTTCCTGTGACCACGTACATCAGCCACAAGAAAATATGCCTGGCTTCCTGCACCTTTGGCTAATAAACATATGTGCATGAAGCGTTAGTGTGCCATCACCTAAAGTGAGAACAGTGCAGTAAGAGACAGGGGCAGTGTCATGTAGAGAGGAGAATAGAGGGAAGAAAGGAGCTTCAGACTGTGAGTTAAATAGTAAATGTAGCAGGGTCCTGCAAAAGCACAGGGTAGTGATGTAAAGCTTCTGTCAAACTGATATGGGATATCGTGGCTGAAATACAATCTATTTTAAAAGAATTTCATATATCCAATGTGTGTTTTAGAATTGTGATATAATGCTAATCTGGATTACACAATATAAAAATGCAGTTTAAATGGGTGGAGAGCAGCCCACAGTTACCATACAAAAAAAATTACATCTACCATCATGCATAGGAAATATCAAGCAAATCTTCAGGCGTACTTCTATGCCCCTGTGACAATATCCCCAGACTGCTTGCAAGCTGAATGGATCAACTAGAGCTTCAGTAATAAAAGGTACACTATTGTGCTCGGCTAATGAGGGAGAGTGTGTGTCTGCTGCTAACACATATGTCACACTTCAATGCAGAAATCACAGCTAAGGAGCCAGGAATATGGTGAAACACACTGTTTATTGCTGAAAGGTGCAAACCGGATCATGTAGGAATGAGGATTGCAGGGAGATGCAGAAAGCAAATACCAGGAACACGGCTGATGCAGGTTAATGGGTAATATAAAGAGATCCCAGGGAACGGGTGAACCAGGAGCTCAGCAGGGAACAACAGGGAACAACAGGGAACAGCACAGCAACAGGGAACAGCAAAAACAATGACCAGCAACAGGAGAGGAAGAGAGGCAGGTATAAGTAGGGAGCACCCAGGTGCAGGAGATAATTAGTGAGACAGGTTAACCCCTAGTAATAGGAAAGGAAAAGGCACAATAGCAGCACCTCTGGTGAACAGAGGTACTGCCAGATAACATAATAAAACAAATCCAAGGTCCTGGAGGCAGAAACTGTCAATAAGCAGCATGCGATGCAGAGGACTGCAGGCAGATCCTGACAACATAATAAACCATCAGTCCACAGCCGTGAAGCACTGAATGTAGACGGATTTTGTGGTTGTGATAGTGTTGTACAGGAGTCAGGGTATGTAGATAGGAGTCGTGGTCCGTATTAATGCAGGTTGTGTATGTGGAGCAGGGTAGTAACATCCAGGAGATAATTGCTAGGTGGTTTTGAAAGGTATTAATGTTAGTTGTTGAAAGATTGCTTAACTAGTTAAGAAATCTGATGTATTAGAATTGAGATTGTGGACTATATGACTTGAGTAACTATTAAGACTGAGTGGATGGGAAGTGGATAGTGTAGGGTGGGCAGTTGGCAGTGAGATAAAAAGGGTAAGGTAGATGTGTGGGGCAGTGGGGAGTTAGAAATGAGATAATAATAAGGAGCCTGATTCATTAAGGATCTTAAGTTAAGAAACTTCTTATTTAAGTCTCCTGGACAAAACCATGTTACAATGCAAGGGGTGCAAATTAGTATTCTGTTTTGCACATAAGTTAAATACTGACTGTTTTTTCATGTAGCACATTAACTAACAGTTAATTGTAAAATCAATAACTTGCCATCTGCAGAACTGTACATATAAGGGAGTGAACAGTGGTCCAGCCAAACATCTGGACTCAACGCTGATTAATATTTGATCACTCGTTGTTGTTTTTTTTATTTTGACTATGTAATGCATCATACTGTATACAGTATGTTCCAATTGAATATTTGTGTTTGAATTAATTAAACAACCAACCACTTATAAGATGTTAGTTTATTTTATACATGATGCTTCCAATATCATCATTAGCTAACATTTAAGGAAAACATTTTAGAAATGCTTAACACTCAGGAATAGCTGCTTTTGGTTAAAGGTTCTACGACTATTTGAAGAAACATTGTACTGAAACATTTCTCAAAGGTCTATTCCAGCCTATATATTTTTATTGGGGTTAGATTAAATCTCAGAGTGTAAGGTAACTAATGTATAATTTCAAGTTAGCCTTTACAGTAATTTAAAAATAATATATATTTTGTAGAACTATTCTTAGTGATTAAAACATGGGTACCATCATTGTAGTCCTCTAACAAATGCAGTTCCTGGGTTTTCTACAGCAAACTGATTACGACTTACTATTTGGGGGCATAGTCAAGTGGTTTGGGAGTGATATTGGTGGATCAAGGCATGGTCTAGGTCAGGGGTAGGGAACCTGTGGCTCTCCAGGTGTTGTGAAACTACAAATCCCAGCATGCCTTGCCACCTCTCTGCTGGTTATCTACTGGCAAAGCATGCTGGGACTTGTAGTTTCACAACACCTGGAGAGCCGCAGGTTGCCTACCCCTGGTCTAGGTGGATAAGAAGAGTGTCCTTAGATCTCAATTTGAAATTGGTATGTATGTCTAAGAAATGTATTGTTCAAAAGTTATTGCAGCATAAGCCTAAGCAACTATTCTGTTCTTATGAGGTTCTTACATATTCAATGGATTAGGCACTACCTGTCTGGTGTTACACATCTGCTTTTTAGGCATTGCATCTATACGGGTGCACACAAGTTGCAGGGTAGATGCATCTATATCACTACTCTGTAAAATGATAATCATGTATTTAATGGTTGCTCTCACATGTACTCATTGTCTGTTATAGGTTAAGTTGCTTGTATTATTGTGGTTTATCTGCATACAAACTTTGCCAGAAACCTTGACATTGATTGATCTCCTCCAGAGCCAATTCTTTCTTCATTTGACTTTGCCTTTACCAACTCAATCCCAGTTCTGGTTCCTAAACCCGGTTTGTTTGACCTCTCCTACACTGCTGATTTGTACTGTCAATGCTGATCTGGTTCCTAACCCTGGATTGTTTAACTTTGCCTTAATTCTCCATTTTCCGTACTCTTACCTAGAGTGGTAAACACCAATAACTCTGTGCAGTAGTCCTGGAGGCAGCAGAGTGCGATATCAAGCTTTAAGGGAAAGGGGGCGGGAAAAGGTGAAAGTGTCAATATCATGGAATGTTCGTGTTAACAGAAAGGGTTTAGAGAGGGCTGATATTCTAGTTGTCTGTGTTTAATGACCACATGACTTCTGGAAAAACTGTTTAATTGCAGTATATGTTTGATATTATATTTTTCCTAATTTAAGAGGGAGGCACTCATGTTACATGTTAATAGATGCACATATAGGGTATCATGTTGATTTTGATGTATGTCTTTTTTTTTGCGGAACATATGCCTGTAATGCACATGCACACCAAAAATACATATTCATACGTCAGTATACGGATTTTGTTACATCTTACACTTACAACTCCTTACGGCAGCAGAGGCGGAACAGTGGAGGCAAGGGGTGAAACAGTAAGGGCGTATTCACATAATTTTCGACTCTCTTACCAATGCTGGAAGGCTGGTCCAACAATATGCAATGGTGATGGACGATGACTATAAGCAGCACTATCTTGCCACTTCTGATTGTGCAGTGACCTCTGCAGCTCATAGTAGTTCATTCATTAGTTTGGCCGCTATGTTATATAAAGTTGTGGTCATCTACTCGCATTACTTAATTTATATATCTGTATGGACTTCGACAAGAAAGTAGATTCCCATTTGATATTTAGAGGGGAAAACAATAGCTGTTTGTATTTCATTTAACTTTATTTCTGTTCGTTTTTTGACTTTTATACTTGTATTTAATTATATTTAATATAAGTGTGGCTTTCACGTTTAATAATAAGACTCTCAAGACACTAATTTATTTTATGTATATGATGCTTCATTACATTATTATATTGTTTACAAATAGGGTAATGCGACTTTTGCAATTACTGCTAATATTGTCAAGCGAAATAACTGCACTTTCTATGCTGGTGCTCACACTTATGCTAGCGATATACAGCTGGACGCATCATACATGTAAATGCACTTTTCCTACGTACAGATTTTCCTGCTTTTCCTTGAGCACAAATGCATACAACTCTACATGAGCCCCATTATATGAAGCATTGACAGGGCTTTCACATAGGTGCTCAGAAATGTGTATGGTGTACCATTATTTGTGCAAGTTGTTCTCAGATGGTGTTTAACTGAAGGGACGAACCTATAAGTGGAGGAGGGAACGGCAGATTGCTCATTACATCAGACTTGCCCACAGATAAATAATGTTACATAATTTTTAAAATTTGTGTTTTACAGCCAGCCTGAAATCTTGTATGACTGCAGCATCAGTGCACCAGCTGACAAGGTTGGCAAAAGTCAATTGTTGTTTGCATAAATAGAATCGAGACGAAGTTGGAATGTTCAGACATCTGGAAATGTTTAGTGACTACTGTAAACAGCAAAGTCATTCTGTGAAGATACTTGAACAAATCAACTCATGCCCTAGTCTAATCATTTATCTATTTGTCGTACAAAGCCAAGAACAAATTGGTTTCCTGCTGTATAACTGGATAACCAATCGTGACAGACAAAGAACCACTTGGGTTGTCAAAAAAAGTAGATTAAGAATGAAAAGTTGGTTTTAGAAATTGGTCCTCCTATACTGATGGGTTTAACTTTACTGAGGATCATTTATGAATTTGGAAAATTTAGTCTGTGCAGTACAATAGGTGTTTCTTTCTGCTTTTTGATGTCATGAGCCTACTTTTACTCAAAGACGTTATATCCTTGAAAAAGTCAGTGTTTGACCAACAAAGCTGGTTTGGATAAAGTGCTTACCAGGGACCAAGCATTCATCTTGTCTATCCTTTGCAGATGAAGAGCATATATATTGGATCTGGACTCTTCTAGTCAATAACTCTAGATTTGTTCAGATTATCCAGTCTAGATCTAATCAGCAGAAGTAAAAGAGCTATAGGTAGGCATGTGTTTAAATTGTAGCCCCCGTAACCAGGTAGCAATAAATTCTGAGTAACAATCAGGCTAGACCAGTGATGGGCAAACTACGGCCAGATCCGACCCACTTAGAGGTTCTATCCGGCCCGCCAATATTTTAAAAAATTTCATTAAAATATTCATAAAATTATTAGGGCCGACCCTGTGTGTCAGAACCTTCATTTTTATGCCTTCCCAGCTATTTCCTCCATTACACTTCATCTTCTTTCCTAAAAGGACACTTTGTATGTCAATCACTCAAACACCTGCCCGTCCCCTAATGGCTGAAAGTCATGTGAGAAGAGATGGGCTGGGCCATATACTAAGGCGGATTTCGATTGGCTGCTGTGTTGTCAGTTAGTGGCTCACCAGAAAGACGGATCTGCAACAACCTGCTGAAATAAGTGCTGTGTCTGTATGATCGCTGCACTTATAGAGGTAACACTGCTATATAACACCCTCCCGTCCCATTCAAAAAATTTGTATTATATATTTCGATATTTGAGTTTTTTAAAAAATTATATTGGCCCACCTAAAGTTTTTCTTTTTTATTTGGCCCGCTCCTGAAAAAGTTTGCCCATCACAGGGCTAGACAATCCTTTATACTTGGGGGGGACCTCCAGTGCACTGAGATTTTAGTCTGTATAGCATTACTTAAATGTTAATTTGTGAGGATTTTTTGGGGGATATTGATCACTAATGGTTGAAGTATGGTTGAAGTAGATAATGTAGATATAGGATTTTAGGAAGGGTGTTGATTTTGATAATATTATTTCTTCCTAGCCAGGAAGAGCTACAAGGTTGCTATCCCCTAAGTTTGATTAATACCACATCAAATTATAGGCTTGGAAGGAGTATAGGGCCCGGGATCTCTTTTCAATGATATTTAAACCTTTGCATTTATCACACAGAGCCTCAATCTTTATTTCCTGCAAGTAATAGTAAATGTCTGCAAAGGCCACCTTGGCCCCTTGATGTGTGAAAATTGAAGACTCTGGAAAGGGGTAATGGAGGACGGGTGAAGAGAACTAAGGAATAGGTGGCAGATGGGGAAAAGGGTAGTTGAGAGAGGAGAGGAGATGGAGGGGCAGGGGAAGAGGAAAACATGAAGGACAAATAAACAAATTAAACCATTCTGATACTTTTAAAAACAAACCTTAGAACCGCTACTGTGAACCATGGAGAGATAAGTCCTGTTCATGGTGAGGAATTAGTTAATATAACTAACCCGTAAAAATTTCAGTAAATTTGTATAATATTGGAGGAAACTAGGCTAAAACTTAAATATGGAAGCATTCCAAAATGCAACAGAAAACAAGATGAACAGTTTTCTCTAAAAGATTAGCACTAGACATGGCCCAGATCTATCAATTAGTGTTAAACCATGGAGAGCAGAACTGTTTCAGGTGTGATGGATATTTAAAGAGGGCCTGTTGGCTGTTGAGTGCCATTTGAAGGCTGAATGAAAATCCCCAGCAGTATTTTATGTTGTTCTTCCTAAACTCACTTAGTTGCTTTAGACACCTTCATTGTTGCAATGTGTGTCAGGACAAGTCATGGAACACTTCTACTTTGCTGTTCTCAAAATATATTCTAACTAACTGCCTGACCCTGCCCAAGATATCTTGTTTTTGAGAATAATCTTGTAATCTGTATATCATGCATCTTGGTCTTTTTGATTGAAGCCCCATTGGGCACAGAGCCCTATAAAAAATAATTTGAGAGTTTAGATCCTAATCCAGAACCTCATTGAAAATTTTTGTAAGGAAATTCACTATGCCCTGGATGTGAAGATTATCTAGATCATCTGCACAAGCCTGTAGCTCTCACAACTTAGAGGCCTGGCATTGAACTAAGTCCTATGATTTAGTGTAGAAGTCCTCCTTTTCCTCCTCAAGTGAGGTGAATCTTGCAACAAAGTGTGACTGGTCCACCTTTAGATTGTAAACTTCTGTTCTTATTGTTTCCTACAGTTCAGACTTTAAAGATTGAAAGTCCTGTCTAGTTGGTAATAATGTAGCGTAGTCAGTGTCGGACTGGGGCATGAAGGGCCCACCGGGGGAATTCAGTGATAGGGGCCCACTATATTGGGGTGTGGCCAACTTTAGGAGTGGGTGTGGCCAGTAAAGGGGGTGTGGTCAGGCTATGGAGGACAACTTATAGCACTATTTTAAATGTGCACCTTTTGCATTAGACCCTGCCCATTCTACTGGTAGGGAACTACATGGGACCCATTAATAAAGCACTTGTGGTTTGGAAGAAACTCCAGTACCAGCTCCTGTCGTCTCCTAATGCACCAAGACAGTTACTTATGATAAGTGCATCATTTGGTTACCTCCAACCCTCGCCTCATATGTTGTTATTGCCCATCATGTATTGAGCTTATTAAAAGCCATTACAAGGGCTACACAAACCAAATAATAACATCATCAATTAGAAGACATAAACTGCACAATTAATTTTTTAGTACAATGGTTACCAACCTGTTGTTGCTGTGACATGTCCTGGAATAAAAGTCAATTCATAAAAAAACAAGTGATTGTAATTCTCAACTAATCTCAGTGAAATCCATCTAATTTCATTTTAAATACGGTTGATATATGCCTATAATACTTTCACTATATCACCCCTAAATTCTAAACAGGACAACCATCAAAAAGAATGCACAATAGGCAAAAGGAAAAATATATAAATATAATTATGTTCTCCTATGCATGTGCCTTTCTACACTAACATACAATATAGACCAACATATTATACAACCCTGAATGATTATATTTTCAACTGGATGCAATTGGAATACTAGACTACATGAAAAGCACCCTTCAGTTGCCAGATCTTGTATACACAGTCTGATTATTAAAATGACTCTTTGTTATAATTATTTTTTAAGGACTCTTACAGAATATGCCACTCGTCAAAGACCATACACACAGCATCAGTGCTACTACGGTTGCGTACTTCACCAATGAATGCTTGTTGAGAAGGGAAATTTTAAAAAACAAAAAAATGAACAGAATACAGCCCATCCAAAGCCTGTCACATTTATTCCATATATGCTGGTATGCTGCCAGTGTTGTATGAAAGAGAATATAAATATCAAAGGACGGGCGCAAATGGGGGAAGGGTAAAGAAACACAAGGATTGGGTCAATGAATAAGTCAAGGGGAAAACGGTCCCAAAGTCATTAAAGGATGTTGGTCTTCTAGTTCCACCTATACCGATGTCCCAGATGGTAAACTTACATCAATGTGACCTTTTCTATTCCATACAGTATTTGAATAATGTGTCCTCTTGCTTCAAAAAGCACCACCACGATGTACTTTTACTCCCCTCTAAACCTGTTTCTTCTCCTCACCAGAGTGCACATATGGGAGACCAGGGAGAGAACAGAGAAAGATCTCATGGTGTTTTACGTTCTCTATTTATTAAGTTAAAACATGGGGTTAAAAACACTCACATTTTGTATGTTAAAAAGGTATCTTTCAGTCCATATGTTTCCTCGATCAAACGGCAGTATCCAGCTTCTGTATCCCAGCCACGATCAAACTGGCTGGGCTTCAGATAACCCGGGGAAACTCTGCAGCGTCAGAGGGGGCGTGGTCTATTGCGTCCAGTGTTGCATGAACCTATGATGACCAAACTGACCTTGGATCAGTATGTTGATATCAGGACGTCCTCCTCCCCTGCTCAAACTGCTGAAAAACACACTACCGCGCCTGGGCTCTCTGCATCTGCGCGGTAGTGTGGTTACAGGAGTTGTGACCGCCGCCGCCATCTAAACAAAGTTCAACATCAAGCTCCGCCCTAACAACGGAGGGGGCGGAGCTTCAACCCCGCTGGGCCTACCGGTGGATTGACCGGCTGTCCGGCGGGCCAGTCCGAGGCTGAGCGTAGTTCACCTCTAGCGTAGTTCACCTCGTTGTTGCAGACATTTCTAGTGGGTCCACTGTGGATCATCCCTCTAGTGGTGGGAAATGTGAGTATGAGCTACCATACTCAAAGTACCTTTGCAGATTCAAATAAAACTTTATACAAACTAAACATGTAAAGGACTAAGAGTTCAGAAAAGTGTGCTAAGCATTTGGGTTTTTTTTTAGAAAATGACGGGGCATTAGCTTGATTAAACAGGTAAGTCTTTAATCTGTTTTTGAAGCTTTTTTTTGAGGGGGGGGGGGGGGGCATTTGGTATTTTTGAAGCAGAGAGATCCAGAGAGAGGGAGCCACAAAGCTGAGCCCCAAATGAAGTATGGGAGTTTGTAGGTACAAAAAGGAAATAACCAAGACATGCTGATAAAAATGAGCTCCTCACATTTAGTAGTTGGATATCAGAAAATTAAACAGTCTGATTTCTTACCTCCATAGTCTGTAGCTCCATGAAGTGGCTGTTAAATACAGGAGAGAACATGCCACCAGGCCCTTCTGGATACAGGCCTGTTGGAGTGTAGTCTTGGATCCCAATCACAATGGAGGCCAATGTAGGAGTCTGGAACTAGATGACTTGAGGGTGGAGGCCGTTGGTTAGTTTTTTTAAATAAGGCAAATGCCTATATATGCCGTATTTTGCATTAATTGCTCTGTGGATGCTCAGAAACTAAGTATACGCCAGAGAACACAAGTGTATCCAATTCATCTTCAAGCCCAAAGGTCCCTCACTACAGTCTATGGTTTCAGGGGCGAAACGGGGAGGGGACTGGCCGTATGCACGTAGTGAATGTACAGTAAGGGCGTGCCAAGGTCAAGCACACACAGCAGTGTCCAATTCAAGCTTTGGACATCTCTAAAGTACATGTTTTTCTGTCATATCTCTTGCACCAGCTACAGGTCGGGTGTAACTGCTGATTACTAGTGATGAACATGTGTTTGCAATCAGGAGTAAATATAAAAATGCATTCTATGTATAGCAGACATTCATAACATCCTTATATATGTATTTTATGGAAGATTTTAAAAAAAAATTAAGAAAAAAAAAATATTTTGTCATTAATGACTATGGGCCTGATTCATTAAGAATCTTAAATGAAGAGGTATCTTATTTCAGTCTCCTGGACAAAACTATGTTACAATGCAAGGGGTGCAAACTAGTTTTCTGTTTTGCACATAACTTAAATACTGACTGTTTTTTCATGTAGCACACAAATACTTGATAGCTTATTTGTACGCTGAAATTTAAAGTTTATATTTGTGTGCTACATGAAAAAACAGATAGTATTTAACTTATGTGCAAAACAGAAAACTAGTTTGCACCCCTTGCATTGTAACATGGTTTTGTTCAGGAGACTGAAATAAGATACCTCTTCATTTAAGATCCTTAATGAATCAGGCCCTATATTATTAACAGGTGACATTAAATGTTTTTAATTATTTTTTTCTGTGTGTTCTTTTGAGATCTTTATTTTCTACATATGTATTGGATGTATCCTGCAGTGTATTGTCTGTTAGAGCAGAGTGCACCTAGACCCATATGCAACCAACAGACATATCTTTATATCCATTCCTTGTTGAATACGGACGGGTGTTTGCCCGAATTACATACATTTATAAAAAGACGCACAGTAAACTCATTTTGCGTGCCTTATCAGGCCCCAGGTGTCATCAGCACATCCCCAAGCCACACACCTCCAAGCCACCCCCAAGGATCGAAAATTCCCTGCTGGTGGGTGAGCAGCCCAGCTCTTGATTCCTTCCAAATATGTAAGCAACAGCTGGAGATTTTATTGCCATTTTAAGGGATATACTGTGTCCTGAGTGTCTTCGAATGGTAACTGAAGCTGGCCTCCTGCCCGTACCAGATAGTCACTGTAAAGGTGGAAGAGAGTCTCGAAGGCTGGTCTAGTAGGTTCACCACTGTCACATTTAGTGAGAAGGCCAAAACCTTGAGATGTGTGTATCTGGAAGCCCTCTGGGTCATTGGAAAGCTCGATAAGAGCTGTCTGAAATTGAGCAGAATAGGGGAGAATTACAGATGGTGAGAGTAGGAGAATGGTGGGAGGAGGTGTGGATCAGGTGTCAGAGGAGATCAGGCCTCCCTCCAGCTATAGCAGTTCAAAAGAACCTGTCAATAAGAAATATTAAAGCTTGAGATTTTTTTTGAAGACCTTCGGGCAAGAGGTTAATTAGATTGGCAACAGTGCAGCATGGCCTAAACTAGACCGTAGGGGCCACATGGTCACTGGGTGGGACCCCCTGAAGAATGGGCCAGAACACAATTCAGTGAATTTATTTCATGCTGCTTGCGACAACACAGAGGGGTCTCTAGATGGTCAGTAGAGTTTGTGCTCCTGTTATTAAGCCAATTAGATAGTACACAGTGAGGATTACAATAGAGCAAGCACCAGCTCAGAGGATTCTCAAAGTTAAAATCTTACAAGACTGACACATTGTCACGTGCCGGTCCCTCGCGGCGTCTGCCCGGGAGCCGGCGCACTGACCTGCTGCACCTCCGCTCCGTTCTCGCCGCCACACTCAGGTCCTCTGCAGCGGCTGCCCAGGTGCTCTAACCGGCGTTGATCCAGCCAGGCCGGTTCTTCCTCTGTCGGCGGTTCTGCGCATGCACAGAACCGCCAGCCTTTCTCCCCTTGCTCTGCCTCTCATTGGCAGTCATATTAACCAGCCCATATATCTAGCCCTTCTACCCTTTACTCAGGGCTGGTTCTTTCAGTCAGTTATTATCTTCTGTGCTGGAAGCAGCTCCCTGGGTTACGGCTATTACTATCCTCTAGTGATTCCTGCCTTTTCCTGGGTTCCTGTGTGTGTTGCGCCCCAGTGATCCTGCGCTCTCTGTGTCACTGTCAGCATTTCCACTCCTCAGTGGTAACTCCGCAGATCATCGCAGCATTTCCACTCCTCAGTGGTAATTCCGCAGATCATGGCAACATTTCCACTCCTCAGTGGTAACACCGCAGATCATCTCAGTATTTCCACTCCTCAGTGGTAACTCTGCAGATCATCGCAGTATTTCCACTCCTCAGTGGTAACTCCGCAGATCATCGCAGCATTTCCACTCCTCAGTGGTAACTCCGCAGATCATCGCAACATTTCCACTCCTCAGTGGTAACACCGCAGATCATCTCAGTATTTCCACTCCTCAGTGGTAACACTGCAGATCATCTCAGTATTTCCACTCCTCAGTGGTAACTCCGCAGATCATCGCAGCATTTCCACTCCTCAGTGGTAACTCCGCAGATCATCGCAACATTTCCACTCCTCAGTGGTAACACCGCAGATCATCTCAGTATTTCCACTCCTCAGTGGTATCACAGCGGATCCTCTCAACACTCCACTCCTCAGTGGTAACTCCGCAGATCATCGCAGCATTTCCACTCCTCAGTGGTAACTCCGCAGATCATCGCAACATTTCCACTCCTCAGTGGTAACACCGCAGATCATCTCAGTATTTCCACTCCTCAGTGGTATCACAGCGGATCCTCTCAACACTCCACGCCTCAGTGGTAACAGCTACAGACCACCACAGTTGTTCTACCTCTTCATCATGTCTCCGTGGGCAAATACCTGTAAATCCTTCGCTCTCTCACGGTTCGTTGGGAACTTCTCTAGGGGGCTGCGACCTGCAGAGTGGAAGTCGCAAAGTCCAAATTCCCTTGCGGGGATCCCTGGTGAATATCTTCCATTTTGTTAGACTCCGCGCCCCTAGGTGAAGTCACACCAATCCCAGCTGAACTGCAAGTATCCAGTTTCTCCTCGCGGATACCGTGACATATATCCTCCTATTCTAATTTTATTTTCATCATATTGATTACATAAAATCAGAGGCTCTTTTATTAGGTACACTTTTCTAATACTGGGTAAGTCCCTCTTTGCCGTGAGAACAGTCTGAATTCTTCGTAACATGGATTTAACAAGGTGCTGGGAACATTCCTTAAAGATTCCGGTCCATGTTGACATAACAGCATCACAGAGATTCTTCAAATGTATTGGCTGCACATTCATGCTGCCAAGCTCCCGTTCCCTTACATCCCAAAGGTGCTTTATTGGATTGATAACTGGTGACTATGGAGGCCATTATAGTATACTGAATTCATTGTCATGTTCATAGAACCAGCATGAGATGACGTGTGCTTTGTGACATGGTGCATTATTCTGCTGGAAGTAGCCAGAGGATGTAGCATTTAAATGATGCTCAATTTGTATTAAGGGGCCTGATGTATGCCAAGAAAACATTTCCCACACCATTATGCCACTACCACCAGCCTGCACCATTGACACAAGGCAGGACGGATCCTTGGATTCATGCTGTTTACATCAAATTCTAACCTTACCATCTGCATGTTGCAGCAGAAATCCAGTCATCAGGTGACTTTTTTTCCAATCTTCAATTACCAGCTTTGGTTAGGGTGTGTCCAGTGTAGCCTCAATTTCCTGTTCATAGCTGACAAGTTTGGTCTTCTGTAGCCCATCCACTTCACAGTTTGATGTGCTATGCATTCAGAGATGCTTTTCTACATATCACTGTTGTAATGCATGGTGATTTGAGTTACAATCGCCTTCCTGCCAGCTTAAACCAGTCTGGCTATTCTCCTCTGACTTCTCTCATTAACCAGAAAAAAAACACAGAACTGCTGCTCATTGAATGTTTTTCGTTTTGCACAACATTCTCTGTAAACTGTAGAGTCTATTGTGCATAAAAATCCTGGGAGATTATCAATTTCTGAGAGACTCAACCACTTGGTCTGGCACAAACATTCATTCCACGGTCACATTTCTTCTCCATTATAATGTTTGGTCTAAACAACAACTGAACCTCTTGACCATGGCTGCACGCTTTTATACATTGAGTTTCTGCCACGTGATTGGCTGTTTAGATATTTACATTAACGAACAGGTATTTAGTGGTACCTAAAAAAATGTCCACTGGGAGTATATTTCTGTACTTTATATATCGTTTTATATTTATAATTATGTTCATAGCTATTTTAACAGTATCTTTATTGTTATTATCGGTATTTCCCTTCATACTAAATATACTATGCATCAATATGCACATGTGACCAACATTTATCCTCCAACATTTCTCAAATTGTCTTGGGGTATTATGTGCTTAATAATAATTAATACTTATCATTAATATTGTTATATACAGCTCCATTATTTTACTGTGGTTTTACAATGTGGTAACACTTTATTTATTTATTACCACATTGCATCATGTTTATTCCGTTTCCCGACTCATGAACCATCTGTTTACAAATTGCACTCAATAGGCCCAATTCATAAAGGAACGCAATGTGAATGCACAGAATAAAATTAAATTATAAAATACATTAACACCTGTTAATAATATAATTATATAATAATTAGAATTCTATTTTTTTCAACATGAAATACATTTAGCATGCTGTTATTAATGCATACTAAAATGCATTTTTACAGTTGCTCTTGAGTGCAAACACATATTCTAGCATGTATACACAACCGTCATCGCTATCACTCGGCACTTATACCTGCCCTGTAGCATATGTAAGTGATAAGGTTGGAAATCACGTACCTGAGAGATACCCAGAGCTTGAATTGGACAGATGTGTGTGCAATCAACCTTGGCACACCCTTACTATACATTAACTACATGCATATAGCCTTTCCCTCCCCCATTCTGCTCTTGATACTATCGGCTGTCAGGAGTGTCCTTTGCGCTCGAAGATGACTTGGCTACACTTGCATTCACTGGCGTATAGTCCATTTTGGATGCGCAGACAGATTTTGCACAAAATACGGCTTGTATCAGCATTTTCGTTCCTTAATGAATCAGGCCCTGTAACTCCTATCACTCTGCACAGCACATACAGTATACATACTAACTCACACCAAAATACATTTAGCACTAACATACACCATCAAATCCATTTTTTATTCCCAGTAATATATATTGGCTGAACTTGCACTCTCAACTCACTGACAAATTTTATCCCAAAGACCCCTCTATATCCTAACCCTTCACCTTCTAATTCACCCCTCTTTATTCATTTTTTCCTCTGTTCCACCCAACTTTTTACTTCTTTATATACCGTATCTGGAAAAGAAATTTGCAATGAGTTAACCGTTAAAGTGAGAATGGGAGTTTTATGGTGTGACGCCCAAGGTTTTACACCTAGTAAAAGGTGGTAGCACTGCCATCCCCAGCCGTCGCCCTGTTACAGCTAATGTTAAAGCCTCCCACTCACACAACCCCTATACCAGTGTTGGCTAACCTGTGACACTCCAGGTGTTGTAAAACTACAAGTCCCAGCATGCTTTGCCAATATATAGCAGCTTATTGCTGGAAGGGTATGCTGGGACTTGTAGTTTCACAACACCTGGAGTGTCACAGGTTAGCCAACACTGCCCTATACCAACATTTTTACTTGATTTGTCGGTTTTGTGTTGCATGTTGGGCTCTAAGAATGTATGGCTATTTATGTATGTGTGCGTTTAGCAACTATTTCATTTGGTAACTTAATGCACCTGTCTGTGTGTCAGAGATTCGGAGATCTCTGTTTAGAGATTCAGTACTGCAGATGTATAATGTCCATCAATGAAAGGAAAACTCAGTGGAACCGTATGAGGGAAAGTGGCACGGCATGGGCAGCCTTCCCGGGGGCAGAATTTACACTACTCCTCTGGCTGAGATCTTGGGCTAGATTTACTAAGCTGCGGGTTTGAAAAAGTGGGGATGTTGCCTATAGCAACCAATCAGATTTTACCTTTCATTTTGTAGAAGGTACTAAATAAATGAAAGCTAGAATCTGATTGGTTGCCATAGGCAACATCCCCACTTTTTCAAACCCGCAGCTTAGTAAATCTAGCCCCTTGTGTCTGTATGTTCCTTCAATGAATGATATAATAAATATCTCACTATATCAATCTATCCTAAATACGTACTGTTATTGCCTCATATGCTTTAAAAAATCATTCTATAGAGCGTAAATAATCTGTCGAATTTCCTTTAATCAGCAGCAAGCTGACAGCCGCATGGCTTCAGTGGAAAGTCTCTGCGCCTTGCACATAGCACCAAATTCTTTGTAAATAGGTCACATGGGGAAAATTACTGTTACATATAACAGCCGCCCTTCCAGGATACAATTGCCTTCTTGGATTGGGAAGTAATTACATTTTAGCTAATTAGACAAATCGCCATGTATACTACTAGGATAGCTTAACCTAAAAATCCATCACATTATTTCCTTACATCTCTCCAAACTGCAGAAGTATGATGTTATTGAGAGAATAATGTATAAAATACTCAAATTGCATCAACATTAAGATAAATTATAATCAGCATAGAAGTGGAGTATACTGGCCCTACCAGTAAATCCAATGGCAAGAGCCCATTGTAAAATCTAAATGAGGATATTTTGTATAGCACACACATGAATGTATATAGTAATCTACAATCAGGGGAGGGCTGACAAATTTTAGCCTAGGGGGCAATACTCGATTCAGCAGCCTACTAGGATCATTTTAAACAAAAATAAATGCAGGTGGCCCAGTGACCCAGCCCAAGGTTGCCCTGTTGGCCCGGAACAGGGGGCAGATGCCACCAGCCTCGGACTGGCCTGCCGGGCAGCCGGACTAACCACCGGTAGGCCCCGCTAGGTTGAAGCTCCGCCCCCTCCATTGTTAGGGCGGAGCTTACCAAACATGGCTGCTTTTACACAGAAAGTCAGAGAACAAGATCATCGTGCAAGGGGGACCAGCGGAAAATATCTGTGGTTTTGTTTTGTTAATGTGACCTACAGTGAACCTACAGTGACCCTATGTGTAACGATCCTGGTAATGAACTGCAGCTCCATTGCATGCGTTCCCTTATCACCAGCAATAAATAGTATCTGTTTCTCCGCTTTGACGTGGGGGTGACATGCTGTGAGCCAGATGCTGGATCGCACAGAATCTACAAATCATCCATGTGTAAAACAGGGCTGTGGAGAACTAAACACTCTTCCGGCTGGGTCTCAGACATTACATCGCTGGCTGGCCTGGAGAACGGTGAGGGCTCGCTTATATGGCACAATATATATATATATATATACACAGATCGGTACATAGGTCTCGGATACTGCCCACAAGAAGCATTCTTGTATAGTGTTTGAGATGCAGAGCTGTGTGATTTAATATACATATATATATATATATATATATATATATATATCACACAGCTCTGCATCGCAACCCTGCAGACTCACCAGAAATGTCCAGTATCTGGCTTCACCTAGTAACCCAACAACAACTGATTTTATATATATATATATGTATATAATTTTTATTTTTATTTTTTTTATTGTTTTTCATTCAACTCTTTGGAAACCCCCCCTTAAAAATCCTGCGTTTGCCCCTGCACCATCATCACAACACAGATGCAGGTAAATTTCAATTTTAATATTTTTATAAAAACGCTCAATAGTAGGGTTCTCTACTCCTCTTGTCCACTCCCACCTCATTCACCTGTGTGTCCTAATAATATAAATCTTGTATGTTCTGTATTATGCTTTATGTGTGACATTTAACTTGTCATCATCAACATACTGTGTTTATATGTCCATTTTTCAAAACATCTCAGCAGTTTAGAAAGCTCCTTCACACTTAACCACAGTAAGTCACTGCACACCTCCTGTATACTCTCACTATAAAGTACCCCGGCAATAATGGCAATGATGTTTCTGGTTTAAGGGCTATCATCTGAAACTTTAGGGGCTGCCACACCTAAAAACATGACCCCCTATCCCATGCGGTGACAGTATAACTTCCATTGAACAAAAGTATTTTAAGGCTGTGGCAGTATTGTTATACATAAAGGGCCAGATTCATGTCCGAATTTAAGCTGCATTTTTTAAAAAAGAGCATGCGTCTTTACTGTAGTTCCGACCATATTCAAATACAAGCGTATCTTAAGATACTCTTCAATTTGAATCCGGTTGTAAGTACGCTGTGCCTAAACAGTACCTGCCGTACGTAGACGCACAGAACAGACTCTGGTATACGCACATGCGTAAGTACAATAAAAGGTCATATCATAACGCAGAAGACGTTTATTTGAACATAAAATAAAATAACTCTCAATGCTTGGTTCTCATGTCCCTCTGTTTCCAGTCTGCAACCACTTTTCCAAAAGGCTGTCTTTCCTATTAGGAGGGTGGCTACAAGACTCTGCGCTTTTAACACTCTACAAAACTGCTCCTGGAATGGAACAGTTATGGTTTCAATATGTTCACCTCATAACGGTAAGTCTGTTATTATTGCACTTTGGATCCTGCAAATGTGAAAGATACAATATTGTTTTTTGAAGTTGTTTATTAAAGCATAACTATCATTCCCTAATAATAATAGCATTAATTTCTACAATGAAATGTTCTGGTTGCAAAGAATTTGTGGTTTGCTTTATGACCTGTGCTAAAGTATAACTACATGGTGACTGTTCTGCCCAATCTCAGGGGCAGGTCAAGACTGTGTGCTCTTTATTTACACACTGCATTCTTTATATACTACACTATGGTGCTAGCTGTCCTTCGTAGGCTGACCACTCCCCCTCTAGTGTCTGGTCCCGCCTCTATGATGGCTGGCCACACCCCCTCTGGTGGGCCCCTAGCGTTGCAGTCCCCCAGTGGGCCCTTCATGCCCCAGTCCGACACTGGATGCCACCCAGCCCAGCCTGCCCCTGTCTATAATAATTATTTATGTGACACCACAAGGGTGATCTACCTTTTGGAATGTTGCAAACAGTATGTGGAGTGGACAATCAGAAAGCTACACATGAGAGTTTCGGAACATCATAGAAACATTAAAAGGGAATTTGAAACACATTGTGTATCGGAACACTACTCTAAATGCCACAATCATGACCCTTCCTTCCTTAGATTTATTGAAATCAGTTGAGTACCCAAACCAAAGAGATGGGGTGACCACATCAGATGGATATGTCAGGAAGAGACACAATCAATTTTCCTGAAAACTTCAACCCAAATGGCCTCAATATTGATTTTGATCTAAGGGTTTTCCTCTGATTCCATTAGCGTGCCCTTCATAGGGCCCATAACACCATCATATTTGGAAATAACTTGTAAAGTCCCCACTACACATGTTGTAGGTTTTATTCATTACCCAATGCCCTTTCTGTTGTGCTGGACTTTTTGTATTAAGCATTGACTGTTTATTTCTGGATTTGAAAATTGCATTATATTATCTGGGTTCTCCATCTTTCACCAGCTTTTTGCTTTCTGTGCAGTTGTTTTTATTATTATTATTGTTTTTCTGTTACTCATTTTATCAATCCATATGAGCTTTATTTCAAACTGAACTTTTATTGCAAACACATGTGCTTATTATCTGCCACCTATTAGCAATCTACCAATCAACACCAGATACCATTGTAATACTATAAAAGAAAGCAAAAGAAACATGCACTATTTCTGAGGAAGCCGGCAATGAATGGGTGAAACGCGTTGGTTATCCACATATAGTTTACATCGTAAAACCTAAATACCACTGTGCCAGTCACTAGAGACGTCTTTAGCTGCCTGCTGCTAGTTATGAACTATATCGCTCCATGCGCATGTGCATTATGCTCAGCTGCTGTTATTGGCAATTCTGGGGCTTTACAGCAGTACACACTTGAATCACTTGTACCATCTCCCGAATGCATGTTAGTCCTCCCGGACTCCCGAGAGCTCAGGGCAACCTCCCGAATCCTGTCACTTTCTTAGTGACTTGAGCGGGGGATGGGCCTTAGTGATGCGATTCACAGAGAATCACGTTATCGTGGCCCCACCCCTTTCTGCAATAGGTTGAAAATTGTGTCATTTTGCAGAGCGGGCGGGTCCTAATGACGCGCTTCTGATGGCCAAGCCCCCAGATCACGTCTCTGAGATCTCCCCTCCTGGAGGAGATTCTCAAAAGTAGGCAAGTATGGTCTACATGTATATCACTGTGCTATAAAAGCAGTGCAATTTGTAAATGACACAGAGTGAACTGGGAAGTTTTTCCTATTACCTCAACACAGCTCTAAAGAATATCAAGCAATCCCTGTACTGTATAACACTACCCCTGGGGGCGCCATTATTGCTGTGAGACGGAGGGACCAAGGATGACCAGGAGTCCCGGGCAAGGATCTTTGGGGTGTAAGTTCACCCCCCCATCCCGCAACCGTCATTAAGAGGCTATTACTGCACTAAAAGGTAATTAATGGTTATCTGCTATATACTGGCTATAATTTGAACACATCTAAGTCAAAGTGAGTGTTCCAAGATACAAAGCGTATTGTGATAAAGCCAGAAGTCTCTATCGACCCTAAGCAACATACATTGTGCCGCTTTTAATTGTCCTAAAATTGTTAGATCTGAAAGTAGTATTTAAGAAAGCCTTGTTTTGCCTGAAAAAATGTTAACAAACACATTTTCAGTATTAAAATACAATTAAAGTGTAAGTCCTGTGTAAACACAATGAAATTCAGAGATCATCCTCTGATATATGCACAAAGAGAGATGCAAGATTCCTTCAGCAAAATAAACCCAAAGATGAAAGTTTAGTATAATAGGGTAAGAGTATATTATTGCTTTAGTGAAACGACAAATTGTGCAAACTTTAAACTTTCTTAGTGAAAATATATGTTTAAGTATTGCTAATGTAATAGAACATTTGCTAATTGCTTCCAGAACGAGTGAACGACCTACTGACAGAGTAGTCTGTAATCTGATTGTACATTGTATTAGTAAAATCTATAAAATATGATTCTACAAAATGTACAGTAGGTAATTGTTTCCAGAAAGTGCACCGTTTGCAACAGGCTGTAGGGGAGAGCTAGATTTCTGGTTGCTTTCTGTCAGTTCAGTCAATAGGGCTTCATAGTGGTTGTCCACACAAAAAATAAGTCTAAATTAGTATTTATTTCACTGAAAGTTCAGTAGCCAATTCTGATGCTGTTTTTTCTAAATGCCCTTTGCATGGTTCTGCTGTATGCTGTTAAGATCCACCCTGGCAAATGCTAGCTCCAAGGAGATGTTCTCAACGTGACACCATTCTATCAGTACTGCAATTGTCAGTCCCATTCATGTAAAGTACAAGAAGGGCAGCATGGTGGCTTAGTGGCTAGCACTTCTGCCTCACAGCACTGGGGTCATGAGTTCGATTCTCAACCATGGCCTTATCTGTGTGGAGTTTGTATGTTCTCCCTGTGTTTGCGTGGGTTTCCTCCGAGTGCTCTGGTTTCCTCCCACATTCCAAAAACATACTAGTAGGTTAATTGGCTGCTTTCAAATTGACCCTAGTGTGTGTGTGTGTGTGTGTATGTTAGGGAATTAGATTGTAAGCTCCAATGGAACAGAGACTGATGTGAGTGAGTTCTTTGTACAGCGCTGCGGAAATAGTATATAACAATTTTAAGGCAGATTGTGAGTTGACTGTCAACAACCTCTCAATGTAGGCGGTAGTTTACAGAGCTGGTGGAATTGAACTTTGAAAGAACCTGTGCAGAACAACTTAATCACACAGTACCATGATGAGCTACTGTTTCTTCAGAACAGTATTTGGTGGTAGTTATATTTGATTCGTTATTTTTTGAGAACTTAATGCTGTTGAAGTGGATGAAATTTTACCTTTACACAGGGGCCCCGGTAAAGCCCTGGTTTAAATTAAGTTAAACTAACTCGCTTCAAAATTATTGTGATTATAAAATTCAACAGATGTTTTTGTATTATGAAAATTGTTAGGAAATGAACCTTCATGCCAGAGCTACGATCCTGAATGTCTAACTTTAAGAACAATTAGACGTCAAGTTAGAAGCTACATTTTTATTGCCTACCCTACTGCGAATAAATATATGAACCAAAATTCTGAACAGGCAAACTGAAAAGTCAAAATCTCATCAAGAACTGTTCATGCCAGAACATTTAAGCCAATAACTAAAAAATATATAGAAACTCCACTGACTCGAGTAATTCACTCTTAGTGGAAAATGTAAGCCCCCCAGAAATAACAGGTTACAATACCAGTTTGCGTGGTTAAATCATCGTCATGTAGTCATCTCTTTGAAAATACAATGTTATAATACAAAATACATAATTTCCACAGATAATACACTAACATATTTAATAATGTCCCTTGTAATCACAGAAATGTATTTATTTTCTTCATCTCTGGAATCCTTCATCATAAAAGTAGGCATGAAGTAAATGGAATGCCCTGTAAAGGGATATAGTATAAACCTGCAAAACACACAGGGCCTGATTCATTAAGGAAAACCATGTTACAATGCAAGGGGTGCAAATTAGTTTATTATTTTGCACATAAGTTATATACTGTCTGTTTTTTCAGATAGCACACAAATACTTTATAGCTTATGTATACATTGAAATTTAAAGTTGATTTGGCACATGCTCTATCCCAATTATAAATCTGTCCTCACATTTTAAATTTACCTTCCCCTCCAAAACAACATGGTTTTGCAAAGGTTCAAAGTTACTCAATTTTTTTGCTTTACTTTCCTTAATTACTCAGGCCCATAGTGGTTAGAATATAATAATTGATTATAAGAATTACTTCTAAGGTCATTTCCATCTAAGTCCGAAAAAGTAATTTTATTGTTTTAGTTGGTCAATATTGAACAATAAGGACTTTTCCAGGGAGAAATCTCTGGAATGTCGAAGCGTTCCTGGAAATTAAGGACCATTAGTAACTATGCATAAGTAATACTAGAGAACATTGATTTAGAATGGTATCATGTTACATTTTGGGGTCAGTAATTATGTTTTCATTATTTAATGCAACATTGGAAATTGCATTATTGATGGCTTTTGTACTTAATTTTAACTATTTTGTCACTTTGTTTTACTTATTTATATACCTCTTTTTACATGCTTTAGCCCATTGCACCAGTAGGGCCCTTAAATTGATATTATTTAAAATCCAAATAGGAGAAACAATAATTTTGAAATTTCCAAAAGAAGCAAACCCAAATAGACTCACAAGGTCAAGTAAAAAATAAAATGTTAAGACTAAAAAAAATCATATCATACATACAAGAAAGAACTTGTAAACAGTCCAGAAACATACTGGTAGGTTAATTGGCTTCTGATTAAATGACCCTTAGGGCCACTTTTTCAAAACCGCAGTTTAGCCAATATACCCCTTAGTGTTGATTGGGAATATAGATTTTTAAGCTCCACCAGGTCAGGTGTTGATGTCAATGAATAAATGTTCTTTGTACAGCACTTTGTATTATGCTGGCGCTATATAAATAAAGGTTGATAAACATGGTAACAAAAGATGATAAGTACACACAAAATAAAAATGTCATATTTTTATTTTAATTTATATTGCAAAAACAACATTTATTTAGACAATTTTCACTAATGACCCCAATTATTTTCCATACCAGTCATTTATTTTGTTCAATCTTTATTTTCTGCTAATCCATTATGTCCCTAGTTTTGTAGTGAGTTGGGATAGTACAACGAGATCATCAGATTGATCACAGCTGCACAACATATTTTAAGAAACGAGTGTGCTGAACTTATGGGATTCAGTGTCCTGCTTACTCATGTGATTGGTTTACTGAGGGCAGAGCTGCATGCAACATGCACTGTGCCATAATCTGGGCCAAGAGTAATGGGAGGCTCCTGGGAAACTGATATGGGAATATTGGGGGTCAAATGAAAGTGACTCTATATGAAACATAGTTCATTTCTTCTTCTTTTTCTTTCTTTCTTTCTTTCTTTCTTTCTTTCTTTCTTTCTTTCTTTCTTTCTTTCTTTCTTTCTTTCCTTCTTTCTATCTTTTTTTCTTTCTTTCTTTTTTTCTTTCTTTCTTTCTTTCTTTCTTTCTTTCTTTCTTTCTTTCTTTCCTTCTTTCTATCTTTTTTTCTTTCTTTCTTTCTTTTTTTCTTTCTTTCTTTTTTTCTTTCTTTCCTTCTTTCTATCTTTTTTTCTTTCTTTTTTTCTTTCTTTCTATCTTTTTTTCTTTCTTTCTTTCTCTCTCTCTCTCTCTCTCTCTTTCTTTCTTCATCTATTCTCACTTTTGTTAGACAGTATCATCTGTGATCTTTATCCAATAGGAGTGTCTATGGAAACCAACATGTTGCTTTATGGCAATATTTGTTTTATTAATCATTTGCTCCATTTGGCAACAATGTGGGATGAAATACAATAAAAATCAATCTAGTGTAGTTATAAAAGGAACATAATCCAACTAGGCTAAAATTATTGGTTGTGTACCACCGGGATCAGTGTTGGGCAATATCAAAAAAAGGTTCTTGCAAGGTTACAAGGTTACTAAGGTTACAAAAAACTAGTTTACTTTGGGGGTAAAGATGCCATAAAGGTGATTTAATTAATAAGTTTAAATATAACCAAGGCCAACACAAAAAAATAGTTTTATGAACTTTTTGTGCTAAAGACATTACAGAGGATAAGGGGTAAACAATTGTGAATGGAAGGAAGATTTCTCAATCAACATTGGGAGGGATTCTTTACTGTAAGGGTGATTAAGCTGTGGAAATCCTTACCACATGAGTTGGTGATGGCAAATTCATTAGCAGAGTTTAAAAATGGATTGGATGGCTTTCTTACAAGAAAGTAGCTATAATTAGTAGCACACATTAGAGTCATGACTGACCCTGAGAATTTATCCAATGACATTTTTTGGGGTGAGGAAAGATTTTTTTCCCTCTGTGAGGTCCATTTGGCAACTGTCACACTGGAGGTTCTTGTTTTGTCTTCCTCTGGATCAACACAGTTCCAACTTATAAAAGGTTGAACTTGATGGACCTGTATCTTTAATAACCCTCCAATGTAATTATTTCATTATGTGTCACCTTATCTTTCTGTCATACACTCACACTAGAGTATTTTCAAACCTCTTCCTATCTATATATGTCTAATCCTTTTACAACATTTTTGTAACCTTGTGAATTAACCATGTAATGAATATGTTCTTGTTACTTTCAGGCAGTAAAACTAATTTCAATACATCCAGATTATAAACCCAGTGTTTTATGTGATATAAATCAGAATTAAGCATAAATAGCACACTGCAATTACAGCTTTAGATTCCAAATGCTTTCAGCTAATCACTTTAAGAAACAAACAAGCGATTGAATTTATATCGCCTGCAGTTGTTATTGGAAACCTATACATAGAGATTGCTAAATTAAGTTGGTCCCAGTGCAATTATGATCACTCAGGCATGTTTTCAATGTATCGTGCCAAATTAGCTAGATTTGAGCAATTTAACTTCCTGCAACAAATCTCCGGGGCACATTTGAGAAAGTACAGACTGTTTACAAACACTATCCTATTTCATGAGTGACTCTTTGCACAGTCCGTTCTACCAGCCTAGGCACACACACCTGTCAAACACTCACACTCTAAACTTATTTTTTTTAGCATCCTCTCAATGTGTGTTAAAGAAATCCCTTTTTTGAGTGTTTTCTTGTTTTATTTGTACAACCTTATAGTGCCACCAAGGATTTAATTGCTTCAAACCACACCACATCTACTTCTAAAAAAAGTGAAATGAATAAGATTGGGACTCTAGAAATTTGTATTAATTCTGTCAGATGAATTGGCGCCTGTTTCGCAAGCGGGGTTTCTAGGCTCCACCATTAAAAAAGGACGTGCTACGTAGTCAAATAATAAATACTATATGTAGCTTGCACATTAGGGGCTCAGTTAGCGTTATAAAAAAATACAGATAAATGGTGCAACTCTCTACAAACCATATTGCGATGCAAGGGATGCAAAATTATTTTTGCACGGGGGATAACACTGACTTTTTTTGAGTGTAGCAGACAATATCGGGCAGCTTTAATTTTACATTGTGATTTATAGATTAGCTTCTACTGACATGAGCCCCCAGAGTTATAGTGATTACTGTTACTTGTACTGTGCTGTTTCTCCTTGTACTGTGCCATTGTTTGTCCTTGTACGGCGCTACGGATACTTTGTGGTGCCCTATAAATAAAAATTAATAATAATAATAATAATAATAATGATAGACTGAATATTGCTTCAGTGCACACGATGGCTACATCCACTGTGTCTAAGCAGCGTGTACACATTTTATATTTTGAATAAACGGTAAAATATAGAACCATTGATACTGGACTCATGTAGGCTTGTGGCTAACCCCTTGAAACTGATTTTTGCAACATAAACATTATAACGCATTGTTAAAATGTAAATGAACATGGTCTGCTTTGTAATGTGAGCTGTTCCACACCAGGTCAAACTCCTTGTTCATGTAAATGTATTCCTTTATCAACCTTACCTTTTTGAGTGTTCTGTATCAACCTTCTACTAAGATTTCCATATGTCAATTACTAGTAATGTATTTTCTTTCTGAAGAGCAGATGTGTTTAATTAGATTGTTTGAATGTTTGCTGATGTTTATTATTAGAGTGCCTATGGCCGATACCGGTAACCCTTGATTAATTTTTAATGATCTTTTAATAAAGGCATTATTTTAATTGTACCTGTTTCTGATCCATTGGCAGCACGGTGGCGTAGTGGTTAGCACTTCTGCCTTACAGCACTGGGGTCATGAGTTCTATTTCCGATCATGGCCTTATCTGTGAGGAGTTTGTATGCTCTCCCTGTGTTTGTGTGGGTTTCCTCCGGGTGCTCCGGTTTCCTCCCACACTCCAAAAACATACTGGTAGGTTAAGTGGCTGCTAGCAAATTGACCCTAGTGTCTGCCTGTGTATGTTAGGGAATTTAGACTGTAAGCCCCCATGGGGCAGGGACTGATGTGAATGAGTTCTCTGTACAGCGCTGCGGAATTAGTGTCGCTATATAAATAAATGGTGATGATGATGATGATTGTGGTACGACAGGACTCAGTGTGGCTTGCTATCTGCAATACTCCAAGTCCGCCTGGGGTGATTCAAAATAAATACTGAGGGTTCTCCTTTGTTAGTTTTCATATTAATGGTATTACTGGCACCACTCTCAAGGGAGGGACATTAATTACTGTGCGTAAAATGTTATCAGTCAGGTTTACAACCTTTTACCGGATAGGCTTAACTAGGGTAATGACACTATGTATGTTCAAAGTGACTCAATTCAACCAGATTGTGATGGGTTGTTATCATTGCCTAAATAGCCACTCTAAACTCTGCTAAATTACTATTACTATATGCCAATTAACAGTAAATGTTCTGAGCTGTAATAAGCATAATTAACAGCAATTGTAAAATAATATTTTAGGGGGCATTCATGAAAATATATTACTTATATTTGTATTATACATACACAAATAGAGCACAACATTTTAAATAGGTTTGTATGAAATAATTTTTTGCAGCATCACCAAGTTTTCTAATTTTATGGCCGTTTAGGGGCATATTCAATTGACCGCGGTTTCCGCCGCGGAAAAACTATTACTGGTATTACGGTAATTGAAATCCAGCGAGAAAAGTACCATAATACCGGTATTTATGCGAACTATTACCGTATTGACGGTATTTATGCGCACTGTTACCGTATTGATGGTAATAGTGCGCGGGCGCATTACTTTTGGCTTTAACGCCAACAATTGAATATGCCCCTTAGAGTTTACCTCATTCCCCAGCCACGCTCCATTCTCCTCTTAAAATAAGACACAAATAAGTTTTCACAATTGGAGAGCAAAGGATGAGTTTAACCCTTTTGCTACTCAATTTGTGTACCAATTTTGTACCTCACTATTTTTCACACATCTGTGCTGTATTGTTTTGTTGGGAATATTTTTATTTTATATTAGACTCTATCCAAGCAAAAAGTATAATGTTTCTAGGAATAGACATTTTTATTTTGGTATCACAGTCCAATAAATATTTTTCCAATATTTGGGCATGTGTGTGTGCGAACGTAGGTGTGTGTTTTTCTGAGGCCTATATTAACACCTGCTCCATCACTAGAGGATCTGTCTAAGGGGGAAATTCAATTGGCCGGTCCACCATTACCGTTAATACGGTAATTTTAACCTGGACTTATGCTCGCGGCTCCCCTGAGCTTTTGACAGCAACGCGGCCAATTGAATCCCCCACTGTGAATCCCCCACTTAGTCTCTCCCTCTATATTCCCAAAAGTGAATCCACTGGAATTCTTTGAGATTTCCAGCTGAAATAATTACTAATAATAATTATGAATTGATCATTTAATTGGTCAAAGGTAAACATGGTCTACGACGTGTAGACAACATGAAATGTAACTTGATAATATGCTCACCGATCAGTTTGAAGATGGGATTGCCCCTGCAATAAAACACCAACAAAAGTCATAAGTGTATGAAAATGCTCCCCTGCACAAATGTACCGATTTGTCCACCTCATATCCACATTATAATCTATGTAATTGCCCTGTAAAATCAGTCTGTGGGCCTGATTCATTAAGGAAAGTTAAGTAAAAAAAATGAGTAAGTAGTCTCCTGGACAAAACCATGTTACAATGCAAGGGGTGCAAACTAGATTTTTATTTTGCACATAAGTTAAATACTGTCTGTTTTTTGAAAAGCGATTACCATAAAATGCCAGTGATATTGGTGTATGTTAGTTTTTAAAATATCAAATAAGTTAGCTCTACATAATACACTTTTTAAGGGGTTGCAGGAATGATCTGTCTGTAGTAAATATTCCCTGTGTCAGTTATTCAACTTTCCTAATCTAACTCTCCGGTACCAAGAGATATCATGTTCACTTTCAATGATTTTTTTTGTTATAGCTCGGGGGCTACCTGTGTTTCTGAGAGACACCTGCGGACCACATGCAAGCTGTTTCCTTATTTTGACCTCTGTACCTTTTTAATGACAACCAGAGCACAAGCCACTGACCGGTTCTTTCCTCGTTTTTGCCTCTGGCACACTTTGATGGAATTTGAAGGTCTGAACTTGCACAATGCTCTGCTGATTGCACTGAAGCTAAATATTTTAACTAAAAAAGAATTAGTAAAACAATCTCTTTGATGTTGGGTCTGTGAAAACAAGTTTGGTGAGTTTGCCGATGATTAATTGTGTAAGTAGAACCCTTTTTCATGGGGGAAGTTGCAGAATATTAAGATAGTTAAAGTCTAATGATGTTTAATCTTCTGAATACACTGGTAATAACATATGTCTTTTCTTTATAAACTCGAAATACGATTAAGCTAAAAACTAAACTGAAATGTAAGATGATAAAAGAGTAGTTGTCAAATGTCACATGGTTAGCAATATTTGTTTATACTAAATGGACTTATAGTAAGTATATGTTGTATTTTCCTACAGCATAACGCTAAAAGCTGATCACAAACTTGACCATTTCACTGGCCAGTTCGGCTGACTGCTGTAGTGGCCATCACCATTCACCAAATATTTTGAGATCACTTTGGCTTTTAATCAGTTTGGACTGAAGATAAAATAGTTTAGTGGCTTTGTCTGTAACTATAGGTTGGATATAACTTCAGTCTTACACTAATCAGGCTTAATATGTGTGGCTAGCTCAGGAGAACTGCCACGAGGGGATATAATAATACACAAAGGGGTATATATTAAAGGATGATAAATGTCTCCAAATTAATGCAAACTGATAATTTAACTTCTCAGTATAAACATAGCTAATAATCTTCACTAATTAATAAACAGTCCCATAGTTCAATCAACACATTCTTGACAAATGTAAGGGCCACTACAGCAAAGACACAGGCTGCCACCCTTAACACAGCAACGTTTAGATGAGAAAAACAAAATGTTAATACTGCTATTGTACAAACTTGATTTGCTTTAAAAACTTGGCCAATACAGAAATGCTTATGTATGGTGTTTAAATATTAAATACTAATACATATGTTTTTTTTTTGCAGGACCATCCCACCAACTTGAGTGTCAAGATCAATTTCAGGTAGGGTGGATTCTAACTATTAGGCAGTATTTGCGCTAGCTGTTTGTAGGAGTCTTATGAGCCCCCCTGTTTTCACCAAGAACCACCTCAAGGTGATATGGGCTGGGCTTGATCACATGACTGCAAATATTAAATAGGAAGTGCTGAGCAGTCATGATCAGAGAGGAAAGAGGAAATGAAAAGCATGCTGTACAGTGGAAACCTGCTGAAGAATGTGTGGATGCTCCTGCAGAGCAAGACACCATGATCACTCTTAAATTTGTTGATGTTGAATCTGCACAAGCAGAAAGCCAGCCATGAGAGCAGCCTGCCCATGAGGACACTCCTCCCGCACCAAGCGACACTCAAATTGACAAATGCCATGGAGAGCATCCATAATAATTTAACACAGATGGCCATGGCATTAAATGGTTTGACAGTGTCAGTCAGGGAGCGCAATTCAAATTTCCAAAATGCAGTTTCCAATTACCCCAAGATTTGCTTTGCTTGCAGGCTTATTGGTTGTTTCCACTTCAACTGAATGCTAAATATATGGCCTGCACGCCACGCACTTCTGGCACCAAGGCACTGTGTGCATACCAGGGAGGGCAAAGGAAAGGGCCACGGTAGTAAAATCACAGGAGAGTCAAGCTCTGAAATAAAAAATGAGAAATAGTGGATTATTAAAATATGTTGCTACATTTACAGCATTTTTAATAATGAAAAAATTATGTTAAACTTTACAAATGATTCTTTATTGTGTTTTGGTTAAACTTAGCTATTTGACATCTCCTTTAACAATGGTTTACTCTATATTATTGTGGTTTTGGTTGAACAAAAAATTAAAGAGACCAATAAAATGTTTTGGTATTGATAAATGTATTAACATGCCTTGCATCTGTGTATGATGCTATAACTTTAGTTAGGCATTGTCTCAGTAGAACTGACAATCGAATTAACACTACATCTACCAGGTAAGCGTGGCAGTGGCAGAGCCTACAGTAACCTCTTCACAAATAAACAATGCTCTAAAACAGTGTTTCCTAAACCCAGTCCTCAAGTACCCCTAACAGTGCTTGTTTTCCATATCTCTTTGCTGGAGCACAGGTGTATTCATTACTGACTGACACATTTTGAAAGATCCACAGGTGGTACTAATTATTTCACATGTGACCTGGAAAACCTGCACTGTTAGGGGTACTTGAGGCCTGGGTTTGGGAAACACTGCTCTAAAATAAAGAAAGATAACTAATTAATGTTTTGTATTTTGTTCTTTGCAGCTCTGTTAATACGTACACTTTTTGAAGCCGAACAATTACATGTAAATAAGTTAAGGCAGCACAGAGGCCTATTGGTTAGCACTTCTGCCTTACAGCACTGGGGTCATGAGTTCGATTCCCAACCATGGCCTTATCTGTGTGGAGTTTGTATGTCCTCCCTGTGTTTGTGTGGGTTTCCTCCGGGTGCTCTGGTTTCCTCCCACAATCCAAAAACATACTGGTAGGTTAATTGGCTGCTATCAAAATTGACCCTAGTCTCTCTTTCTCTGTGTGTATGTGTATGTTAAGGAATTTAAACTGTAAGCTCCAATGGGGCAGGGACCGATGTGAATGAGTTCTCTGTACAGCGCTGCGGAATTAGTGGCGCTATATAAATAAATGATGATGATGATGATGATGATGAAATAAGTTATCAATGATTATCTGCCAGACTGCTTTCCCCCCTCTTGTCTACATCAGCTGATAGTACGAGCACCCAACCTTTCTAGCTGTCTAGTGAGAAACGTAAAGCCCTATTTTGACTTAAAGCCAGATGGTACAGTAGACAGCAAGTCAACACAATATCACCCACTTTTGCAGAGGCATAGAGAATCACACCAACAGATTTATCAAGTCATATGAATCTAGTCCAAAGGTACATTCTATCATATATCTGGAGTTTATATCTGTCTCATTATATTTGGGTAGGAGTCTGTGGATGCAACATAGGTGTCATTAACTAAGCGCAACACCCATATCCTCGGTCACCTGAAATGACACACAGATTATATCTTACTTGGCTCACATATATTAAAATTAGCACATGTTAAGCATTTCAAAAAAGGTTCATGCACAAAGTAATACCGATTTTCACGTACCCAGTAGCCATGCCTCTTGCATTACTTGGCATAGGGGGATAATTGGTGCAGGATATAGGAGTCATGGTATGACTCAGGATAGCCCAATATAACACTCATTATATGCATGTTTGCATCACAAAGCACCGCACATTCAGAGAGTGATAGTGGTGGCAGTTTATATATGCCTCTGCTCTGTGGTGAACTTGTCTCAGACCAATTTGTGTGTAATCTATCCCAAGACAATAGGTAGTGCTGAGAGCCTAGAGAATGCTACCTTTAGCTCTTGCCACAGGAACTCCTGGCTGGGGAAGCAGATATATGTATGCAACAGTGTTTTAGTGCATTTGAGAAAAGTGCCTTGAAAATGTCCACTGTGTAATGCCTACAACTTGTGAGCACACAGATTGGAATGAACCTGTGTTCACATAATAATTTGTGCAGCCCAGAGACTGAATTGGAGCATGATGTTAAAGACTACAAATCATCTATCATCTGTTCATAAAGATGCAGGAGGTTTAGTCAGTTGGAAAGAGAGGGAGAAAAGAAGCCCAGGGCCAAGCAAGCTCTAAAAAAATATACTCTACATGGCCTCTAAAGATCCATGTGCAGTGGCAGATCCAGGGGGTAGCGATCGGGGCAATCGCTCCCCCCAGCAGCACAAACATACCTTGAGATTGCAGATAAGAAGCCAATCAAACCTGCAAAAGTTGAATGGCCAATCAGGACCAAGGGGTGGGCCAAACGGGACCAACCAATCATCATGAAGGGGGGGGGGGACTATGCTAAATTGCCCCTCCCTAAAAATAAAGCCTAGGTCTGCCCCTGCCCTGGTGTTGGTACTTCTAATCCACTCCTCCAAAATACCCAAGACGACTCAAAAACACTCAATCCATCTACAAATCCATCAGCAAAATTTCCTATGGACACCATTTTGCCATACACACAGGTAGTGTCACCTAGCTGGCGATAGACTTCTTTGACATATTTTCCCTTGATAGTAAAACAATATTGCCCCCCTTATCTGAGGGTTTTATGATGGTATCTTCCCACCCCTCAATATTCTTAAGGGCCTGGATCTCATCTTTATCCAAGTTAGATGATAATCTAGTGAATCTAGTGTTGTTGGCATAAAGTCTATCTAAATCTTTAGAAACGAGATCCATATACACTTTAACTTGAGGACATATGTTAATATTTGGCATAAATGATGATTTTTTTCTTTAGTATTACATGAGGTTTGGGAAAGATCTCCGTAGATTGTCCAAGGGAAGCCGTTTGTAATTCTTCCAAGATGATAAGTGCTTCGGTAGCTCTTCTGTGGGATTGGACAAGATGGGCTATAATCTGCTCCCCACACGCATCAATGGCCCTTGGGCACCCATGACCCTGTCTCTGGTTCATCGGTTATCCTTCCTCGGACCACTTTTGGTAGATACTAACCACTGCATACCGGGAACACCCCACAAGACCTGCCATTTTGCAGATGCTCTGTTCTCTACCCATCACAATTTGTCCCTCTCTCTCTCTCTATATATATATATTTACATATATATATATTTATATACATATATATATATATATATATATATATATATATATATATATACACACATATAAACACACACACATACATATATACTACAAGTTATTCTTCTAGCATAGATTTTTAGTCTCTCCTCTCTGCCAAATTATAGCCTTCAAAGCCAGAGAGGTGTGACAGACAGTGTGTTCAATTCCTTGTAATTCCTAAACCTTGGCTCCATATTTTCTAGGTTTGCAAATAAGCAGCACTTTGTTTAGTAAAAGGAAAGGCCAAACACCTAATAAATGGTAAACACTGCATCAAATGGAAAACCTTCTCCAGGCTACATGTTTTACATTTTATTTTCTTACATCATGGAATATGGATATATTCAGGAATTCATACCACTGATCAACAATATACTCTGTAATGTCAATTAAAAATACTAATCTAAAAAATGTCTTAATTGCAAATAAAAAAAATATAATAATAATAAACTTAAATAATAAATAAATAATTTTGAAAAATTAAATAAATAAGAAAACAAATAATAATTGATTACATAAATATTATCCTTTTTTGCTAAGACACACCTTAATACCTCCTTGGGTAATTAGTTTTCTACAGAGGAAGCATAATTAATTGATTGGAGTCCACCTATGTACAATTAAAGTGTTTCAATTGATTTTGAAATAATTACTCCTCTCTATGAGAAGTTTCATAGTTGGTTAGTGAATTTACAAATGGGAGCTTCATCGTAAAGAACAAATAAAATTGATATTCAAATTTGACAAACGGTTATTGCAAAATACCAATCACAGGAAAGATATAAGAAGTTTCTAAGACTTTTAACATCCCCGGAGCAATTTCAAGACCCCCATAAAGAAATAGAGAGAATACGGCAAAACTGAGAATTTCACAAATTCAAGCACTACTATCATTATTATAATTATCATTACTATTTGTATTATTATTAACCACTAACATATTATGTAGCACTGTACATTGATCGAAAATGTATATAAATAAATAAATAGCATACATTGACATGAGACAGAATGTAAAGACTGTCTTGCTAGATGAGCTTACAATCTAAAAGACTTTATTGAAGGGTGGCAAAAAGAAAACCATTATTGAAGAAAACTCACCTGAAATCTCACCTAGAGTTTGGCAGATAGCTTGTTGGAGAACGTTTTACGGTCTGATGAGAATACGACTGAACTGTTTACCCTCATTGCAAGGTGTTATGTTTAGCATCTACTATATAAATGCCTAGTGGCGTGTGTGGAAAAAAAGAAACCAAGCTGCAGCGCCACCTGCTGGGCAGAGTTATACACTGACCTATATATTTCTTGAAGGAGAAGTGACAGTTGGGAGTGGTTGGTGGTTGCCGGAGGTGACAGTGGGGAGTTTTTAAAACCTTAAGTAGCTTGATGAAGGATGTGGCGATGAAGATGAAGGATGAGGTGATGGAGAAAAATGATGAGGTGGTGACATGTGGACAAAACCACGTTAAAAAAGGGCGCTTGTGTCGGGAAGTAACGCTCTTCCCCTGAGGAGGCCTGGGCTAGGCCCAAATGCATGACAAGAACCTTTTTAACACCTTAAGTAGCTTGATTTGACTAGAATGCATGAGCATCATGCATGGGTTAACTTGTAATATTAACAATGTGCATTATCACAAAATTAGACATAAGCAAGCCAATGTGACTGATTTTGAAATTTGGCCAAATTTCAAAGTGTCACCACTGGTGAATTAATTTGTGAATCGCTCCTGTTTCCGAAAAAAAAAAAAAAGAATAAAGAAGCACAATAGCAGTGCAAATGTAGGGAGTGCATATGGGATGTGCATTTGGGTAAATATATATATGTTGCATACCTGTGTCGACTAGTTGTAGTCATTTAATGAGAGCAACTGCATAATATTGCACTTGTTCCTAGTAAATCATTTTGGACATAAATATGTTAACAGTGGCTGACGATAAAAGTGTGCATAATAAAATAATTTGCATTAAATAGATTTTTAATAACAGTAAATAAGCCTGAATTTTACAGAAACTATTAGTAACAGCACTGTATTTCACTAAGTAGATTGTTTTAGTTAGAAAAATACCATTAATTAAGAAGAGTTTGCAATTCAGTATGCATGGAACATGAATTTGTGTCACTGGTGTTACAGCTCAAGAAAGCAGCACTGATGATATAACATAATGGGCCTGATTCATTAAGGAAAGTAAATAAAAAAAAGGAGTAACTTTGCACCTTGGCAAAACAATGTTGCAATGGAGGGGGAGGCAAATTTAAAATGTGGGGACAGATTTATAGTTGGGGTAGGGCATGTCCTAGATCAACCTAAAATATCAGTATAAAAATAAAGTTATCAAGTATTTGTTTGCTACATAAAAAAACAGCCAGTATTTATCTTATGCGCAAAACAATAAATTATTTTGCATCTCTTGTATTATAACATGGTTTTGTCTAGGATCAAAGTTACTCATTTTTTTCCTTTGCTCTCCTTAATGAATCAGGCCCATTTTGATTGTTTTTTTTTATTGTTTTAAATGGGTCTAGAAATTTCATACGGATTCAAACTAACCCTATTAGTTCTAACTGTTGTTTATCCACTCACAGATAAGAGGCATTAGATATTTAGGATATTTTGATTGCACACTCTACGACCAGAAGGTAGAAATTAGTGCACCGAGCCCATGATTTGATCTTGTCATTTTTTCTAATCATCATACGCTTTTTTATTACTATTCTCAGATTTTTTTTCTTTTGTGCTTTCAGTATTTAACATATCATCATCATCATCACCACCATTTATTTATATAGCACCATTGATTCCGCAGTGCTGTATAGAGAACTCACTCACATCAGTCCCTGCCCCATTGGGGCTTACAGTATAAATTCCCTAACGCACACACAAAGACAGACACAGACACACAGACTAGGGTCAGTTTGTTAACAGCCAATTAACCTACCAGTATGTTTTTGGAGTGTGGGAGGAAACCAGAGCACCAGGAGGAAACCCATGCAAACACGGGGAGAACATACAAACTCCTCACAGATAAGGCCATGGTTGGGAATTGTACTCATGACCCCAGTGCTGTAAGACAGAAGTGCTAACCACTTTTTGTATACTTGTACCGTGGTCATTCCTGTTAACTGGAACCAGAGTCTCACCGGCTTTCTTACTACCCAGCCATGTTTGAATTTTATTTTTAAATAATATTTAAAACAATGTTTTAAATTGTATTTTTCAAAGAACAAAATATATTATAGCATTTTTCTCATTCAAACAGTAAACAATACTGTATTTTAAGGTCAAAGCAAGGTACTATGTTCACCAGTCACATTTAAAAACAGTAACAATTAAAAAATCAAAGCTCAAACATGTTCAGTCTGCTCAAATTTATCTTCATTTTTCAAATCAATCTAAATCTAAAAAAATTACACCAAATTCCACGTTTAAAAAAACAGTTTGCACCAAGGGCATCTCCAATCAGAACAGCTCGAGTTTCTCAATGGCTTAACAAAGTTATTATATTTATTTAGGACAGTGGTGTTCAAATGTTGTTTTTTTTCTAGATAAGACCCTAAGGGCTAGATTTACTAAACTGCGGGTTTGGAAAAGTGGCCTATAGCAACCAATCAGATCCTAGCTTTCATTTATTTAGTACATTTTACAAAATGACAGCTAGAATCTGATTGGTTGCTATAGGCAATATCTCCACTTTTTCAAACCCGCAGTTTAGTAAATATACCCCTAAGTGTCAATATGCAAATTTCTAGGACAACATTCATAAGTGTACCTTCATTCTGGGATACCAATAAAGGGGGTTCCCAATAGAGTGCATGGCACACCTGACATTTAGAGGGCACACAGATTCTGGGACCCTTGTGGTTCCGATCCCAGAATCCTCACCTACAATTTAGAGGCTTGTATATATCAACGGGTACTTTTTCATGATTTGACATTTAAACAACTGTACAAAATCAACAACTGGGCTCAAATAATCACCATGCCAACATATGAGTTATTTCCTTTGCAATGTAATGTGATAAATTGGCAAGCTCCTTAGGTTTATAGTTAAAAACTATGCACACGAATTAGACAAACATTTGTGTGAGGTAATCCCCATAAGGGTTTTTGCTAAATTTGTAAATAGTTTTGCCTTCAGAGTTTGCTAAGTGCTGCAATCTATTCTGGAGATATTAAACATACCACGCGGGTGACACTCTAATTTTCTACCGACGACTGGTAAGTTTTAACTTTGTGTGGACAAGTCTAACACTGTTATTATATGTTATTATATTGTTCACTGCTGTGCGCAATTCAAGCAAATGAGAAACTTGCATAAAAATGAAAAAGGAGAGTAAATGGAGGGTAAAAAGGAAAACAGTTCTCAAAGTTTGCAGTTGTTACATTTAGATTTTATTAAATTGGAACAATACATTCTATAATAAAAGCAATTTGCACATTTGAGTATACATGATAATAATTATTCAAACAGTCATTGTGACATTAAAGGAGTTGGACACTGAATAAAATGCTGATGATAGAGATCAATGGGTGAAGTTTGAAATGAGAAGAGCACCCAGTGCTATAACTGGTAACATATGATTATTTATCAGTCACTCAACCAACCATATGTCTCCCTCTGCATCAGTGATTGACAGGTGGCCCTTGGCCTGCTTACGGCAATCAGAGCCCTTGCCTACGACCACCCACTGCTTCCAACTTTTTTGCCAGATTTGTTATCGCTTGGAAAACTTGTTTAAAATTTCCTACTGATATGTTATTACCGATGTCTATTTCTTTGATTGAATCTATTGTTTTACGTTGTTACTGAGATTTAGAGCAATGTGTGGCCTTTATGAATGGTAGAAGGCCAGTCATGCCCACCTGAAGTGTCTCAGGTTGCCCATCTGTGCTCTACAGCATAAGACTTCTTCCTCTTTCAAACATAGCCCCCCAATCGCCATCAATAGCGAGGAGAGGCATGTAAAGTGGGGATGGGGGCATATCAGGGGCAGGCTGGGCTTGGGGGCAGGGGGGAATTTGCCCCCCAGGCTGGTCCCACAGTGGGCTTCTTTCGGCTGGATCACTGGGCCACCTGCATTTTTTTTCCTTTAAAATAAGCTGCTCGAAACTAGCCCCCCGGGCTAAAACTTGCCAGCCCTCCCCAGGGGCACAGCTAATGCTATTACATAGGTAGAACTTGTAATATTTGAAAAGGAAAATACATATTTTAAAGTGTGCACATCACATACACGTAGAGGCAGCTATCTTATGGGTAAACTTATAATTATGAGGATGAAGCCTATGAAACCAGTGACAGTTTGGAGGTACGGGCACATGTGTCTCATTCCTTAGTGATGTTACCAATCCCTAGTGATCTAAAAAGAGTCTCCTCTCTGTGTGGGCAGCAGTACACTTTGGGCCTAAGTCAGTAAGGAAAGGAAAGCAAAAAAAAAGTAACTTTGAACCTTGGCAAAACCATGCTACAATACCAGGGGTGCAACTGAATATTATTTTGCACATAAGGAAATTACTGTCTGTCTTTTCATGTAGGATGCAAATACCTGATATCTTTATTTTACACTGACATTAAAGTTGATCTAGGACATGCTCTACCCCAATAATAAATCTGTCCTCGCATTTTAAATTTACCTCCCCCTCCAATTCAACATGGTTTTGCCAAGGTGCAAAGCTACTCATTTTATTTGCTTTACTTTCCTTAATGAATCAGGCCCCTTAAATCTACAAGAGACATAAATGTAAAGGGATAAACAGGTAACATAAGAATTTTCAATCATTTCTGGGATCGTTGATGACTTGAAGTTACTGTGGCAATGCTGTAAATATCTATGACAATTGAAATGCTCAGTTTTGATTTTTGTTTTGTTTTTTAAAGTCTGCTGTAATATACATACATTACCTATTGCTAGTCAGTGACTTGACAAGTGGGATGAAAAATTCACTGAAATACAGCAACCTGTAGTGAGCAACTTATACTTCCATAAATGCATAGTTACTTAGATAACAAAAAAAGATATCTGTCCATTCTCTTTAACCATTCATCCTCAAAAGTCCTAGTCTATTGATATAGAAGATATAGAAGAAGGCAAAGTAACCAATTCCAGCATTATCCAATTTTCCCTAAGAAGGGAAAGTTTCTTCCTTTCTGCCCATCGTCATATGTCTTAAATAATGCAGTTATCCATGTGTCTTCTGTTTTTCTAGTCATTTAATCTATCTACAGTGTGAGCTGAGACCGGTTATTGTGGGAGTGAGAATGCATTCCCTAGTTTAAGTAATCTTACAGTAAAAGATTAGGGCAGTGCTTAATAGCTACACTGACAAACAGCAATGAATGGCATTTCAGCTAGCACCCATATACCCTACAAATGCTAGTTCTGTAATTCTGTTTATTGCTAATTGTTTGTTCATTGTTTGATTAAATGAGCTTAATATTTCAAATCTAGCATAGAGTCACTCTATATGACACTATCTTTACTGTACAGAAACATTTTCACAGACATAATTTCTTCATATTTTCTTCCATCTGTTATGTGTCACCTTGTGTGACCTTGTACCCACTGAAGATACCCTAATGATATCTGGTACAAACTTATTTAGCAGTATATTAGACTACCTTGTAGTAATCTGCCAATTAGATACATATCATGTGGCTAAAATAGATTCATACCATTTCCTATGCCCCTGATTGGTTGGCAGTCTTAACCAGTCAGATACATGGGAAATGGTAGATTCTGATTTTAACAATTTTTATATCTGATTGGTCAGTTACTGTAACCAATCAAACGGTAGTCTACTAGATTACAATGGGTTTGAATCAATGTGAGCAAAATTGAGCTGATGAAGGTACATTGCTAAACAGTGATAGACAGTGTTAGCTGAGAATATATGAAATTGTGAAAGTGATTTTTTTTTTTATTATAAATTTACTTAATCTAATTATAACAGAAAAAGAGCTTATGGTATTACTTGTAGGACCTTATTTTTACTAATACAGGGTGATTCAAAAGTCGCAGTACACCCTTTTATTTCAAAAACTCTACAGGAAATTGGGAAACCTGAATACTCCAGTAAGGTATGGGTGACGTGGTCTATCTTTTACGGTATGTACCAAACATGGGCGCCATCTTGAAATCGGCCAATCGGCCCAATTCCTGTAGAGTTTTTGAAATAAAAGGGTGTACTGCGACTTTTGAATCACCCTGTACTGTAATATTCTGTAGACCAGTGATCAGAGTGGAAATTTAAAAATGATGGTATGGAAAAAATGTTTGAATGGAATTTGATGGTTTGACAATCAAAGAGCTAGGTGAAGTAGCGGTATGACATACTGGCGTAATACTGCCTATTTTGACCATTGCTGGAGACTGTAAATAATTGCTGGTTTTCAGTATGGGGTTGGATATATTTTAGAAAGGATCACATGGATTTGACCTCTTTCTACTTAAAATGACTAATCCAATGCTTACCAGCGTAGGCACTTTATAACAAGGTTAGGAGTTCAGGGATTCACTGCATATTTCCCTGAAAACAAATTAATCAGTCCAATCTGACTAGCTGCAGTGGTAGTCATTCCAATGACGACCATATTGCCGATACCACTTAACGAAACATGAAGATTCTGAATGCTGTCATTCTGATAAGGAGCCACCGGGTATGTAATGCTTTTAAGGAAGGGTTTGACAGCAGACAGGCACCGGGTCCCCGCATTACCCAATTAATAGCATGACTGGAACTTTCACTCTTTCAAGTGTCGCTCTGTCCTGATGCCGGAATTGTTGTGAGTCATTTTATTTCACATATCTATATTAATTCTGTAGTTTTAGTCACCGAGTATCCAGTTGGCTAATTAGTTGATTGTGAAATACTGTAAGTACCAGAGTACGTATAGGCAAAATGCAAAATAACAGAGAGTTTAAAATACAATCAAATGTGTGTGTACAGTATCTCAAGATGTTTTGGGTTCATCTTTGTCAGGAAGAGGCCATACATTTATTATTTGAAGACAGGGCATTTAAACTGATTAAAAAGTGATAACACATAATTATTAATTAAATTTTCTTCAAGTCTTTTGCTTGATGAAGAAAGCAAAACTTTAATGTGCATTTAGCAAATGTCATAACTTTTCTGTCTCTCTGGGCTATATATAATTATATTTTCACATATATTTCTCTCTGGGCTGGATATATAATTATATTTCCACATATATTTTTGTACTTTCTCATAGTGAGTCTATATAACATTCTTATTAGATAAATACAGCACTATAAACTCTGTTCTAACTCTGACCCCAATTGGCCTTTCTCAGTCGGAGCATAACCTGATTTGTGATCAGACTGGAAGCGTAATTCGATTTGATTGAAAATTAGAAACACTTCAATCTCTATACTTCAACCATTCTCTAGTCCAATGAAGTTTCCACTAGTTCCTTTTCTGATTGCATATCATTCATGTAACTTGTGGACATTGGTAGTCTGTTTACAGCAAAGGGATTTAGGGAGTATCAGCTTTAGGTCACCACTTAAAAGCTCTTGGTCCAATAATCGCCAGGATTCAGAAACGATGATCGGCCAAGCTGAGTTTGGAAAATGTCATTGGTCAGAGTTCAGGGCTGTGAATGGTGACATATTTAATGAACTTCTCAAGACTTGAATAGAATTGGATGGCATTCAAAATAATTTCAGATTCCTTAAGAACCTCCTTCCTAAACTAACAATTTTAAGAAAAGAGCCACTGATTTATTTCCAACCAATTGTAAAGCGCTACGGAATTTGCTGGCGCTATATAAATAAATGTTGATGATGATGATGATGAACCTATGTTTAACCATATGTTACAATCTAAAATTTCAGGATCTTAAAAAAAAAAAAAAAATTTTCCCACAGAACAAACTTTATGCAAGATAAATTTTAACATGTTGAAGGACACGGCAAAGAGCCCCTTATGCGTGCTAAATATGCTGAAATATCACAGCCAATATCGAGTATTTGGCCCCATTTCACCACATGTATGGCACAGTAACTACAACATTGAATTATAATAAATTGCTCAAAACCAGCTCCACCGATGCCCTTGGGTTAAGCCAAACTGATCTCATCCAATTAGGCCATCGACAGGTGTGGCCAAATTGGACACTGATCATTTTACTATGTACTTGTTCCATGAGACAGGATTGGCCCACATGTGGCCATCATCATAGAATGTGCAGTGGAAAACTAACTGAGGATGATAAGTGTCATTCAGCTAGCTAACAAGGTAAGGGCACCTATACATAGATATTTGTGAATGATCTAAAATGCAATGTCCTCGAAATGAGATAAAAGGATGTTTATGTAATACTTCTAATGACGTATTATTCCTATTTTTAAGCTTTACTTTTAAATAAACAGTACATTTATAGTTTGATCGTTGCAGAACAATGTATGTATTCTGTAGAACTTCCAACCCACCCAAAGCTAATGGTAATTCATAGTCATAGAATTTCCCCCATTACAGGTTGGTTATAGGGCCTGGGGGGCACATGATGTCAGTCTATTTGCCCCTAGGGCCCCCGCTCACATATCCTGAGAATTGAAAGCCCAAACAGGGCCTCACTGCCCATGCACCATCCGCTGAAAACTAAAAAGCCCAGGCAGGCTTTCACTGCCCATGCACCAGCCCCTGCACATGCCCAGAGGCCCCGGAAGTGATGCAATTATACATTCTACAAAACTGGTGATTCTGGCTTCCAAGTACCCCAGTATATTCCTTTTTGGATTTTGTGGATCAATGCTCCCTCAACACCATTTTAGCTTTGTTGTTAAATGGCTAAAATAAAACCATTGCTCATTGCGATATAAGTGTGGTGTATGGATGATTATCTTGTGTTGTTACTTTGCTAATATTTAATTGTTTAAAAAGTATTATAACTATAGGTAAAAAAACATCATAACCCTACAATAATTGTTTCCCTAGACTCAACCTGGCAAGATATTTGTGAATGTTGGAATAATGTAACTGCTTAGAAGTGTTAGAATTGTATGAGCAAAGCACTTCTACTGAAATTATTGTGTCTCAAGGTCAGACTTTATAGCCAAAGTCTTACTCTGTCTGTGGCAGCTTCTCTAAGACCAATGTATTACTGCAAGATGGTGGTTTTGTGGTATATTGTGCCTTTAATTATCCTCCTGAATGCTGAATTACTCATCACATTTTTCTGAAGGACAACGTGCTTTTAAACAAATTACTCCCTGGAAAATGACCTCATAGCTTCATGATCAGCTCTGCATTTTAGTTAAGTGAAGTTATGACAAGTTCTATATTTTTAAATTGCTCGCTGCTTAACGAAATGGATTGAGACAAAATGCTAAATGCAACTAAGTGGGGATTACTGAGTTAGCAAACAGAAAGCACAATTTGTCAAGCAAAAAAACAACGCGTGTTGCGTAAATATGATACTTTCACTGGCTGACTGATGGCTTCAGATGGGAACTGTCAAAGTCAATCACTTTGTGTTTCATGGCTGAGTGCTTTTGAAAGCTGGCATCAAAAAACACCAGTTACCCAATAAAGATAACATCTTAACTCAATCATGTACCGATCTCCTCATGACAATTGTTATCACGTGACTTCATACTGGTGGTGAGTGTGCTTTGGTCGGAATATTTTGGTCCACAATGATTGTATTTAAATGGACAGTTTAGAGCATAGCTTTATCATGAAACCGATTTGTGTTACCTTGGACAACATTCACGCTAAAACGTTACAGATGATTCGGAATAATAGGTCTGTTGATGAGGATGAATGTTATGATATCAGTTTTCTGACTGGAGAATGTGCCTTTGTAAACACCAAGAAAACAACAAGTCTGCAATAAGGTTTTTTTCTCTGATGTTTAAAAGTTATATAATATTTATTGAGGATGACAAAAAGACGCAAGTCAATCAAGGTCAACATTTTCTAATCTATAGATAGGAGAATAATTTAGGGACAATTATCTTTAAAATGGCTTTTCACATTTGTCTCTTAGGGGTAAATTTATCAAACTGCGGATTGAAAAAGTGGAGATGTTGCCTATAGCAACCAATCAGATTCTAGTTATCATTTATTTAGTACATTCTACAAAATGACAGCAAGAATCTGATTGGTTGCTATAGGCAACATCTCCACTTTCTCATACTTTCAGCTTATTAAAATTAGCCCTTAATGTTCTGCACTCCATCATCCATATAAGAAAAAGGCTGTCCCTTCACCAAAAAATGCGGGATCCGTGAAGGCGACCATTGCTGATCATGGCACAGAAAGACAGAATCTGTTTATTGTTATTTAATAGGGCAGAATAGTGACATTGGCTCACTCATGGGTGAGATGTCTGTAAGCATCTATTTTGATTTTGCTAATACATTTTTTTAATTTTGCATTACTTTGCATATATTGCAATAAGCAGTAGTGTAGTAAGACAAGTGTAGACTTGGGTGAAGTCTAGCAGGTTGAAACTGTTTTCAGCTGGTAGGCCAAAGCCAGGGTGTAAAGTTCAGTACAGATGCCACCAATGATTTGCTTACCTGAGAAATGGAGTCTAATGAGAATACCAGTTTCCATCTGAGTCCCCTACAAGAGAGTGATGAGTTCGCTGTAACCCACAGGTCATGAAACAGGGAAAGATCAGGGCTGGCCACAGAAAACATCAAAACAAGCCAGGTCAATACATAGATGATCAGAAAGGAAATATCGACAACTAGAGTGCAGAACCTGTGGCATAAGCTTAAGTAATGGCAGCTATAAGAGTAGCGGCTAAAGCAATGAAGGTGTGTGCACCTGAGTGTAGTACTCAGAGGTGGGGAGCCTGGCAACAGGATGGACTGAGCCTGAATCAAAGGATTTGTAACACTGGGTCACATAGAACAGAGAGAATCCCACACTTTGGTGAGCGAGCCATGGATGGCTTTGAGAATTTATGAAATGTATAGTGCTATATCGCTTGTCCAATATGCTAGGATATATGGCGACACTGTATTTATAACTGTTTGCAATTTTATTGTAATTAAACTATGAACATTTACTATATGTTAATTATCATGCTAGCCAAAACCCAAATCATCTTCCCCTACTAATTAGCATAGCCACACCCACTATTTTATATAACTGTTCCCACTACATTCCTGCAACACCCTCAATGCACCTTTATATGCTCTCCTTCATCAATGTTATAGCACTGGCACTTACAGTTTTAGGATTATCATCACCATCATCATCATCATTATCAACATTTATTTATATAGCGCCAGCAAATTCCGTGGCACTTTACAATTGGGACAAACAGAGTAATAAACAATACTGGGTAATACAGACAAAGAGGTAAGAGGGCCCTGCTCGCAAACTTACAATCCATGGGGATATATACAATAATCGACTCTTCTATTGCCCAGAGAATGCCATTTAGCAAACTTTCTTTGAGGATGTTCCATGCAGAATGCAGGATGTGCATTTCATAGGGGGGAAGAAATAATATTCACAGAACAACTAATGTAATAACTTAAAATGAAATATTGTGATACACTGAATTTCTACAGTATGCTGCATTGTGGGACCATATGATCCTCTGTGCTACATTCTGTCTCTTTGCAATGCCTTGTACAATCAAACAGGAGCAGAGAGAATCTCGAATGCAAATTTTGCACAGGGTCCCGGAAAACTCTAATTAAACCATGGCTCAGACCAATTAGTTCTTTGATATTCCAACTGCATCAACTAAAACACTGTGACTTTATTAATTTCTCTGGCTTATGTTTAGTTTTATTGTGTATTGAGTAGCTATGAAACATGTGATACCAAGGAGGGATTTAGAAGATATTTTTTTCTTTAAAGACCCATTAAAATACCATTTAAAATGCGTAATTAGCCAATGGCTCTTTTAATGTGCGGGAGCATTAAATATTGTAAACATTCGAAATGATCCTTCAACTTGCTTCTAAATAACACTTTACATTTAAGAACAACAAAGTTTTTGTGCTCTTGACTTTTTTTTTTTTTTTAAAGAACATCATTAAAAGGCAAGTTTATGCTACAAAGACTCAGCACTTGTTTTCCTTAAAATCACTGCATATTAAAAGGCACTTAGAGAAAGCGTTTCAATTTGTTGCAAATTGCTGGGTTAAATAATGTTTCAGGACATTCTTTAGAGTTGTTTTTTTCTGACTGTACTTTTATTATTAGTATTTTCCATAACGTTTAGAAAGCAGGAAAATGTAAGAAGTCACAATGCCCCTGTCTTGAGCCTTACAGAACATTATTTCACGATATTCTCAGGGTCAAGTAGAAAAACATTTAATAATGTCAAAGAGTAATGGTAACACTTCTCGTAAACTATTCCGAATTTTACGTTACACCAATTAAATGATCCCTTAGATTGCAAGCTCTTTCGAGAAGGCACCCTGTCTGTTTTATTGTATGTTCCTGTATTGCTAACATTGTGCAGTCAATCTATCTTATTGATTGGATGAAAAAAAATCCTATTCATATTTCATAACATAGTTCATGATGTGATTGAATCTCATTTCATTAGGTTTATATTTCGTGTTATATAGTTCTCTGTTAATTAATTCATAATGAACTGCATTTGGTATTAGATTCCTGTATTTGTTATCCATGTTTACATGTCTTTAGGTAATCATCATTAGGATTGCCAAATGTCAGTCAAATGGAAATTATATATTAGATAGAGATGCTCGGGCTCGGTTGTCTGAAAACCGAGCCCACCCAAACTTAAGGGATCCGGGTAGGCTCGCAAGCCAGCTCGGTACTTTCCCGGGTCCTCGGATCTGAATTTAGGCAAAGCGTCATCATTACATTGTCGGATCTTGCAGGTTTTGGATTCCATAAGAACCTCCCTCCCCAGAAGATCCAGCACCATTGCTCAAACAGAAACAGGGGTAGCAGTGTTCTTGTCATTCTCCAGTCTCCAGTGCCATTGCTCAGTGCCATTGCTCATGCAGAAACAGGAGGGGTAGCGGTGTTCTTGTTACTCTCCAGTCTCCAGTGCATTGCTCAGTGCCATTGCTCACATAGAAACAGGGGTAGCAGTGTTCTGGTCACTCTCCAGTCTCCAGTGCCATTGCCCAGTGCCATTGCTCACACAGAAACAGGGGTAGCAGTATTCTTGTCACTCTCCAGTCTCCAGTGTCATTGCCCAGTGCTATTGCTCATACAAAAACAGGAGGGGCAGCAGTGTTCTTGTCACTTGACAAAATTTGACTGTAAATGACGGTAAATTAATGTTATTGAGGTTAATAATAATGTAGGGGAAAAAAGAGCCAAATTATGTTATTTTTAGCAAAAAAAATAGGGGTCCAAAACAAAAACACGCGAGGGCGGTTTTGCCAAAACCAAGTTAATCCAGAGTCAAAACCAAAACACGGGGTTCAGTGAACATCTCTAATATTAGGTCATAAATAACATATAAGTAAAGTTCTGTAAAAAAAAAAAAACTCAGATTCTCTCATGAGGATATTAAAATACTCACAGAGGTGCCAGGCTAATTAAATGGAGATTCTATAGATTTGTGACCTACTTGCTTACAGTTCATGATCTGCTGTCTGTTCTGGACAAATTGTAATATAGCAAAGTTATCTGTAAGTAAAAGATGGAATAGCAAAATGTCATGGAAATGTGTAAGGAAGTTGAACAGTGTCGGAAGTACCATTGGTGCAGCAGGTGAGGTGCACTGGGGCCCATGGATATAATGGGGCCCACTGCAGTGGGAACTAGCGAGCTGTGGGCCCTCCTCCACGCTTCCCTGCAGCGGGGCCCACCGCTCGCTAATTCCACTTCTGGTTGAACAAATAATTAACAATATCTTACAAAGGAATGTATGATTATCTCCATTACCAGCTTTATTGGGAGTTGTGTATAAAAGGCAAATCTCAATAAAGCTATTTAACTGACAAGCAAAAAAAAATATTGAATAGGTTTATTACTCTTTGTGCTAGACCAGCAATAAATAGTCCCGCAGGAACGTACAGTAGTAACAGTTATCAATGCAAGGCATAAATGTAATCAAACAAATGCCAATTTCCATATAATTATATATAATAACAATTATTATAATGTACTTAGTAGCGTATGAGCACCATGGCTCTTTAAATATGGAGCAGTCTAAAAATGTTCTTAAGAATGTTTTTATGAGACAACTCTACAAGGATGTTAACATTCCTTATTTTGTTCATTTTCATCACTTAATAAATATTCTTTCTGTGGTTTTCAGGAAAATGGACACGTTTATAGTCACTCGCTATTCTCTTCAGGCAGCATTCATACTTTTTTAATTTGGAGTGCTGATTTAGTCCAAAGCACATCATACTTTCATAATCTACATTATCTGTCATTCTATTATATAAACTGCATTCATCTGCACTGTTATTATATTGTATCATACAACACTGCTCTAGCAGCAGCATCTACTTATCAGAGATACTTGTGGTCACCTCTCTGCTCCTCGTCTCCCCCATTCTCTTGCCCCTTGCCTCTTTCTTTTCTTTTTTCTCCTTTTTCAAATCTCTCATTTGTTTCTTTTCCTTTATCTCTTTTCTTCATTCCCTGTATTTTTTTCTTACTATTATTTATCTTTTATACCTTCTTCTTTACCTTTCCTAGTATATAATTTCACGCTCCCCCTCACCCCCCAGCAGCCACTTTTCCAATCTACTCCTCAACCCTACAGACCCTTGGTTCCAGCACCACTCTAGACATCAATTTACAGGACACCAAGGGGCTCTGCACAGTGCTGCACAGTGACAAATGGATAACTATTGCTATCTGTAGGATTACAAGGTAGAGAACATTGTATTTGTAGCACATACACATTCACATGCCATCTCCCATTACAGCTAAGTCATACTTGCCAACTCTCCCGAAATTCGGGTAGGTCTCTCGGGCTCCCCAGAGAGCAGGCAAATATCCAGCATATGGCAACATGCTCCTCAAAATGACGCAATTCGCGGTGACTCCCGTCATTTTGGCCCCGCTCCCCCGCGGAAAATGGCATTTTGTCACAGGGGTGGATCCAAAATGACACAAATTACCACGCCCCGCCCCTCCCGCCCTCCAACCACGCCCCCTGCCTGGGATCTCCCAGAATTAGCTTGCCAAAGGTTGGCAAGTATGAGCTAAGTACATTAATGTATGTGCATCTATCAGTGTTGCTGAACAGCTCGCTCTCCTGCTACCACAATCAAACTCTATACATAGTCGTCTGAAGCAGCAGCTCCCCCAAACCCAGCATGTCGCTCCCTCATTAATAATAATTGGTTAATATACCGTACAGGTACATCTAAACACATTATATAGTCATAGATATATACCTATTTTCGCAGCTACCAATCATTAATGTTTTATTAATTATCAGTTAATATATATTCATTCTTATATTCTGACATACAGTTGAACTTAAGAGCTTCTGAGATATTTATTTGTTTTTATACACTTTAGAAAACAAGGAGATAATTTACTAAAGCAGATAACCTTAATATGTTGGTGGATCTGAGTTTGAATCCAACTGTTTCAATCAATTATGGACAAAAAAAGTTGCTTTGCTCACCTGGTTAGACAGAATGAGTCAAACAGGTCTGCCAAGCGATCAAAGCTATGTGCTATTGGAATTTTTATTTCAATTAATAGTTTCTCTAGACAGCTATACTTTTTGTTCTTACAGCTTTGATAAAGAACAAAACATTTTCAGGTTGCCTATATATTCACTTTCGAAAATGTTTTTTAATTATTTGTCTATTTTAACATCAGTCTAAACTGGTCCTTTACTGTTTGTTTTAAAGTTAGTTTAGATTTGTCATTTCAATAATTTATAGTGTGTTTATAATATGCTAGGTCACCTTCTGGAGTATAGGTGACGTTTACGTTTCTTATTTATAACATATTTTATTGTTACTATAGTACAGATTAGAGGGTAGTAAGGTTTGTTTGGGGGGATTTTGGTTATTCAGCCATGTGGGTTCAACCAAATCCAGTTTTTAATAAGTTTGGAGCTTTAGAGTACGAATTTATCACCTTCGATTAATAAACATTATTAATATAGGCTTTAAAGGCTGCCTTTCCTACAGCTGTATGGAATTGTTGAATTTGTCTGTGATTTTGTTGACCAAATAAAGTGGTTTATTAGGAAATTGGTTGCATCTATAAATAAAGCTTACTGCAATTGTATGATCATGGTAATGTATTAATTTGGAAATGTTTTTTTACAGCCAGGAAGTCATCAGTAGCCTCCAGCGTCTTAAGCCCTTCTTAATTTTTGTCATTATTAGGCAGAGTTGTTTATTTACGTTGTCATGGGATCTGTCCTGTACATTCAACAGGTGGGCTCTATCCTGCTTAACCCCAAGACCGGAACTGGGTTGTCACTGACAGCCTCCGGATTCAGTAGTGTGCATGAGAATCACACACAAAGTCATATATATATATAGGTATAGGACAGTTAGATGCTAGTGTAGCCATAACATTAGTAGAAATGACACAGCGTGGATTGTAACAACCTGATTGTTTTTCTCAGAAACTAAGTGAACTATATATACTAGAACATTTACTAGTTCATCCACAAGGACAATACAGTTTCAGAAGGTGGTATTGTATAGAGTAATATAGTTGACGAGTCTTGAGAAACAGAAGAAGACCCATCAGCAAATATTTCAACCATGTTACAATATGTCACAGAAAGTGGGAGAGTTAGATACAATATGCATTTATTGTAAGAGATACAATAACATATCAGGTTTGTCTAAAGCAGCAATGGGGAACCTATGGGTTTTTGTGGCATTTAGTGCAGCCTGCATGCGGGAGGCTAATCTGTGTGCAGAAAAATGCCTCCTTGGAGCGCTAACATGCACACTCAGGGCCGTCTTTCCCATTGGGCACAATGGGCAGGTGCCCGGGGCCCCTAAAGCCCAGGGGGCCCGTCAGAGGCAGCGCCAAAAAAAAAAACTGAAAAAAAGAGAAGAAAATACTTACCTTGCGGTCAGCTGGCGATCCGCTCCCTCTCTGGTTCTTCTTTTTTTTTCAGGCTTTTTATTTTTGCGCAGCCTCCGACGGGCCCCCTGGGCTACAGGGCCCATATATATAATCAATTTTTATATATATATATATATATATATATATATATATATATATACATATAGGGGCCCCGGTGCACTGCTTTGCCCAGGGGCCCAAAATGTTGTTAAGAGGGCCTTGTGCACACTCACTGTGGTAATGGGCAGCATGGTGGCACAGCGGTTAGCATTTCTGTCATACAGTGCTGGGGTCATGAGTTTGATTCCTGACTAGGACTTTATCTTTGTGCAGTTTGTATTCTCTCACTCAGTTTGCGTAGGTTTCCTCTGGATTCCTCCCACACTCCAAAAGCATGCTGATAGGTTAACTAACCCTAGTGTTTTTGTGCCTCTGTGTGTGTGCTAGAGATTTTAGACTGTAAGCTCCAATGGGGCAAGGACTGATGGGAATGACATAAATTCTCTGTATAGTGCTGCATAATTGGTGGCACTATATCTAAAACCAAATAAAATAAATAATAAACTGGAGGCCCTTTATGAAATTAATGACCCAGAATGCTTTGCACTCTGGAGCACCAATCAGAGAGCTTGGCTGTTCAGACTGCAGGAACCTCCACTTTGAGCTGTCAAGGAGCCAACAGAAAAAGCAGAGCAGGGGGACCGACTGCCCCACAATTATAAAGGAAAAATATATTTTAGAATGTTTAAAAGAAACAAGTGAATATCGTGTTTCCAAATTGAGAGTATCAAAGACATCAGAAACATCAAACCTGGAACCAAACATTAAATTCCTAGCACAAGGCAAACAAAAACAAAAAAGTCATTACGTTTTTATGTGTTTATTAAAAGTAATAATTTGATTTGTAAACATCTTTTATTTCCCTTTTCATCTCAATAATACAATTAAAAGTAAGTTACCAAATTATTCTCTCCCTCTCAAAGTTCAATTTTATGTTATAAAACTAAGTTATTGTGTTTTTCAATAAAGACATCTATCTAAATATATAGGTATATTATTTGTCCATAAATGCTGAATGTATACACTTACAAAACTTGTAACACAGCACGCTGCTTTAAGAGATCCTTTGTAAATGGGATATGGCCTTCTAATTAAAAGAAAAGTTCCCCACATCTTGTCTAGAGTGTCAGCTCTTGGACCAAGAGGTTTTTTAATGCCTAGGATTGTCACTGTGGGCACTCTATTCTTGACAATCTGAGTATATATGATTTGTTATATAATTGCATTTGATGGCGTCTTATTGTGAACATCGATAACCTACAGTCTTTTTTATTCAAAAGATTCTTACTTGATATCTGTTTTTGGTAATTCACATTTTACCACTGAATCACAATTTGCAATATATAATTCATACTTGCCTACTTTCCCGGAATTCCCGGGAGGCTCCCGAATCTCGGAGAGTCCTCACGACTCCCGTAAGAGTAGGCAAAGCTCCCGCATTTGCAAAAAGTAAATGGAGGGGGTGGGGCTTAATTGCATCATTAAGCTCCGCCCCCTCCATTCATGTCACATGGGGCATGTATGATATAATTCTGAGCTATTTCACACAATCACATATTCACTGGAACAACCCCCAGGATAATTTAAGACAGGGCACCTTGTGCCAGGGGCGGGCTGGGCCGGGGGGCAGTGGGGCATCTGTCCCCCGGGCCGCTCAGTCTAACTGCTGTTTGGGCTACCCCCCTCCCCCGTGGTTGCAAGTGGTGCCATCCGGATAAACGTAATATTACCAGCGGCGCTCGGGCGGCCGCATCATTGATGACGCGGCCGCATCGCGTGTGACGTGATGCGGCCGCCTGTCCCTGCCTTGCCAGCCCGCCCCTGCCTTGCTCCCAGGTGCACTCGTAGCACATTTTACATTAAGAAGAGAAAAAACTTTAATCAATGCACGCCACCTTTGTTCTTGGCCCTATATAATCATCAGAGCTTGTGTAAATTACACATAATTGGTAGTCCTATGCTGACAAGAACAAGCTGACTAAATGTGCGTTTTTAATTTTTGGAATTGCTTTAATTAAGTGAAAAAAAAAACTATAGGAGGAAAAATGGAATGTATGTTTTTCCACATTTTGCCTGGTTTTACGTATATTATTATCATAAAATAAAAATATGTTTACACCAATATATTCCCAAATGCACGCCCTATCGTTCCCCATCAAAAAAAATTAAGCTCACCAGGGTACGGTAAGAAAAAAAAAGTTTTTCCCTGTGAGACGTATAAAATAACCATGGCCATTAAGGGGTTAAATACAGGTATTGTTACTGGATAAGAAACGAGAGATAAAATGTATAGAAAACTGTCAGTGCAGTCACATCTGTATGCAATCACAATTCTCATGCAACAAAATGGAAACGATTTTGTGAGAATTGTCACATCACCTCACTTCTAGAAATGTACCATCCTTGCATCTCAGCTTGTGGACATTATTTCACAAACAAAGGCTGCAAAAAGTAAGCAAGTGAATAACCATCCGAGAAAAGAAAAACTATTATTCAAACTTAATGACCATCTAGTAGCCTGTTTCAATTTGTTTTGTTATGCAAACTTCAGCATGCATTTACCAAAAAAAAAAAGTGATTAATATTCCCTAGTTTTACAGTTCTGTCAGCGGTGAGTTTTTCTAGCCGCCACTAATGGCTTTCCCTAATGATAACTATCTAAGTAAAACTTGAATATGCTCCGTATTTTGCTTGCCCCAAGTGTGAATGTCTAAACATATGCCCCATTTAACCTTGACAAATGCTCCGGGGGTGTTGTCTTGATTAAAATCACAAAGGTATGTAGACGTCAGTAAGAAATTCATGTAGGAAACCCTTCACAGACCATTAAGAACTTCTTTTAAGATGTTGAAACCCTTCAATCGAGAACATATCACAGCCGGTTCTCTGCACATAATGTTCTAATATTACTCAGGCAAACCATCAGCAGATGTTAGCAGGGCTCATCTTAATAATGTTATCTAATGCATGCTTGCCTGATTGACACATCTTACAGCTAGTTCTTACTGTAGTTACAAATATAACAAAAAGCAATTAACTCAAATCTGTTATTATAGTAAACTAGTGATGGTTATATTGAAAAGATGAATAAGAGATTTATATTAGGTGACGTAGAAAAATTATGGATTTTAAAATGACAGATTAAAGAAATATTGTGTCTTTGGGACTTAATTCTTCAAGTACGAGCATGTAACCGCCTCTGTACCAGACTCCTAATGCTCTCCAATCTTTCTTCAACAGGGCTCTTAGATTTGTCCATGCCCACTTACTGGTGACAAGCAGTATTGCTGGGGGCCCTTGTCACTACCAGATGTGGGCCCTTAGAAAAGAGAAGTGGGGCCAAGCATAGACGAGTACTGACAGCGGTTTATGATCTTACCCTTACTGCCTTCCCGTGATATATATATATATATATATATATATATATATGTACAAGAAAAGAAAAAAGCAAAAGGCGCTTAGTGAAGTGTGATACCAAAAAACTAGTTATAAGAAACCAGAGTGTAAAAACAACATACACCATCCAAAGTGGTTATAAATAATTAACATACAATTTAGGACAGCAGGCAGCTCCTTAATTAGCACTTATTTGCAAGTGCTTAGGTAGATCTATAAAACAAAAATAGAAGCGCCACACAAAGTGTATCATAAAAGAAAAAGATTTTTTAAAAGGACAAGTGAATTAGCCTCGTACCAAAAATAGAATAATAAGTAGCTTATCTGATGTAGTCCCTCCAAACTGTAAATATGTAGTAGAATACTCTGATATATTTCCTTTATGACATCAAAACTGGAAACTCAGAAGAAAAACTATTATGGTGCAGTAAGCCTGAAAGGCTAATATAAGACTGATAGTAAACACAGCGACTGGAGTAAATTACCCACATAAACTCAATCTCTACAATAAAAAGGTTTAATAACAAAGATAAAAAAATGCCTGTACAAGATATTAGACAAATAGTGGCTTATCTGTAAATCTCCTGGATGACAAGTATAGATTCCAGAGTTCCACCTGGCCAGGATAGTACAGGATGATCCATGGAAAAAAAGAACAGATAGCCTATGTGTATATATAATATATATATATTATGGGTCATTTAACGGTGGCTTAGTGGTTAGCACTCCTGCCTCAGTGCACTGGGGTCATGAGTTCAATTCCCGACCATGGCCTTATCTGTGTGGAGTTTGCATGTTTTCCACGTTTTTGCGTAGGTTTCCTCCGGATGCTCCGATTTCCTCCCACACTCCACAAACATACTGGTAAGTTAATTGGCTGCTATTAAATTGACCTTAGTCTCTCTCGGTCTGTGTGTGTATGTTAGGGGATTTAGATTGTAAGCTCCAATGGGGTAGGGACTGATGTGAATGTGTTCTCTGTACAGCGTTGCGGCGCCATCTAAATAGATGATGATTTAGAGCTATAAGTATGTCTTTGCATCATGTACAATGTAGGGATGGGCTTATAGCATAGAATGACTAGAAATTGGTTTTGGCAGTTAGATGGGTCTTATATGTGATTGGCAAAACATGGCGATGTCTGTGCAATATGGTTGGTAATGGGGGGACTCAGTATAGGGATTTATGTTTAATATAACAATTCTATAGAATTTGCCGGGTAATCAAGAGAACTCAATGAAATGTGTCTGGCATAGTGTGTCTGTGTAATGGGGCCTTGGATGGAAAAATCAGGAGGGCACACTAATATCAGGATCATGTGCAGGGACACTGAGGTATTCCGTGGTGCAGACTTCAGAACTGCTCCCTGCCTGGGGCTCCATGTGCTATGTCTGGCTTTTATCAATGTAGTGCAAATTAGATAATAAATGCTAATTGCTATTCGGTACTTCCCATTGTCACTAGAGAATTTTGTTAGCAAATAACCCCCAATGACTGCTGACCTTTTTATATATGTAATTGTCAGAGAAGAAATTGTGTAATATTAATACTCACCATGTATTCTTAATACATGGTTAGTTGTAAATGATTCTGAGTGCATTTGCAGAATGAGTTTAGCTTCTATTGAATATAGGCCAAAAATAATTATGTGTAAAACAACAAAAAGTATTAAAGAATAATTGCAGCTATTTTGTTTATGCTATTAAATCAACCTCCTTCCCTGGCATAATGGTAGAGTCCAGTCCTGGAGATCTGACTGTTACCGGCAGAGGTTTGGGTGAGTATATCGGGAACTGGGGGAATTTTAGACATTACATTCTACAGCTATTCCAGTTTGGGGAATGAGGGGTTGAATTAAAAATGGTGCAGCTGTACTTTAAATACTGCTTGGAAGTAGGGGAAATGTTTTGCTGACCAACACCCAAACTTAAGACCTACTGCTAATTATCTGATATCTAAATAGCTGTAACCAAATTATAATATTTTACAGGAAAAAGTCTAATATTGCAAATTTCGCATTATCCACTGTTTATTAATTATATCTTTATGTAGTGGGTTAAAATTATTGTTTTGCAATATATCAAATTAGATGTCCAGGGAGCAATTATTCATATTGTCATAATGTCTAAAATTGCACGGCTAAAGGGTATTTTTACTAAACTGCAGGTTTAAAAAAGTGGAGATGGTGCCTATGCCAACCATTCAGAGTTTAGCTATCATTTATTTAGTACAGTCTATAAAATAACAGCTAGAATCTGATTGGTTGCTATAGGCAACATCTCCACTTTTTCAAACCCGCAGTTTAGTAAATATACCCCTAAAAGTCATTATTTAAAATGAACTTACAACTCATGAAAAGCCTAGTTAAATTATTTATAGGACATTCACAAAGCAGATCTGTCACTTGGATCAGCAAGAAGACATCGATGAATTCTTTCATCAGACTTTCAAAAGGCAGTAATGTTAACACTGTATCGACAGGTCAGAACCTTACATCACTGTATCACACTTGTATACAGCAGCAATTTTATTAAACGTGATGACTTAATGCAGAAAAAGACTTGTGTGGGTTTTGTCACACTGTCTCGATGGGTTTCTTGTCGCTTATTTGTAAGAAATCTCCTTAACCCTGAATAGAAAGCCAAATCTTTTACTGCCGTGTTCCAGTGACCTCAGAATGAAATCATTGGCAAAGCCGGCTGGGAAGAAATGTTTCCAAGAGCTCTGAGGAATGTTTGGAAATTTGAAATAATGGCTGATCGGGAAACATGTTTCTACGCTTTTCTTAAAGGACAGATACTACAAAGCTGAAGGACATTTGAAAATATTTACAAATAAAGTTTGTTCTAAATGCCTACACAAAGGATATATCTACTGTCTTGCCTCAATGAGATTAGTAGTGTTTAGTGCTGCCCACTATGGGAGGATGTAAGAAGATATTATTTAATTCACATTTTTATTAATGTATTTTACAGACAGGGGTGGAGCTTTATATTGTCAGGCCCCTTAGCAAAATTTGCTATTCTTAAGCCTCCAAACATGCAACTCTCCGTCAACGAGGAGGGGTGTGACCATGTCTCAATGGGGTTGTGTCCACATGACAAAGATGCGACAAGGCTTTGCCAGGATCTGGGTTTGGATTGGACTTGATTATTGTGTTTCACTGAATGTGTTATTGGCAGTACCTCTGATCCACCAGAGGTGCTGCTATTGTGCTTTACTTCTCTGTCTTTTAGGAGTTGCCTTGCTGCACCAATTATCTCTTGCACCTGGGTGTTCTCTATTTATACCTGCCACTCTTTGCATACCTTGCTGGTCATTGTTGTTGCTGTTGCTGTTCCATGTTGCTGTGCTGTTCCCTGTTGTTCCCTGCTGTGCTCCTGGTTCACCATTTCTCTGGGATTTCCTCACATTACCTGTTTACCTGCATCAGCTGTGTTCCTGGTATTTGCTTTCTGCATCACCCTGCAATCCTCATTCCTACACCATCCGGTTTGTACCTTCCAGCAATAAACATTGTGTGTTTCACCATATTCCAGGCTCCTTTGCTGGGATTTATGCATTGAAGTGTGACAGTATAACCAGCCTAATAAACAGCTTTGGAGCTGTGTGATAAATTCTCTTTCAGATTTTTATTCCTGGGACTTTTCCTGCAATTGTTTTAAGTCGCTAACTCCTACAACATGTCTGCCTTACAAGTCACTGAGCTACCTCAGCTACAGACTTTACTAGCAGATATCATTTTATTATGATCTCAGCTGTCTCAGTTTTCTGCCTTACTTATGGACCATTAAGGAGACTGGCAGATTTTGTTTCTCACAATTCAAATTCTCTTGATTTGCCTCAATCAACCGTCTCTGCTGCTGAATCAGGGCAAACATCATCTTTTAATAGTGCTACTACTAATTTACTGTTTACCAAGAAAATTTGGTGTAGCAAACTCCAGGTTCACAGGTGGTCCACACCCTCATCTCACTGAGGAGGAGTGGTGGTGCAGAAGAATTAATAAATTATGTCTCTACCATGACAGTAATATACAATTTTTACAAGACTGTCCTTTCTGCAGACCACGAAAGCCTACAGAATCGTTTTCTGTTTATTCCCCTCCTCATTCTCGATTTGTTTGTGCTTCACTTCCTGTTCCCACATTACAGCCTGTTCTGCTCCCTGGGATGAGGCCTAGCCCGCCAGTTCCGAGTCGCCAGCCGCTATCTCCAGTTCTAAGTAGCCAGCCGCTGTCTCCAGATCTGAGTCTCCAGCCTCTGTCTCCGCTCCTGAGCTACAGCCTGCTTCAGAAAGGGAGCTGCCCCTACAGCCTGCTTCCAAGAAGGCGCTTCCTTACCAGTCCTTACCCTCCTGTCTGCTCCAGAAACATTGCTGATGGCTCAGATCAAGTTGCCATCTAGTCTGGTTCAACCCGAATTGTTGCCTTATTCGGTTCAACCTGAGTTGCTACCTAATTCAGTCCAGCCCAAGATGCCAGTCTCTGCCACCTGTTCTGAAGTGCCAATTTCGGCCGCCAGTCCAGAGGTGCTAGTTCTAGCTGCCAGTCCAGAGGTGCCAATCTCTGCCTCCAGTCCAGAGGTGCCAGTTCCGGCTGCCAGTACAGAGGTGCCAGTTCCCACCGCATGTCTCAAGGTGCCAGTTCCAGCCGCTTGTCTCGAGGTGCCAATTTCGGCCGCCAGTCCAGAGGTGCTAATTCCAGCTGCCAGTCCAGAGGTGCCAATCTCTGCCTCCAGTCCAGAGGTGCCAGTTCCGGCTGCCAGTACAGAGGTGCCAGTTCCCACCGCATGTCTCAAGGTGCCAGTTCCAGCCGCTTGTCTCGAGGTGCCAATTTCGGCTGCCAGTCCCAGGGTGCTGGTTCAGCCGCCTGTCCTGAGGTGCCAGCTTCTGTCGCCTGTCCTGAGGTTCCAGCTCTTGTCGCCTGTCCTGAGGTGCCAGCTCTTGTCGCCTGTCCTGGGGTGCCATCCTCTGCTTCCAGTACTGAGGTGCCATCCTCTGCCTTTGCTTCCAAGTTGCCAACCAGTTTCAAGGTGCCAGCCTCTGCATCCAGTCCTCAGTCTCCTGCCAAGTCGTCTGCACAGTTCGGAGACCCTCCAAGTTGTCTGCCCAGTCCAGGCCTCCTGATAAGTCGTCTGTCCAGTTCGGGCACCCTGCTAAGTCGTCTGTCCAGTCCGGGTCCCCTGCCAAGTCGTCTGCTCAGTCCGGGCCCCTTGCCAAGTCTGCACTGTTCTGCCCAGGAAATTATTGACGTAACAGTGCATAGCTAGACCCCATAGCAAAATCTGAGTAGGGGCCAGGTGGTCTCGCCTCCCGGGTCTCCCGCTGTGTTCTCAATCTCTTTTCAGGGCAGAGAAGAGGCCTCAGTGGGGAGCAGGAGACTTGGAGGGGGTCCTCATAGTCACCACACCCCCTACACCCTCTATTGTAATGCCCCCAGGGAAATTAAATACAGGGATTTTGTGACTCAGTCTCACTGTTTCAAACAGCTGGGTTTTTGTCCCAATTTTTCCCACAGGTATTTCCCCTATCTTGTTGCTCTTCAATGCAGCACAAAGGACAATAATCACAAAGTATACACTGATGCGCATATCAGTACAAGGGACAGTGGAGGGTGCTAAAAATGGACAAACACTTGTTAGGTTATAGTTACACCCACTCAAAACGGCTCACATCCCTTCAAGGACTGTTTAGGCCCTCTCTGGTGGCACCTTTTCTCCTATTGTAAGGTGCATAGGCGTTCCACTCTATTGTTATGTACAAATTATGCACTGAAGATAATGATAGATGGATGTACATTTTTACATCTAACAGGTGTCACTTCTGTTACTTCTGTTTCTCAAGAGGTTCAACCATTAGTCAAATATTTTTCAAAGATAACAATTACAGGGACACTAGCAGGTATTGCACACACTAAAAAAATCTTTAATAGAGGCAATTCATAACAAAATTAATTTAAACATTGATGTATTATTGCTACAAACAATCAATGCTCAGTCATTATTTATTTGTATGATTATAGACAATTGTGAATCATGACTTTTATGACCTGTGCAGTCATGCACCTAACAAGTATGGTTGCTCAAAAATTGTAATTCTCCTGACAACAAAGCCTGGACGTGTCAAATTTTAGGTGCTGTTCTAGAAACATGGTTCTCATTTATGACTTGTAAAAAATGCCAGGCAGGTCAATAAATGCTCTTTAGTGGCGCTATCCACTTCAACTAGAATAGGTGCACCTAGATTTTCACCAAAGCACATGGGCACCAACGGAGAAGTTGGGTCTAGCGAGGGCTAAGTAGAGCGTGAACCTAGTTTTGAGGAGCAGTGCTAAAACAAGATTTCAGTTTGAGGAGCAAGACTATTTAAATGAGCTTAAGGGGTGGAAAAAAATTAAGAGGTGCTTCTTGCTTTGCAGAACAGCACATAGTGGTCTTCACTTTGTAAACATCCTGAGCTGGTGGAAATCAATTCTTGTCCTTTATTGAGACAAACTTTGCACCTTCCAGTTTTAATTCGGAGGTATCAAAAGTGTCACATGTAATAAACACATTCCTAGGGGTAAAATGCATCAAGCTGAGAGTTTTATGGCGGGTTTGAAAAGTGGAGATGTTGCCTATAGCAACGAATCAGATTCTAGCTACCATTCTGTAGAATGTTCTAAATAAATGATAGCTAGAATCTGATTTTTCTCAAACGCGCCGGAAAACTCTCAGCTTCATACATTTACCCCCTAATCTTCACTAACTCTCATGATTAAGACAAGACATTTTATGGAGCGCGTTCAGGGCCTCATGTAGAGTTAGGCGCAAGTCAGCCCCTTCTAAAATTAACCCCTCACACTACTTTGTGATGTCACAGGGTCCCCAGCTGTTCCATGCTTCCTGTAGAGGAAGGAGGGGGGAGAATGAATGCAGCTCCAGCCCCCTCACCTGTATCCTGGACACCACCTGATCTTTACACATAACCCACTCGGCTTCACTTTAAGGACAATGAATAACAACCTCACTGCCACATCATCCCTATACAATGCACAATATACATATTTACAATGAGCTACAATGTCCCCTTATCCACAAGTAATTAGTAATTAGACTCTGCAGTGGTATTCTGTTGAGCTGGGGAACAAAAGCAAGGGCTATAAAAAGTACATGCTATAATCCACCATATGTGAGAAACGAGAAACAGGATGGTTAGTGTTATCACACTCGTTTCGTCACAGTAACTGTTAAATTCTGAATGAGTCTAGCTCCATATTAAATGCCCTGTTTATAACCCGGGCACTTCTAATAATGGTTTAGCTGTCTGTCTGGTTCATTTCGTCACTTGAATTAATTTCTTCATAGAAGGAAAAAAAAAATAACTTTGCAACTCTCTGTTAAGTAAATATACTTTTTACTTTGACCATATCATTGACATTGATGGATGATTTTATTCAGTCATATCCCTTTTTTATGTAATTTCCTACGCAATGCAATATAAACAATTTTCAATGTTAACCATCCTTGACTTTCTGGATCCCAGCTGTCTCATTCCCAGCCAAGAAGCTGCAAGAAGTAGTACACTGCCCAAGCTTGTCTGTTAATCTTGGGAGGAAGACTGTTTGTATCACAGCAGTGAACATTTGTCGTCAAAGGATGTCCATTACATTACTTCTTCCATGTTTAGCTCTGTCCTTTACCAGTGCAATATTTACCGCTTTAAAGGACCACTAGGCTTAAAATGCAAAATATGTCTTAAAAAATACATTCTACTGACAGACCTGCACACTAAAAAGCTAGTTTAAACTTTGACTATGGGACCTCATGGCAAACCAGATTTCATGTCAGTAATGAGGATTGCACAAGTTCCAGCCCAATTTGGCCATTTTTACAACCAGTCAGATTAGATCAACCAATAACCATATTGGTAGGTGTTCGGGTGGTTGGCTGAGGTGAAAGAATTGTACCTTCTTATAGCTGAAGAACTAGATCTCCAAAATATGGGTGAAATGAAACTCCAAGCTGGAAATAGATCTGGCCAATTGTCAATCAAGCTGAACAACATTGGACCTCTTAAAACAAATTGCAAGTAGCTTGTATATTTTTATATACTACAAATTTATCTGATATAATCTTTAATTGTCCTTTACGCTAACCACTGATGTTGTGATTAAAACATAATTAAATAAACTTGCTCTGGCCAACAATTAGCTCAAATGCCTGATGGCCCCATGTATATTGATTGCCATTCATGGCCATATTCAAAATTCTGAACCATTCAAGAGGCCTGCTTGACCTATCAATCATGGTATGTCAGGTACTACTTCTCCAGCTCTGGCAAGTATGCAATACAATGACAATTATATTATAGATGACCCTTCCCAGTGCATGTGAATACGCAGGAGAAGGAGAGGGTCATTGACAACACCGCTGTGAATATGCTAGACTAGAACGTTTGCATGAGATTAACGCTGGACTGCTCAATGACCCCCTAGGTTCTCAAGAACAACACACCCAAGGTAATTAAGACTGCAGATTGTATCTTAACTTAGCAAACTCCAACCAATACAAAATGTTATATTTGGATGGAGCACTTATTTAACACAGAACATAGTTTTGATTGAAAAAGTAACTTTATTTGTATAAAGGTACAAAAAACACACAATATATTGCATTCAAGTGTACTCAGTACACCGTAAAACATAATCATTTATACATTTTAGTACAATACAAGGCATAAAGTACAAGGTATGACATCCTACACTATACATCGAGTACTGCACTAACCATGAAAATTTAAACAATATAACATTTAAAAAAACAATGGATGTGAATATCCGGGATCCTTTTCCCTCTATTGAGGTGTTTCTTGTACATAACCGACCGCTTGTCTCTGTCCATTTTGGAGCCCCAGATGAAGTGGAAGACTATCCTCGTAATGGTCTTGCAGATGGCAGCAAGAGGTGCCCAAGCTTGGGCAGTGTTCTGCGAAATGGGAAGGATCTCGTTGCGCAGTACCAGTGCTTTCTCTTCGATGGTAAGGTCTCTGAGGCTCCACAAGCCAATCCTTTGTCTGACTGTCGCCAATCTCTCTTCCCAACACTTCAGAGCCGCCTCCTCTCCACCAAACCAAACTCCAAAAATTTTGATGAAGACCGACTTGATTGTGAAGGGGAATGCAGCTGGGGATGACAGGTGCCACTGCCCGAAGAACATCGGCTCTACTTCCCGCAGTTGACCTTTGCTCCTCGCCAACTGCTCGGTTGAAGTTCTGACAGGTCTGGATGAGTGTTGTCACCGAATGCTGGTCAGAGCAGAAGACAGTGACGTCGTCCATGAAGAGCAAACACTTGGCCTCTAGTCGGTCTGGACCCAGTGAGGTGATGCCTCTTATTTCTGGATTCCACTTGATTCACATCGGGAAGAGCTCTATACAGCAAACTAAAAGAAGAGGTGAAAGAGGGAGGGCAGCCTTGTCTGACCCCAGACATTACGAAAAAGGGGTCAGTCTTCCAGCCATTCACCAACACTGAGCTGTAAATGTAAAGGTACATCAGCTTAACATAAGAACAAAATATATCACCCAATCCAAACATGCACAAAACCCTAGGCACATAATCATAAGAAACACAGTCAAAGGCCTTCTCCTGATCAAGAATGACCAGGGCCACATGTGCATGGCGATTTTTGATGTAATGGACCGTGTGCCTCAGCAGCGCAAGGCTGTCTGCAATCCTGAGACCAGAAATGCCACAATTCTGATCTGGATGAACAATCTGCCCAGTGACAACCTTTAGCCTGTTGGCTAGTACCTTGGCCAGGATCTTGTAGTCCACGTTCAGGAGAGAGATGGGCCGACAATTTTTAAGGTCACATCTCTCCCCCTTGCGCTTATACAGGATTGTGATCAGTCTCTCTCTCAGAGTAGAAGGCATTCTGTCCTCCACCACCATCTCCTTGTACAGCTCTAGCAGGTCCGGGCCAATGAGGTCCCACAGTGCTACATAGTGCTCCGCTGTGAGACCGTCACTGCCCGGGGTCCTACCCGCCCTAAAGGATCTAGCGGCAGAGAGCAGCTCCCCCAACGTCAGGGGGGCACCCATGGCTTCTTTACCTGCAGGATCAATAGTGTTAGTGATACCTGACAGGAATGTTTCAGCCGCATCTGTGTCGATGGTCTTAGGGGAGTAGAGGTTGCTGTAGTAGTCTGTGACGACTCCCATGACGCCCTCTTTCCCCTTTCTGGGAATGCGGGTCTTGTCCTGCAGCTCAGTTATTTAACACAGAACATAGTATACTATATGAAAATACTACTGAGCTCATAAAATAACTTCAATGCAACCAATTAGATGTTAACGCTGTTCAGTTTAATGACAGTCCATTATGCAGTGAGCCTTTATTTGTTAAGGACCAAAAAATGAGGTGTAAGATATATTTTCAAACTAAAAAAATCAGCAACAAAATGAAAGGTATAGTTTATACTCAATGAAACAGTATACAGTAATACATGAAACAGCATATTCATAATATTAGCAGTGGAAAGTAACATAGCAAAACAGTACACTTAAATTAAAAATATACATCTTCACTATTTGTTTTAGCAAGTCATACATTTCCTGCTTGCAAGAAAATTCAGGATTATTTCAAAGAGTGCGTGAATCAGGATATGGAGCTTAACAAAAAATCAAATTGGTTCCAACTTGCAAAACACAGTGCACAATTTGATAACATCAATGTATTAAATCCTTTAAAGTACTTTAGTGCATACTGGCAACAGGAGGCTTTGAAATGCTTATTGAAAGACAGATAGCCTGACAGTACGTTCCGCTCAATAATAGCAAAGATTTGATTATGGCATGTTAAGGTACCTTGGTGATTATGTACTAGCAACAATGTTAAAGGAACCATTGTATGTGGAAATAAATGAATGAACAAAACCTAAATCGGAGTTAGATAAACATTCTTGATTTTAGATTTTTGGCATCATAATGGACCTATGTGACCTAGGTATTCAAGGAGTGGCCGTAAATGAAAAGTTCTTGCAACTGTCTCACTAATGTGGTAATGTCATATTGAACTTTTAACACTTTGATTTTAGTATGTATACTAGTCAGTATTAATCCGTACCTGGGGATATTATATTAAGTATTATATTCTGCCTCTACAAGTTTAGAAAATCTGAATTTATGTTCCACTACTCCAGTGAGAGTGACATCGACAATACTGCAGAACCAAGATCATCCCCTTTATTGAATTTAGGACATAAATGAACCTAAAGTGAGCAATATTTTAGGGAAAAAATAAAAAACGTAAAATTAATGAAGGGGATAGTTCTAAAGAGATAATAAACAATACTTTGAATTATCGTTTTCACTCTTTTCATCATTCCAATTTCCAGTATAACCCACATTCCCACAAAAATATGCGCAAATTGATTTTATGGGAACAGTTCCAAATACCAGGATGTGACTGTTCACCTCTAGATGCATTAGGCATATAGGTGGGCATATCTGCACATATAGAATAGCTTTGCACATTTCCACTTTCATAAATTACCTTTTAGTGTGTATTTAGCCATGGTCCATGAAGCAATTCTTGATTCATTTTCACTGTATGATTTTCTCGAAAAGAGATGAATTGTGCTGTATATAAATGAACAGTTACCTAATTCTGCATAGGGAAATTTGAGGTACAGGATGAATTAAGGGTAAAGCAAGGAATGCAGAATTCTAGACAGCACTATTGATCAGATGCATATTTGTAAGGTTCATGTATCTTTAATATCAAAACAAAGGGAAACTACTTGAACCAAATCACATGGACGACTATCCATCAACCTGCCATTTAAAGGTTAATCAGGATTGCAAAAAAAGGCAATTTAAAACCTGCATGAATAATGTAAACGTATATCATTAAACGCAATAACATAACTCCTGCATGTCTCATTACAATCTCTTATTAAGAGATTAGCTCTTGAAATGTATGTGCGGTATTTCATCGGATCGGTAATTACCTGTTGCCGGTTTATTTAAATATTTGTCTTATGTCAAAAGAAAACAGAATACAATGTAACCATTATTGTCCTACGTAAATTGTCCTAATGTTCTTTCAGGTTAAAACAGCCGTTGCAAACTGCATAATGCTGTAATATTGTTTTGTTTGCTTTTTGTGTAACTCTTTAGTTTATCTTTCATGCTCCTTGATATGTTTGCAGTGATGATTTCAGGCACTCAGCTGTGCAAGGCAGTTTCATATATTTGCCGGGAAATTCCCAAGAAAATGCACGGGACATTCTTTATTTCCAATAGCATATTTTATATTTAATAAAGAAATAAACTAATAAATCCGTACAGAAAAACAGCTGCACTTAGGGTCTTTTTAGAGTTAGGAGCAGAACAGGCCAAGAAGGAGCAATTTTGGACAAATCATGTTGCACTGCAAGAGGTACAAATGCAATTATTTAATATTTTGCATGCAGGTAAAATACTGGCTACTTCTGAAATTTAGATCTAAGTTAGGACATGCACCCTCCCAACTCTAAATATGTCCACACATATTAAATTTGCCCCATTGTCCCACAGTACAACATGGTTTTGCCAAAGTGTAAATTTGCTCCACAATTGTGGCGGAAATTTGCTCAAACTGAATTTTGCGGTGGAGCAGACTGTTTTACAGGCGTGTGAAGTTCTGGACATACAGGGCCCAAATCATCTTGAAACGCAATGTGAACGCAACTTGTGTTTAAGAAAATTGAACATAACTTGCACACACATCTGCCCGTATACAGGAACTCTTTCCATTTGGGTATAAGTATGCTCGGGTTTTACTTAACTTGCCATAGGCAGACAGACAAACCAAACTGCAGGATACAAAAAAATTAAAACTTCCTAGAGCACTCTAATATAATACAGCAGCCCTGTCACACCAAATGGGCTCCAACTTACCCACACAATAACATATAACAACAAAACCGTGGATACTTAGGCGCTATCATCATCATTATCATTTATTTATATAGTGCCACCAATTCCACACGACTGTACAGATAATATTCATTTCAGTCCCTACCCTATTAGAGCTCACATTCTAAACGCCCTCACACACACTTAGACAGAGACACACACACAGAGTAGGGATAATTTTGTCAGCAGCCAATAAACCTACAGGTATGTTTTTAAAGTGTGGGAGGAAACCGGATCACCAGGAGGAAACCCACGCAAACACGGGGAGAACATACAAACTCTACACAGATAAGGGAATCGAACTCAGGACACCTATAATCTGTCATATAGAGTCAATCTTTCAGATCATAAATAATAAGTCCATAGCTTATAGTATAGTGTTTGGTTTCAAAGGTTCTTCTTTCTATTATTCACACTCTTCAGACTTCCTGATCCAAGCGAAAGTTCCACATGAAAAGAAAATAATAACTACATATAGTGAAGTATGTCAATGATGATTCAATTATAACAATGGCCAGGTGACATAATCCATGGTGCATTAAAAGGTGCAAATATCAAATTTTCATGCAGTGTTTGTGATTCTTCTTCAACCCCCTAATGGTCTAATTACATTAGCTGTCAATTGAGAAATGACTTCTATAATATGGTCTTTGGGGCTATTAATTAAATGGTGGGTAAGGGCTATTCATTTATTGTTGTGGAGCTAATTATTAAATGGTGGGGTGATTGTGGTGACAGGGGATATTTACTGGTGAGGTGATAGAACTATTAATTTAGTCCTGGGGTGATTTGGAGAATATTAATTGAATGTGGGGCTAAGTTACGATAGAAGGATGGCTATTTATTTAATGTGATTGCTGTTAATTTAATGTCAGGGCTGTAAATGGGGAAATAGGCCTATTTATAAGTTGTGGATGCTATTCATTTAATTTTAGGTATGGGTGGGGGAAAGGTGGCCTAATGTTTACCTACTGCCCTGCTTTCCAGGAGTTGAAAAGTAAATACTTCTTTGCCAAACAGGGCCCCAACATTTCAGGATTCGGCCAAACAGAAGCGGTGCATAAGTCACCACCAGTGGTACCAGGTAGTCAAAGTTGGGAAAACAGGTAGGAAAGAGCAGCACAAGTATGGAGAATGGACTAGGGCTTGTTAAGTGCTAGTTGTAGCCACAGGGAAACAACATTTACTCACACCAAGATATGTGGGGAGGGCAATGTACACTTTCGCCCACAGCACAGAAATGTCTAGTTATGGCTCTGGTTATGGCAAGTCTTACTGGGATAAGATGGAAATTAAGTAGGATGTCAAGTTAGGAAAACCAACTGAATGGTGAAGGTATAAAAGGTTCAAGTGGAGCTAAAAAAATATGTTAGTAAATAAAGATATATATTGTACATGATGGGGGTCGTTTAGCAAATATGCATTTTTTCTGCCCAGTGCACAATTCAGTCCACTCACTTGAAGCATACTAGAGCACAAGAGAGCGCCTATACTATAATGCAAGAGGTAATTCTCTTGCAGTGTTTGTCAAGGGAGAATTCTTAACACAACATGTTTTTAAAAGAGTCCACTTTTACCATGGTGATGTTACTATAGATTCACATCAATAACATGGTTGCCATGGTGATGCCTGTCAATCAAGTATACAAATATGATAAAGCACAATTGTTAAAAATGTACAATATGTGGAATAAAAAAACAATCTGTGTAAAAAGACATACTTAATCTATACTAAGTCAGGCTGATGTAACAAATATTTTAGAAATATGTGATTTACACTGTTTTAATAATTTGCAACAAGAGGCTAAGTTTGTAGCTAAGTTTTTGTACAAGCAGTCTATCGGTTGTGACATCATGTGAGTTTAGATCAAGGGAGGTAAGAAGAAAAGTAAAAGGGTTATTTTTTAAGTTTTTAATTTACACTATTGGAATTTTTACAAGTATTCTTATTATTAGACTGTTGTCTATTATTTCTTTTCTCTTCTTTTTTAATTTAGATTAATTTACTATTTAGATTTATTTATCTATTTATATTAATCAATATCTACTCCATTTGATTTGATTTTATTTTTTTGTTTTTTTCTTCTCCATCTCCTCTCCCATTTTTCCTCATTGTAATTATCCTCTCTTTTTGCTCAATCATTTCTTCAGTGTTCACCTTCAAACATACCACGCCATCATCAGACAATACCACATTTCAAGAAAACTACAATCCCCAACAAAACACCCACACCAGTTTCTACTACCAACTACCACAAGCTAGTCAAAAAGTTACGGTAAGTCACTCACCACCCCACCCCCCTTTCTGTCTTTCTTTCTACAGATGAAATGGATAACCACCCAGCTAGTACCCAGCTAGTACCACCCTTTATGTGTCTCCCCTTCCCTTTAGGTTGTAAGCTATCATGAGCAGGCCCTCTTTCCTTGTGTGCTCCTTCTACTATTCCTTCACCCTCTGAACCTCTTGGCCTGCTTCTCTAGCCCTGTTTTCCCTGTTTTATTAAGCTTCGGCCTTCTTCTTGCTGATTTCTACCATCCCTTTCACTATCTGTCAGATAATCTGATTTGCTTTACCCTGTCATCTGTGTTTGCATATATTTGTGTATCATGTTGTGTCTTGGTTCTGTTTTCTGTATATGTAATGTACGGCACTGCAGACCCTTTGTGGCGCCTTATAAGTCAAAGATAATAATAATAATGCTTCACTACTGCGCCACTGAACTTCCAGGTATTCAAATAAAAGAGGACCTGGAACCCTTCACATTTATATCTAGGCAGGAATAGTAACACCACCACAAGGGCAGATAATCCAAACAACTTCTTGAGACATGTAGATGTTTGCAAAGTGCACTCATATGACATTCTGAAAGAGACATGTCTGACAAATGTGTGGAAGTATTGTAATTCCTAGAGGTTTCTGCATTTTCTGGCCATGGGAAGAGCTTTGTGAAATAGGTGGCTTGCAGCATAAGCCTATAATTGTTGATTTCAAAGTCTAAAAGGATATAGAAAATATAAATGACAAAAGAACATTACAAACAACCAACTACTTTTCAGCAAAATTATGTACGTAGTATGTAATTATGTAATGATTAATAATTGTAAAACAATATTATTGTTTCTCTAATATGTTCCCTCTGAATGTTCTACAGATGCTGGTGAGGATGATTTTACTACCAGAAGACCACATATACCTCTAAAGTGCATACTTGGGGGCATAGGAGTCAGCTATGTGCTGTGGGTGAGCACTCACAATATTGTGCTGCCACTAACAATTTCTATATATGCAAGGGTTAGTATATGTCAATTGATAATAGGCAGTAATGTCTGTTTGCTAATGAACCTATACGGGCATTTACAACCTGGCTATTTTAATGTAAATATATGCCTGCTGTAAACATCTAAACATCTAGTATAATAAAAGCCTAGTGGCGTGTGTCTGTGTGTGTAAAAAAAAAAAAAACAAGCTGCAGCGCCACCTGCTGGGCGAAGTTATACACTGACCTACTAAATTCTTAGTGTGTGTGGAAAGAAAACCTCAGAAATGGCTGAAATTTGCTGCAGCGCCACCTGCTGGGTGGAGTTATACACTGACCTACTAAATTCTTAGTGTGTGTGGGAAAAAAACTCAGAAAGGGCTGAAATTTGGTATACTAAGATGTTTTTAATTTGTTAATTTAATTTGTTAATTGTTAAAAGTGTTTATAAAGATTTTAAAAAAATATATATATATTTCTTGAAGGAGAAGTGACAGTTGGGAGTGGTTGGTGGTTGCCGGGGTGACAGTGGGGAGTGGTTGGTGGTTGCCGGGGGTGACAGAGCGAGAGGAGTGTGATACTCAGGACCGCTGAGAGAGATCCCTGTGTCTGGATAGATGTGGCGATAAAGATGAAGGATGAGGCGATGGAGAAAAATGATGAGGTGGTGACATGTGGACAAAACCACGTTAAAAAAGGGCGCTTGCGTCGGGAAGTAACGCTCTTCCCCTGAGGAGACCTGGCCTAGCCCCAAATGCATGACAGGAACCTTTTTAACACCTTATGTAGCTTGATTTGACTAGAATGCATGAGTATCATGCACGGGTTAACTTGTGGTACATATGCTTCCAATGAAGAGGCAGAGACCACTTGCCTATGCTAAGCTGGACAATCTTTGAGATGTGTTTGGCTCTGTATATGGGTGAAAATATGCTAGTTGTTTGTGCAATTTTTTAATGTCAATTATACTCGTTTAATGGCTAACTATGCATCAAATCCAGTAAGCCTAATGCTTACATAAATAAAAACACTGGGAAATATGTTGTGTCGCATTAATCCATGCACATCATTAGCTATTAATTATTTAAATCGGACATCTAAACAAATTTAAAACACATAAATCACTTGGGCCAGATGCATACACAAATGTGTTCTTAAGGCACTTAGTTTAGTAATAGATTAACTACTATTATATTTATGGACACCTTTATATCAGAGACAGGAAGATATGATTAGTGTAAAGCAGATGTGGTACCAATATTAAGGAAAAATCGTAATCAGGAAATTATAATCCAGTAAGTGTGACATCAGCTGTGAATAAAATATTTGAAGGAATTCTAAGGGATGTTATTTAGACATTTGGAAAAGATAATGAAATCCTAATACAATTTCAGCAGTCAGAACTGATCAATCAAGCCTAATCCATCTTTTTTATGAGAAGGTAAGTTGCAGACTGTTATAATTGTTATTTTAAGAGTATTTGACACTGTCCCGCATAACAGATTGGTCAATAAGTTAAAAAATATTGTAAGGGACAGTATATGTACATGGTTAGATAACTGGCTTCAGAACAGAAAACAGAGAGCTGCTCTAAATGGAACACATTAAGATTGGGATATTTAGTGGACAGTTATTAGTGAGATACCACAGGGTTCAGTATTAGGCACTGTCCATTATATATTTTCATTAATGACCTTGCAGATGGCCCAGGTGGCCATATTTGCAGATAACATCAAATGATATAACCTTATAAACACAGAAGAGGAAAAGGGATTTAGAGAAATTAGACAGGAAAATGGCACAAGAAAGTTAAAATGCTACAAAGGCTAATAAAATCCTGAGATACATAAAAATTAGATAGATAATTTATTGCTGTTAAAGTAACTTGTGTGAAGATATCAGATTTATATGGTGCAATTATACGTACTTCATGCTGACTGACCACCCAGGGGGGTCTTTCTATGCCAGGGAAACATACTCAGTACCTTCTAGAGTTATTTTAGTAACTCAGGCAAATGCAGTTGCAAAGGTACAACAATACATTTATTGTAATAAAAACAATCACTAGAATACTATATACAAACAGTAAATATTGCCAGGCAGGTTTACCACATTATCTGTCCCTTACCCAGCTAGCTTAAGCTGTTATAGTTTATAGTTTTTCCCAGGATGAAAAGAAAAAGAAACAACAACCTCACCTGTGTCTCACTATATCCTCTATACCCTGTAGTTTTCCAACGCTCCAGGGGCTGAATCAGGGGTGGTCTTTGATAGTGGGATCCTCTGAGAGTGGCTCTCTGTCAAAAGGGGCTGTTAATTAAGGGAGCAAGGCCAAGATGATTAAGTGACACTCCCAGTATTAAACCCTTACAAGGTTTTTTTCAGTCAGAACTAGCTTACAGCTGATCAGGACTTCCTGTAGAAAAAGGAGGGGGAGAATGAATGCAGATACAGCCCCCCTCACCTGTATCCTGTAACTCTACTCCACTCAATCCTTACCCATAACCCATCTGGCTTCAATTTGAGAACAAGGCATAACAACATCACTGCAATAACAACAAACACATTTTTACAATGTATAACATAGAATGAAAAAGTCTTCTATATAGTCATGGCTAGAATGTCAACTTATCCCCATGTAATGAGACACTGGACTTGCACTCTGGTGAGCTGGGGAACATTAACAGGACTTTAAAAGTACATGTTTCCATACTCCACGTTTTGTGAGAAACGAGGGACAGGTTGGTGTAGGTAATATTAAACTTGGTTTGCCACAACTTTTCAGACCACAGCTCCAATATGAGGTATAATTTTGGTAGATGTTTGCATAGCAGAATTTGAGAGTGTTCAGAAGCTGACAACATAATGGAATAAAGGGGTTATGTTATCTAAGGGAACACATGGGTTACATTGTACAGAAATAAGAGAAAAACTGGACTATATCTGAAAAGGTCATAATAGCTGGATTTGTATTACTGGAATACTACGGTTTATACCTCAGTAGTAAGGCACTGTGTAGGGCTCTAGATTTATTAAAAGGATTTGTCAAATTAGTATTGTCATAATTTCTAGTTTTAAAGTCATATTCTATACAAGTTAACCCGTGCATGATACTCATGCATTTTAGTCAAATCAAGCTACTTAAGGTCTTAAAAAGGTTCTTGTCATGCATTTGGGCCTAGTCCAGGCCTCCTCAGGGGAAGAGCGATACTTCCCGACGCAAGCGGCCTTTTTAATGTGTGTTCATGAGGTAAAATTACCTCACAAAAATGAGTTTGACCCCTCAACTCGTAAATTTAGCCTTTACTACCCCTCCCATGGGGGGAAGGGGGGATGATGGAAGTTAACTGACTTGACTATTCTAATTTTTTTGTCAAATAATGTCAGTATACCAAATTTCAGGTCAATTGGATGAGCCCTTTCTGAGAAAATAGTTTTTTCCACACACACACACACACACACACACACACACGCACATGCCTCTACACATGTGTGTTCATGAGGTAAAATTACCTCACGAAAATGAGTTTGAGCCCTACCAAATTTCAGCCTCTTTTGAATTTTTTTTCCCACACACACTAAGAATTTAGTAGGTCAGTGTATAACTCTGCCCAGCAGGTGGCGCTGCAACTTGTTGTTTTTTTTTCACACACACACAGATGCCACTAAGACGCCACTAAGCATTTATATATTAGATCAGCTGCCCGTTTAAAAGGTATTCTCACTCACAATACATCTAACCTGGACTAATTTTCGGTATGGTAAGCCCCCCTTGGAGAAAGTTATCAGGTGGTAGGATAATTGCATTTTGCTTTGTCACTTAATCGGCCACAAAGTATACTTGAGTACTACTGTATTACAAAAAAGACAATCATTAATTAGTCAATATATTTTACAAAACTTAAGGCTTTATAGATCCTATAAGAGTAGATATTTCACCAAAACCCCACCACTTGTATTTATCTATAATATACTATATACTATCACCATTATTTTGCATCTATGATCATAGATAATGTCAGGAACTCCCTGGAAGCATGGGTACAAGTTCTTTAGAATAAGAACTACAATGTTCTTTTTTTGGGTATGACTTATCTGAACATGGGGCCTGATTCATTAAGGAAAGTAAAGCAAAAAAATGAGTAACTTTATATCTTGGTAAAATCATATTGCATTGGAGGGGGAGGTAAATTTAAAATGTGATGGCAGATTTATAGTTGAGGTAGAGCTTGTCCTAGATCAACTTTAAATTTCAGTGTACAAATAAAGCTATCAAGTATTTGTGTGCTACTTGAAAAAAAGCCAGTATTTATCTTATGGGCAAAATAATTAACTAATTTGTACCCCTTGCATTGTAACATGGTTTTGTCCAGGAAAAAAACTACTCATTTTTTACCTTACTTTCCTTAATGAATCAGGCCCATAGTCTATAGGCATTTCATTATTGGAATTTTAATATAATGTACAATATAAAGAAAATACAAACTGACCCATATATTTTAATTAGTCCATAAACTACGATCACACCATTTATGAGCACCATTGTATATTTGTTCTGCAGCAATAGCAGGGCCAAAGCAAGTTAAAGAAAACATGTAATAATGTTAACATAGTACCAGGCCGGGATAGTGGGTAACCAGTACTGGTATTGCTTTATTAGCATGGTCAGTAGTGTTATTATGTAAAACAAAAAATAATAATAATAATTATAGAGAGGAACTTAGCAGTGTGGGGTCAACACGGGGCTCGTCGATTTTAGTAAATAAAAAGTCACCTCACCAGTTTACCCATAAATGTTAGCTATTTTACACCAGAGTTTTATTAACCAGTAAAAGTTGGACTGCTACATTAGAACTCTGGCCCAAACATTAACAACTACTCCATGGTTGTGCAGAAGTAATATGAGCACTTTCTGCTTTTTGTCTGGACTAAACATAGGACAGAAGAAAGGCTACTTGACGTGAATTGCCTCATCAAGGTTCACACCTTAAAATAATGTAAACATTTTATATTTCTAAATCTCTTTTTAAACTGCAATATATATTCTGCACACATAAAATGGCAAACTGTATTATGTTCTACATTTGTTGTTTGTATATCTGACTGTCATATATAGATGCAGCTATTCATAGTAAGGTAAAAAAAAAAAAGACAATTCAGTCAAGATCAATCTGTTTCGATATTGACTAGCAGTATTAAAGCAGAGGAAAACAAGGCGGCTGACAATTTATCCTTACAGTGGAAGAAAAAAAAGTAATCAACTTAAATCTCTTATTTAAAAAAACGAAAAATGTAGTCTAATAAATATAGGTGGAAATACCGTTGTGGCTGCATCACGTAGAAATAGCGTAGAATTTATTTCAATTAGTGGCACAGGTGCCTCTGTATATCATTGCAAATATATTGATTTTTGGTATTAGAAATGTATTGATTTCAGATGTAATAGGCATATGCTGGAGGAAATAAGTTTCTGCAACTGTATGAAGAAGGATCTCATGTTAATTAGGACTTTTGATGTGTGAGGATCCAACACATCCTTTAGCCTGAAGGCATAGGAGAGGGTAGTTAGACTTGCTATTACGTTTAAGACAGGATGCAAGTAATTTAGGAAATCACAGATTGGTATAAATTTTGTTAAGTATAAACTGCATTTAAAATCCAAGTTTAGAGAACATATTACACCCTGAAGCTCAGAAAATGTATAAAAAGAGGACTGTTGACCATGTTTTCTATTATTCCATCTGTAACTTCTGGAGATCACTAGTACCTCAAACTAGTATGGAACTATCCTTGTCAGGACTACTTGAGCTAATAAAACATCTCTGCTTCAAGACCCATCTTTGACGCCTACTTACCTGCTGTAATTCCTGTGACCTACAGATTAGACCAATCTAATCTGTTATCCGGTTGTTCCGAGGGTGGGACCCAGCATCTGGTATCGACTCTCTGTCCATTTTCCTACAGCTCTGGCTATTGTGAGAGGACAGGGAAAACCATCCACAGCAACCCTGATCTAAAGGAAGAGGGCAGGTGTACCAGCCCAGGTGTCCAGCATAGGGGTACACTAGCAGCGAGAGTTACCCAGAAGGAAAAGGTTTTAGGCTCCGGTAAAGGACTCTCATTGTGGCAGCAGAGCCTAGAAGGGTGCAATTGGGAAAAAGAAAGGGGACGGTGGCAAGGCAAGCCCAGCCGGTCCCCAGCAGCACGACAGGGTGGCTTAGGGGGCCCTTCCTGTCAGAGTCATTTTTTGCATGAAAAGCATCCAATCAATTTTTATTTCCATGTAGTCATTTCGTATTAATCACAACCAGCTTTGGTATAGTCTTCCATAGTCTGACAACCCTTACTGTGAAGGACCTCTTTCTCTGCAAAAGTTTAGCTTCCAATTCACATGGATATCCCTTTGTCTCCTGCACAGTCCTACAGATGAAAAGCTCTTTAGACAAATCTGTGTATTGACCTTGGATGTGTTTATACATACTAAAGTCACCTAGTCACTGTAGGTTACCTCTAAGAAACTTTTTCTATTGTAAAAAAAAAAAAACCCATTTGCCTAATCTGTATTTCATTTCCATAATTAATATTTAAGCTTACCTCTGAACCCTATAGAGTTCTGTTTTGTTCTTATTGTAGACTGATGACTAAATGGAACCCAATATTCAAGATGTGATCTGACAAGTGGCTTCAAAAGTGGTAAAATTAGGTTTGTATCACGTGCATCTTTCAGGATGTTCTTGTCCTTAGTAGCAACTGCTTGACATGAAGTGTTGTTATTAAGTTTGCTGGATACTGGCATTCCTAAATATTTCTCCATTTCAGATTCCCTAATTGTATCCCTTTTAAAGTGTAAGTAACATAACTGTTACCACAATCTAGGTATAGCCTTACATTCATCAAAGTTATACTTCATCTGTCATTTTCCAATGGCAATGACATACTATCCTCCTTGTTGTTTATAACCCTAAATAGCTGAGTGTCATCTGCAAGGTCTTCATTAATAGCGCACACATTAATAAAGATACATACAATATTGTTTAAAAAAAAGTCTGTACAGTGATTCACAAATTATTAAAATGTTTAACTCTTTCAAGCTTAGGAAGCTTTCTATTGTTTTTTAACTGTTTCTTTTCCAGATCTCACAAACAAACAAAAAATACAACAGACAATATTAAACTCGTGAACCCTCCTACCTTAATTTAAGACCAGTCTCCAAAGTCTCTAAATAACCTGTTAACTCAGCTTTGGGATATGCCAAGTGATATTAAAAAAAAAACCATAAAACCAAGTTGACACTGACAATTAGTAGACACTTAGGGGTTTATTTACTAACCTGCGGGTTTGAAAAAGTGGAGATGTTGCCTATAGCAACCAATCAGATTCTAGCTGTCATTTTGTAGAATGTACTAAATAAATGAAAACTAGAATCTGATTGGTTGCTATAGGCAACATCTCCACTTTTTCAAACCCACAGGTTAGTAAATATACCCCTTAATGTTACCAGATTTTGAAATATAAATCTGACGAGAGAACATTATTCTATGATTCATTCAAGACGCATCTCTTAAGCACACTCATTACAAATTGTCCCTACTGCTTGAACACTTTCCAACACAATTCTAAGGCAGTGACCAAAATATTGCTTATAGTGAAATGCATATTTATTCATCAAATAACAGGGGGAGACAAGGTTGCATTGCCTTCAGGCTTTGTTGCAGTTACATGTTTAATCCAATAGAAGGAGCAGGTTGTAAAATGCTAAATGCTAGGATGTTTGAATACATACGGCGCATGTGCACAAAACGTACGTATCTAGCAACTTCTGATTGGTTGCTTGCGGTTTTACTTCTTTTGCGCTCTTAAGAAACCAGTCCTTCATTAATGTTAGTCAGGCTTTATACATATCGGTGGGCATAGAAACAGTCGCTTGTGAAAGGTGTTGCTAAGAAAAGGAAAATAAATTATTAAAAATCTAGAAAATATTATAATTAATGTTCCAAACGCTGCCAGCCAGAAGTGATACTGCAGTCTCTAAGCAAAAAAGCGAAATAAAAATATAAGGTATCGCAAATCAAAACATTTAGTTGTATAACGCTAATACACAGAAATGGTTGTGGTTTCATAGACTCTCAAGTACCGCAAGTAAGTTCTATAGTTTCTTGCAAATTTTGTCTATGGTGGTTAAATTGTTGAATTTTTGTCTAAATAATTAAAAACATTTTTTAACATATGGATACTGGTTTCTGTGTATTCGTTTTATAGAACTTTATACATATTGGTCATGAAGTACATCACAGATGTTATTAGTTTTTAGTGGAGTATAATTAGTGCTAAGCTTGTTCTTCACTGCAGTTCTGTTAAAAAACAAAGTGTTACTTCATCACTGCTCTACAGACAACTAGAACTCGTACCCAGGGCCAGATTAAGGGTCACATGGGCTGGGGATGAAAATGATAAGGAGCCTATCGTGAGAAGTGCCGTCCCACCAGAGGTGTGGCCAATGATGTGCAGGTATGGCCACTTGTGTGTGGGCGGGGCTGGCATCATGGAGGGAAAGCTTGCACCTCCCTCCAACCACCTACATCTCCCTTCCATCTTCCCTTATATAAAGAGTGCACCACTAACTGGCTCACACAGGAGAAGCTCCTGGCTAATCAAGATAGTCCCCTAAAATCAAGTCTATCCTGATGGAATCTGAACAGTTGAGAGGTAAAGGTATGTTATTTTAGTGAAGACAATAACAAAAATACAAACAATGGTTGATTATTTTTATTTATAATGTGTGTTAACAGAAATGTACATGAAAAATGCAAATTTTCAGGTTTTTAATATTAAACAAAGTCAGGGTGCTGAAAACTTAAGAAAAATAAATAAAAAAATTAAAACAAGAATCTATGCATAGATCTAATATATATAAGCCTAGCGGCGTGTGTTAGTCTGTGTGTGAAAAAAACTATTTTCTCAGAAAGGGCTCATCCAATTGACCTGAAATTTGGTATACTGACATTATTTGACAAAAAAAATAGAATAGGGAAGTCAGTTAACTTCCATCATCCCCCCTTCTCCACGTGGGAGGGGTAGTAAAGGCTAAATTTACGAGTTGAGGGGTCAAACTCATTTTCGTGAGGTAATTTTACCTCATGAACACACATTAAAAAGGGCGCTTGCGTCGGGAAGTAACGCTCTTCCCCTGAGGAGGCCTGGGCTAGGCCCAAATGCATGACAAGAACCTTTTTAACACCTTAAGTAGCTTGATTTGACTAGAATGCATGAGTATCATGCACGGGTTAACTTGTATAATTATATATCTACTATATAAATGTCTAGTGGCGTGTGTGAAAAAAAAACCAAGCTGCAGCGCCACTGACCTATATATTTCTTGAAGGAGAAGTGACAGTTGGGAGTGGTTGGTGGTTGCCGGGGGTGACAGTGGGGAGTTTTTAACACCTTAAGTAGCTTGATGAAGGATGTGGCGATGAAGATGAAGGATGAGGTGATGGAGAAAAATGATGAGGTGGTGACATGTGGACAAAACCACGTTAAAAAAGGGCGCTTGCATCGGGAAGTAACGCTTTACTCCTGAGGAGGCCTGGGCTAGGCCCAAATGCATGACAAGAACCTTTTTAACACCTTAAGTAGCGTGATTTGAATAGAATGCATGAGTATCATGCACGGGTTAACTTGTATATATATATATATATATATATATATATATATGTCTATTGTATGTATCTACATTGTTCCTAATATACTGTATAAACATTCACTGTCCACTTTATTAGGTATATCTGAACACCTGCTAGTTAATGCTATTATCTAGTTAGCCAATCACATGGCAGAAATGTATAAAAGCATGCAGACATCAGGGGCTGGCTGGGCTGGGGGGCAGGGGGACATCTGCTTCCCAGGCTGCTCCCATAGTGGGCTATCTTGGGCTGGGTCACCTGCATTTTTTCCTTTAAAATGTTCCTAATAAGCTGCTGAGTTGAGTCTTGCTCACTGGCCTAAAATTTGCCAGCCCTCCCCTGGCAGACATGGTCAAAAATTTCAATTGTAGTTCAGATCAAATACCAGAATGGAGAAGAAATGTGATCTAAGTGACTTTTACTGTGGAATGATTGTTGGTGCCATACGGGTTGTTTCAGTACCTTGAGAAACTGCTGATCTCCTGGGATTTTTACACACAACAGTCTCTAAAGTTTACAGAGAACAGTGCTCAAAACCAGAGCGACAATTCTGTGGTTGGAAATGCCATGTTTATGAGAGACTTCAGAAGAGAATGGCCAGCCTGGCTCAAGCTGACAGGAAGGTGACAGTAACTCAACTAACCATGGCAGGTATGCAGAAGAGCATCTTTGAATGCACAGCACATTCAACTTTGAAGTGGATGTGCTACAGCAACAGAAGACCACACAGCACCCTTGTGACTGCCATACAATACACAGCATAATTTTGACCACAACACAATACATAGCACCCTTGTGACTGCTACACAACACATATCACCCTTTTCACTCCCGCACAATACAAAGGGCAACCTTGTGAACACCACACAATACATTGCACCCTTTTGACCACCACACAATACATAGCACCTTTGTGACCGGCACAAAATATATAGCACCCATGTGACAATCATACAACACATAGCACCCTTGTCATTGCCACAAAATACAGAAGGCAACCTTGTGACCACCACACATTACAGAGGGCAACCTTGTCACCATCACAGAATACAGAGGGCAGCCATGAGACCTCCACCCAATACAGAGAGCAAAATATGATTTTTATTGATACAAGCAAACTGTGAAGTTAATGTGTGAGAATGTGATTATGAGTTGTTGATCATTTTCATACCTCCTGACACCTCAACTGACCAAAGGGAAATGTATAACATTTGTTATATATATAACTATTCTTTCTTCAAGTGCTCATAAATCTGAGCAGACTTCAAAATACAAATAGTCAAACAGTTAACTGTCAGTGGTACCAGGGTATAATCACTATTGAAAAAGTTGATAATTTTATTGTAAGAAATGGAATGGTTCCCTATGCTTATATACACGGGCCATTGACACATGCATATTATATTTTCCCATATCTCTAGTTGCGACTGTTGTCACATATCCCTGTTGAGCCTGTTGTCATATAACCCTTGTTATCACATATCTCCTGTTGGGCCTGTTGTCACTTATCCTTGTTGGTCCTGTTGTTACATATCCACTGTTGAGCCTGTTGTTACATATCCCTTTTGAGGTTGTCACAAATCCCTGTTGGGCTTGTTGTCACATATCCTCTGTTGTCACATATCCACTATTGTCACATATTCCCTGATGTCACATATCCCCTGTTGGGCCTGTTGTCACATATCCACCATTGTCACATATTCCTTGCTGTCACATATCCCCTATTGGGCCTGTTGTCACATAGTCCCTGTTGGGCTTGTTGTCACACATTCCCTGTTGGGCTTGTTGTCACATATCCCCTATTGGGCCTGTTGTCACATATTCCCTGTTGAGCTTTTTGTCACATGTGCCCTGTTGTCACATATCCCCCTGTTGGGCCTGTTGTCACATATCCATTTTGTCACATATCCCTTATCGTCACTTATCCCCTGTTGATCCTGTTGTCACATATTCCCTGTTGGGCCTGTTGTCACATATCCTCTGTTGTCACATATCCACTATTGTCACATATCCTCTGCTGTCACATATCCCCTCTTGTCACATATCCCCTTTTGTCACATACCCCCCTGTTGGGCCCGTTATCACATATCCCTTGTTGTCACATATGGCCTATTGTAACATATTCACTGTTGGGCCTGTTGTCACATATCCTCTGTTGTCACATATCCCCTATTGTCACATACCCCTTGTTGTCACATATTACCTGTATGCTCTGTTGTCACATATTTCCTGTTGGACCTGTTGTCACATATTCCCTGTTGTCACATATCCCCTGTTTAAAATAATTTGTTCCTACCTGTTGTGTTGAGCGCCACTGACCTCCTTCTGGGACTGGGTAGAATTTGGTATAGCACGAGTCACACACAGCATCTGTAGGGGAGCACTGTGGCTTAGTGGTTAGCACTTCTGCCTTACAGCACTGAGGTCATAAGTACAATTCCCGACCATGGCCTTATTAGTGTGGAGTTTGTATGTTCTCCCCATGTTTGTGTGGGTTTTTTCTGGGTGCTCCGGTTTTTTCTCTCTCTCTCAGGCCCATTGCTAATCTGGTCCAGTAAACATGCACCAGTATTTCTCCAAATATATTGTTTATAATCTGTGTTGCAACAAAAGACTGCAATACTACTGCATGATTCCTGCATTACCTTGTACCAAATTTCCTGTCTGCTATTGATACTGCAATAAACTCAATAATACTTTTTACAACAATATAACCTTGGTATTCTTGTGATTTCCTATCAGGTGGCAAATAGATAAAATAGCCTAGGGAGGTTAGGAAGCTGGTTCGTAATGTTACTAAGCTTGCCTGTAGATGTGAGTTTTCAGAGAACATTTGAAGGTTTGCAGGATAGGGGGAAATCTACAGTGGGTACAGCCTGAGAAATGTACTGTAACCTGGAATGGGAGCAAGTTATCATTGTGGATGGGAGACAAAGATACTGGGCCGAGCATAAGGATCGAAGTGTGAGATATGGTGAGACAAGGACAGAGATATATATTTGGGTTAGTTTTGTTAATTGCCTTCCTTGTTAGTAGAAATATTTTATATTAGATTCTGTAGAGTACAGGCAACCAGTTGAGTGTCTGACAGAGCAGAACACCAGTAGAAGAATGTTTTGCAAAAACAATTAGTCTGGCTCCTACTTTCAAAATAGATTGTAGGGGTGAAAGTCCAGTTAGGTGAAGACCAGTAAGAAGGGAATTGCAATAGTCAATGCTAGAGATTATGAGAGCATGGATTAAATTTTTTCAGGGTCTTGTGAGAGATAAATGCATATTCTGGATATGTTTCTTAGATTTATGTAACATGAATTGGATACAGAGATTGGATGTGAGGGACAAGTTTCGAACCTTGAAAAACTCCATGAAATGGATGAAAAGTATTGGTGACCAGACCCATTACAGAAAAAATGCTCCACACAGCCACTGTAATACAAGAAGTGTGTGCATTCCATCATCTTTTCGGCATTATCTCCAAGGAACACCAACCCGGCATGAACATTTAAACATTATTGAAGGAACCGAAGGAGAGCACATTTAGGTGTCATCTGCGTAAAGGTGACATTGAAAGACAAAGGAGCTAAATCATTTTCCAAGAGAAGTGGTATATATAGAAAAGGGCAGAGGGCCTAGGACTCAGACTTGATACTGCAACTAATAAAATATGTAGATCCAGAGAAACCAACACTGAGGCAGCAGATTGACGACAACCAGGTTCGGATAGTGTCCTGAAAACCCAGGGGAAATGAATAGTGGAAAAAAAGGCTGGAATGAAGATGGACCAATAGTTTGTGTAAGAATAGAAGGCATCTGAAACAAGTGTAGGCAAGTCTCTCAAAAAGTTTGAAGAGGTATGGGATTTGGAAATGAACTGAGAAAGAGTTTAAGTCAGAATTTGTTTATATTACAATAATATTAATAACCACATGATTGAATAAGTATGGAAAGATACCAATGGAGAGAGAAAATAGAAATTACTTAAGGCTGGGATGAGCACAGGAGACCATGATCAACTGATTTGTGAGGGGATAGGGTCAAGTGCACAGGTAGTATATTGGGATTCGAAAAAAAGAGTGGGATCAAATGAAGCTAAGGTGCCAGAGGGTATAGAAAAGAAAATGAGCAAACTGCTTCATGGGAACAAGAAGACCATTACATTTGAGATCTTGCCAATCTTGTCTTTGAAGTAGAAAGCACAATCTTGGGCACTGCTGGTATTCAGAGGGGTTGGTTTAGAGGGTTAGGAAAAGATTTAAATGTATCAAAGAGTCATTTAAGCTTAGGAGACTGAGTAGAGATGAGATACTGGTGGTATGTTTGTTTGGTCATATACAGAAAATTTTGGTAGGCGGAGTAGATAAAAGTATATTAGAGTAAGTCATGAAAGGTATGAGACTTTTGACAGCGCCATTCTACCTTGCGTTAAAGTTTTCAAAAGCAGTCATGACAAAGATTGTGGTCAACACAGAGAAGAAAGTGTAGCTAATAGCTATAGCTATATGATCAAGGATTGTGGCTAGGGTGTGAATAAAAGGTGCTTTCTATGAGATTAGGACAGAAGAATGCAAACATTTGGGAGGGAAGTTGTTAAGAGAGGTGTAAAATACTGAAAATTAATAGAACAGAGATTCTCGTGGGTATGAGGATGCATGGTTGAGTTTTAATGCAAAGAATGGTAGAGGAGAAATTGTAGGTGATCAGACGATCGTCTGAGAGAGGGAAAGGAGCTTGAAGAAATCAGAAACTGAACAAAATCTGGAGAAAACATGACCAAGGCAGTGGCCAATATGTTGAGTCTGTCTACTGGCAAAGGTCAAGGGATAAGGTTAGAGAAAGTATCCTGTAGGCAAATGGAGAGAATGTGAATAATTAATTAGAGTAACAATATGATGTCTGGATGTCTCACGATAAGAAATGAGCTTTAGTAGCCAGGAAGAGAAATGTTCAAGGAATTGTTTTGGTGATCCAGGAGTATGATAGACCTCAGCAACACGCAGAAAGACGGAATCGAAAATCCAGATAATATGTACTTCAAAAGATGGGAACATGATTAATGAAACATTTCCTGGAATTGTGAATGTGCAACCTGGGGAAGTTCATGTGAATGAGCTGCAGGCGAGGAAGTATTTGATTGAAGGTTGAGGTTGTTTCAGAGGAAAATGTAATATTAGAATGATTTGCATGGACAACTATTTGCCATTTTTTTATTTTGCCTACTATTTTGTTAGGACTTAGTGAAAATGAGCATTAATAAAATTATGTTTGAAATCATAATGCACTAAACAACGAACAGATGGAGTTCCTTTGCTTGAGACTAACAACATGTTCCAGCATTTGCTTAAATTATGTCAATGCACTGAAGCATACCGCATTAGCCCCTTCCACTTATATAGTCCTCCTCTGATTGTGAAGTTGCTAGATGTACTTGATATAATCTTCAACAAGTGTGATAATGTAGTTAGTCTCAAAGGCACTTCCTCTGTATTAAAAACTCCAAAACTTTTAAAAACACTCCCTATAAAAAGTCCCTATAACCAGGCTAGTCCGGTCTTTGCCTATAGCAGCCCCCTTTCCTTTAGAGCTGAATGTGCTCATTAGTACTTGGTTGCCCTCAGGTCTTGTGAACCTAGTATTGAGGGTTTATTTGTTGGAAGTGTTGAAACAGGAAAATGGAAGACACTATGCAATACTGTAAACAACAGCTGGCTAAGAGATCGGAGACAAAAAGTGTTCTGTGGGCTGTGCAATACTAGGAAAATAATACTGATACCCCTGGGTGAAGGTCCAGCGTGAAAAATGTCCAGGCTGAGGGCAGGGCAGGTGGTAACCAAGATTGGTGAAGTCAAGTGGTGATCCAAAGAGTGGTTGGGATCTAAGCAAAGATCAGGGCAAGTGGCTATCTTAATAATGGCCAGAGTCTATGCTGAGGTCAAGGAATTCAGAATACAAAAATATAAGACACTCCAATCCTGAACACTGCACCTACCATGTGCAGTTAGGAGTACAACTGTTTGCACTTTAAGGACACAGATTGGTTCCTAGAAGCCAGGCCGCCACACTAGATTCAGCTGTAGTTCAGTCATGTGACTGCACTTTAAACTATCCGCCCAGCCACTAGGCAATGTACATTGTAACTGAACATCCGGCGAGGAGAAGCTGTACACCACAGTGGACTTCCTGTACTTACTGATGCAGGCACAAATCTAATTTATGCCATAAGTTTTCACAAAATAAGCTAGGGACACAAAATTACTTAAAGTACACACAAACATAAATTAAAATTATTTATATTAAATATTTCTTTTGTAAAATGACAAACCCATTCCTTACTTTCCTGGCTGTACAGGGATATCGAACATAAGCCTTGCTGGATAAAAGTAGTAATAAATTCCAAATTTGAAGCAAAATTCTAATTTAAAATGTCATTTTGAACAATTTTTTTAAAATGTTTTTGAGCAACACATTTAATTAAAAATCTCATAAATAATAATAACTAGATCAAATATACATTAAAATACAAAAGTGACATGATTATATGCATACGCTGTTGTAAAATATATCCAAGTTATGATGTAATTTGTACCAGCTGACTCATTCTGAAAGCATTCCCAGATGGAATGGAAATAGGTATACAATCATTTCAAAAGAACTAATGGTTTTGTGCCAAATAGAAACTTGGATGTCTCATGTAGAGGCCCCGTCATGCTGGGCACACTCAAATACCTGTTTATTAAAAGCTATTTTACTCTGCCATACACTTTCTCCCTGTGGCTTAATCTATAGCCAGATCCTCTTCTGCAATACCTGGTATCTTGATGTCTATCATGACCATCACCAGGCCCTTTATCTGTTTATCTGTTTCATTACAATTGACTATCACAGATTGACCTTATGTATCTTCCATCACCGCTATTTGTCCCTTTCCCTAAAACATTTTGGACAAGGCTTTTCATTTCTACAATCTGCCATTATAATGGCTTCCCCTAACTGGCTACAAGTGTTCCCCGTTCACTCATGTAAGTAAGATATTAAGGCTCATTCACAAAGCTGCAGTGTAAATGCAGAGTTGTGAAATCATGCACCTATTTTTGCCCAGTTGTACAGGTTCAAACATGGCTCCCTCTGTTTGAAGTAGCTGGGTAGATCAGAAAGCTCCTTCCTGCATGGGGCATAGCTGCTCTCATGTACTTGTAGCATGTGAATTTATTGGGGCATTCCTGGGTTATTGATCAAGATCAAATTGCTGACCAAAAGGATTTTATTTTTACATGTTTTCGGTGGTTGTTGTCCTACTACCTCAATGGGACACCATTTTCACTTTCCAGGCACATTTTCTGTAGGCACCACTATGCGCACAAATCCCAATGTAATAAAAACATTAAAATGTAAAAATAAAGGCTGCAGGCAGAGGGGTATCTTCATACATATCTGGTGGCTGTGCCCAAATATTTCCTCACTCCTCCAGTGTCCTGTTCGGAAGGATCCGTGGTCCTTCTTCCTCTGTTACCCTATCCAGTCTACAGACTCTCACTCAACAAAGTTTACCTCTTATGTCCTGTCTGCAAAGCGTTGTCTGATTTTCAGATCATGAAAGCAGGATGAGCCTCCCCTCCGTTCTTTATTCAAATTTTACATTTGATTTATTGCTCATAAAAAAAAATCAAGTACCACCTACACAATAAAGACAAAGCTGGGTCCCTTAACTATACATGTAGCTTTTTTCCTTCCTCCAGACTCGCTCTTGAATAAAATCGCTACCCACTTCACTATCTAACCATGTACTGAATTAAACCCTCTTTCTCCTACCTCCCCGGAAATTCAAAATAGCCAATATTCTCTACATGTGACGACCACCGCCTACCACCCCACCCTTCATCCTCTTAACGTATAAAATTTGTATTATTACATGTAACAGTTTGTATATCTGTTTAATTGTTACATTTAATCTGTTATCACAAGCAGTATACTTTATTTTGTTATTTGTATTCCTGCGTGTAATCCATATTTGCTAAATACAAATATAAACAAAAAACGTAAAACTAAAAATAGGATGCATGATATAAAGGTTCCATATGTCTTCTTACCCTGATGAGCTAAGAAGTAAATAAAAAGATATACATTTTAGGAGAATAATAGAAAATTAGTAACTAATTAAAGGGGTGGTACTATCATGCCAGTTGACAGAATCTTTAGTGACTTTTCACTCTTTCCGGTATGTGCATTCCCATCTGGACTTGCAATCCCACAAATGGTTGAGCATGGCCAAGAAATGGTTATGTGCCTTCTTTTATTCCAGACAGACAAATAGAAGCATTTGTTTAAAATTCAGGTCTTGCTGTTTTTTTAAAAAAAACAGGATGCCCTCCCCAAACGTCTAAATCAGCCCTAGTGCTGCAAACTTAGGCTGGTACTAGCAAAATCAGGGGGATAAAAAGTGTGGGGTACCTCCAAATTTACTAGTACCAGCACTAGGCCAGGATTGGTGGCACGATAGCAGGGAAACCCACAGTGTGACGTCCCCTTGTCATAATGCCAAACCAACCCTAGGCTGATCAGCACGGACTGAAATACCTGGGGGAGATCAGACCTGCAAAAAAAATGTGCACCCCTCCACCCCATGGTATAAACACCCCCATGCTGCAAAGCACTAGGGTTCTTCCACACCCCAAACACCAGCATGCCCATGGCTGCAAGGGCCGTTGGGACCTGAAGTGCACCAGGGAAAAATGTAAATAAAACACACACAGCTTTAAAAGTAAAGTTACTTGCAAAAAAAGCACCATTACACTACCCTTATTCATCCTCTTTATTGCTCACCTTTGTCCAGCTATGGCATCCTCTTCATCTGTAATAAATACATGAATACTGGGATTGCCCAAAAAAAAAACCCTTATAGATGACGCAATACCAGCTGCTAAGAGCTCCCACTGCAAATGAGCTTTTAGAGGCAGTACAGTCATAAATATAACATGGGGATTTCCCACGGCCTGAATTTAAGTCCTGAGTTCAATACTAGGGTTGATTAAGATGTTTGGGGGGGAAGGGGACACTGTTTATTTTAAATGTATTTATTTATTTAGCAGCTTTACAGAGCCGCCGTGACTGAATCGCTTGGAGTATCAGACGCTAGTAACGTAGGATATGATTTTGGCGTATCCCTCGAAATGTGCGCAATTTGCATTCGATTCTGACTTGCGCTTATCTTTAGATAAGTGCGGCTTGGAATCCTAAGTATATTACAGGATGCAATTTACGTTCATTCTACATATGGCCCTCAATGTACAGAACATTTGCATAAATGGTCCATTTTGTCTTTTACTCTGGAACACTTCCTCTTAAACACTTTTCCTTCAGTATCCCAGTACTGCCAGTGCTGTCTCTCCAGTATCTTCTTTCTCATGGAAGTGGGCACAAGCTTAGCTATATAATTATACCATAAATGCACTCATAAATGACTTATGTAAATATTGATGGGTGGTCAATTGTAAAGCGCTACGGAATCTGCTGGCGCTATATAAATAAATGTTGAAGATGTTGATGATGATGATGATGATGATGATGCTGAGAGAGCATAGTGTTTTGGTCAAGTGGTTTCCATTCCTTCCATTCCCATCATACAAAATTCACTTGACTGGGCTACCAGAACCTGGTGTTACCGCCAGGTTTACATTGCAAAGGTGCCCTATGGTGAATCAGCTATGTCTATCAGGAATGTTTTGAAACAGTATCAAACAAACAGTAGAAGTCTGAGATTCTCATTACCTCCTCAATATGCATTGTTCATTTGATATCATGAAAATACTAATACTTAAATTTATGGCCATGTATCAAAAACACCACATCACAGTGAGTTTACTCATTTCTATTAGCTACAATTATTTTTCTCCTTGAAAAAGATTCACCTATTGGTATAAAATAAAAACTTATTTGCACAGAAGGTATTACTGGAAACAGAAGATAGAACTATCCCATAATATATGATAAAATGATAGTGAACAAAAAATGTACATTTTCACTTATCTGTATGAGTCACTTCTACTCAAGAGTTCATTGTCCATTAATGCTATGTATGCTGTCAATTTGTGGCTGTTTGTTCATTGTATAATTATGGATTGTGTAATTATGCATTATTTGTAGCTGCTTGTGCATTGTGTAATATTGTATATGTGTACTCTGCTCACCATTTATGTATGGCCCTGTGGATCATTTGTGGGAGCCTATAAATAAATAATAGTAATAATTCCCCTCCATTCAGTTACATATTACAGATGGGTTAAGATTTAACAGCTTTGACCAAGCTGACATCACCGTGTTACATCATAAACAGCCTTTGTGATGTCACAGCTTGGGAATAACAGCACTGGGCACAGAACACTGTCTATGAGCAAAGTGTCTACTGTATATGTTCACACTTTATTTCTGTGTCTATGTCTGCCAGATGTCTGCATCACATAGTATAAGGTAAGCTCATTTTCTTTCTGAGAATTATAGTGTTTACCACTAGGTAGCTTACATTTTGACAAATATATAAAAAAAATGTTAGAACAAAAAGTTAATTTCTCAAACTTTCTGGATTTATATGACAAAAATATAACTCCCCCATCCTAAAGGATAATCTTCCAAATTGTCAATATCATAAAATCTTGTGAGTCTTTCCATTTCAGTAGTGTTTTTAGAACGTATAAAACAACCTCATAAAAGAAATGTATGCAAGAAAGCACTATTTGTAATCAGGGACAGTTTAAGACATTAGTATCTAGGGCAAAGATCACATTGAATCCAAATGAGTTCACTTCAAAGAGGAAAGCGACATGAAATACATTTCCAAAGACACAGCTACCTGCATCATTACGATTTGGGGAAGCTAGATTAAAGCTTTGGTGGGACTCAAATAGTTTAGTGTTTGAGAAAGGTTTACAGTTAGGACTTCGAATGTTTTAGTGCAGAATTAATGGTTAAAGGACTAATAAACCTAATATGCAAAGTGCCTTGCATCAATAGCATTAACTCACAAATACATATACATGCACATGTATATATATATATATATATACACACACACACTATACGAACAAAACTATTTGGCCACACCTGTTAATTATTGAATTGAGGTGTTTCAATAAGTCCATTGCTGGAGGTATATAAAATCAAGCTCCTAGCCATGCATTCTCCATTTGCAAACATTTGTGATACAAAATGGGTTGTTCTGAAGAGCTCAGTGACTTCAAGCTTGGTACTGTGATAGGATGCCACCTTTGCAATAAGACGTTTTGGGAAATTTCATCCCTGCTGGATATTCCACAGTCAACTGTTAGTGATATTATTAGAAAGTGGGAGCATTGATGAACAACAGCAACTCAGCCACGAAGTGGAAGACCACGTAAAATCACAGAGCATGGTCAGTGAACTGCTAATGTGCATGGTGCATAAAAGTCGCCAACGCTTTGCTGATTTCATAGCTGAAGAGTTCGGAACATTCACTAACATTAATGTAAGCACAAAAACTGTGCGGTGGGAGCTTAATGGCATGGGTTTCCATGGCCAATCAGATGTATGCAAGCCTCACATCACCAAGTCCAATGCCAAGCATTGGATGGATGTGTACAGTACACCAACACTGGACTGTAGAGTGACAAATCATTGAGTCATGTTCAACTTTAGGGAAAAGCTGCTCCATCTAGTGTAAATGGAAAGAGAAGGGTGGGCTCCATTTACCACGCCCAGTCCAGGTCTTCTGTTCTGCTGTCACATTTTATTGCTGGCACCTGTGAGGAGCTGTGTTTAAAAGGCTGCTAGGCAGTGGATTCAGTCTCTCACTAACTGGGGAATAGGACTGCAGAGTCTCTCTGAGAGTAAGACTGTTCCTGCTGTGAGAAAACTGTGCTGGAGCTTCTTATGTTTTGCTTTAGTTTCTTAGTCAGGAGTGGCTTGTATTTAGTTAGTTAGTGGCAGACAGGCAATGTGTTTATTTTAAAGTTTCTTTTATTTTCTTGCTTAATAAAACTGGTTGAGGCCAGTTGTACCGAAAGTCTTGGACTTGTGTGATCTCTCGGCTGCTACACACTACTGTCTACCCCAGGAGATGACACTTGTTCCCCTAACCTGGTTGCAAAATATATACATCGATCAGACACATCAAAACCAACTGCTAATTTTGTGTAGATCCCCCTTGTGTCTCCAAAACAACTCTGACTCGCTGATGCATGGACTTCTTGAGACCACTGAAGGTGTCCAGTGGTATCTGACACATCAGCAGCATATCCTTTAAGTCCTGTAAGTTGAGAGGTGAGGCTACTATGGCTCAGACTTGTTTTTCCAGCACATCCCACAGCTGCTTGATCGGATGGAAATCTGGGGAATTTGGTGGCCAAGTCAACACTTTGAACTGTTTGTCATGTTTCTCAAACCATTCCTGAACAATTTTTGCTGTGTGGCAGGACACAGTATCCTGTTGAATGAGGCCACTGCTATCAGGGAATACCGTTGCTATGAAGGGGTGTACTTGGTCTGCAACAATGTTCAGGTAGGTGGTACATGTCAAAGTACCATCACATGAATGCCAGGACCTAAGGTTTTCCAGCAGAATATTACCCAGTGTCTGCTGGTGCCATCTCTTTTCCAGTTAAACAATGGACTCGCACCCAGCTGTCCACATGACGTAAAAGAAAACGTGATTCATCAGACCAGGCTACCATCTTCCAGTGCTCCATCGTCCAGTTCTGGGGCTCACAAGCCCATTGTAGGTGCTTTGGAGGTGTACTGGGATCAGCATGGGCATTCTGGCCGGTCTGCTGCTACACAGCCCCAATCACAGCAAGCTGTAATGCACTCTGCGTCTGACACCTTTCTATCATAGCCAGCATTAACTTTTTCAGAAATTTGTGCTACTGTTAGCTCCTCTGTGGGATTGGACCAGACATCCTAGCCTTCACTCGCCACGTGCATGAATGAGCCTTGGGTGCCCATGACCCTGTTGCAGGTTCACTTGGTTGCCTTTCCTTGGATCACTTTTGGTAGGTAATAACCACTGTATACCGGGGATACCGTTGCAGAGATCCTCTGACCCAGTCGTCTAGCTATGACAATTTGGCCCTTTTCAAAGCTGCTCAGATCCTTATGCGTGCCCATTTTTTCTGCTTCCAACACATCAACTTCAAGAACTTACTGTTCACTTGTTTCCTAATATATCTCATCCTTTGACAGGTGCCTTTGTAACAAGATAATTAATGTTATTCACTTCACTTGTCAGTGGTTTTACTGTTGTGACTGATCGGTGTATATGTGTGTGTTCCCATACCTTGACAGAACTTGAGATATTTGATATTGTAGGACATTAGCTACTCACTTGTGAAGGTGACCGCACTGTCCTCTAATTATGTACCTTCCAACATTCTCAGGATACTTTATACCTCACTGTTTGTGGTGCAAAGAAACATCAAACACATGCATATTATGTTATGTAAAGGGAATTCCTTAAATTAAAACAAATTCTAGTTTTATTACATTGCTCAATGCAGTCATGAACAATTGATACATCCCATCAAAGGGTAAACAAGTTAATGGCAAAAAAAATTTGTCCAGCTTTTTGCAATAGTGGAGGGTATGTATAAGATAAAGCAAATGCTCAGTTTTGTACAGTGAAACTAATATAAGTAAAAATATAAAATTGATAAGCATGCAATCTAAAGTAAAGGCATCCTTAAAGTTCTCTTGCTATCCTGAGTTATTTAATACTTTATTGAGGATCAAATGAGCATTAGGTTAGGAAACATCTGCTATAGTTTCCGAAAGTTGGAAAGGTCGGTACAAATCTGAGAGTAAGTAGAATATTAACATTTTGTTATTCTTTTGTTTATGAAACCATGTAAACATTGATATTGTATACCCCAAAGCGCAATATGTGCGTAAAGGGGTCATAACAGATGAGCACGTGTATTGTATGCAGAGGTGTGACAATGGGACAACTATTCCATGCACAATAGAGTTAAATGAAAGGTTGTGCATTGCACTTATTTTTTTCCCCACAAGGAAAGAACAATACTTCTTCTTATAATACAAATGAAACAACCTTCTGTGTAATCGAACATGTGATGTAGCTTATAAGCATGCTATACATTTAAATCAGGAGAAACTGCACGTTGCAAAATTCATATTTTGATCTTAACATATAGAACTGATTAATGTTTATTTACAATAGGAAAACGATTGAAGTGTTTCAACAAATCACACGCTACAAAGCATGCACTTAGTTTGGATTAGACATCGAAATCCTCAGTGGAAATCGGATGACTCATGTTTATTTTTTCACAGTTCAATTTTATGTAATGCAACATGTGTGTGCAATTGAACTGCTGACCTTAGGCTCTCTGTGTGCTTTGCACTTCAAGGGTTACATTACCCTTCACAATAGCTGCACATGGTGATGGCAAGTCTCTAAGAGACTCTTGGGTCTATGAAAAACCTAAATGTAATTTCACTTTAAAGAAAGAAAATCAGTCAGTGCTTCCAAATCAATTTGTTTTTCAACCAACTCCATTTTATTTGCTTTGCTTGCTAAGTTATTAAAATCTCATTGTGCTGGCTCTTCTACAACCATTGAAAAGAAGCATAATTATGATATTGCTGCAAGTGGTTAAACATTGGACTTTCCCTTAAGATTTGTCAATGAGCCCCTCAGGTCCAAACAAATAGAAGTTTACATAATGTAAATTTGATTAATCATAAGGAAGGGTCCCTGTTGAGCGGGAATGTGGAAAACACAAACCGAGTGATAAAGATGTGTGGCAGGTAGTATCTGGCAATGTAATTGCATAATAGTAACCCACTACAATCAGGACTGGATTAACCCGAGGTCTAACTGGGATACAGCCCAGGGGCCTCGGGCATCCAGGGGGCCCTTGACAGTGCTCAGCGGCATTATTGATGGGTGCAGGGGGCAGGGGCGCCCCCGGCCCAATCAGTACTGCTGAGCACTGTCACTGTAGTCCTTCCGCGGCGCTCAGTAATCTACTTACTGAGGAGATCTCGTGAGTCTCACTCTCTCAAGATCTCCTCAGTAAGGAGCTTACATTGTGTCGCGGAGAGATTACAGTGACAGCACAACAGAGAGAGGCAAGCACTGGGGTGGGAGGGTGGCGGCGGGCGGCTCACGGGGGGGTGTGTGGGGGGCGGCTCACCGGGGATGGTGGCCCCCTTAGCCCAGGGGCCTCCATTCCTTTAATCTGGCCCTGACTACAATGGAGAAGGCATAATTAAAATAGCTGAAAAGCACATATACTGTATGAAATTACTTGACATTCCTTATAAGCTCCTGGTATGGTGATAGACATTGCCCTCAGGGTCGAGAATACAATCCAAACAGAAACACCTGCAGACCCTCCATAATGGTGGATCTAACTTGGAGTAATTAGCATAAAGTCAATCAGGCTTGCTCACTGTTAATTACAAAACTTATTTTCCATATTAAAAATTAACGATAGGGTGGCATAATTGAAAGTCCCAAGAAGAGACCCTACCAGTTTTGCACACAGCAGTTTACTCCATCAGGAATCAAAATGAAAGTTGGAATTCAGGAATTGTTCGTTATAGTTATTTCTTTTGATTATTTCCCTTTGTCAAATGTAAAATGTAATTTATTTGGACATTTTAGGTCATTTGCTGCTTATTTAGTTAATAGAGGGTAAATTGGACACTCATCTGAGCACTATACTTCTTTTTCCAAGATAAATATATGTAGACAGACACAGAAGGGTTTCTGCAATCGACTGATTGAATAAAAGTAGTAAACATAGGACTTACATTTATATTAACACCCAGGTGTCACAAGCTGGGCATAAAAGCCACCCCAGGTTTCCTATTGCATGCCAAACACTGTTTGAATAATCATAGAAATTTATTCCGCAATAATTATTTAATTATAGGTTCATCTGAAGACCAAATTTGTTAAAACAAAGTCACTAAGATAAAGACAACGGGCCCGATTCATTAAGGAACTTAAATTAAGAAGTTTCTTATTTAAATCTCCTGGACAAAACCATGTTACAATGCAAGGGGTGCAAATTAGTTTTCTATTTTGCACATAAGTTAAATACTGTTTTTTCATGTAGCACACAAATATCAACTTTAAATTTCAGTATACAAATAAGCTATCAAGTATTTGTGTGCTGTATGGAAAAACAGACAGTATTTAACTTATGTGCAAAACAGAAAACTATTTTTCACCCCTTGCATTTTAACATGGTTTTGTCCAGGAGACTTAAATAAGAAACTTCTTAATTTAAGTTCCTTAATGAATCAGGCCCAACCTCTTTTTCTCAATAAAAATCCCTGCAGAGGTGCGGCTGGGCTGGGGGTAGGGGGGCATCTTTCCCTCGGAACTGCCCCGTAGTGGACTAGCTTGTGCTGGGTCACTGGGCCACCTGCATTTATTTTCCTTTAAAAGGTTCCTAGTTGACTGCTGAGTTGAGTCTTGGCCACCAGGCTAATACTTGCCAGTCCTCCCCTATCCCTGCTCCTGAACCAGACTGCCATTCAGTTGAGTCTCAGCCAGTGGCGGATCCAGGGGGGGGGCGATCGGGGCCTTGCTGCCGGCGGCTGCACACTATGTGCAGATCCGTTCAGCAGGGAGAGTTAGGGAGAGAGTCCTGCCCGGCTGCTCTGATTGACACAATCAGAGCAGCCGGGCAGGACTCTCTCCCTAACTCTCTCTGCTGAACGGATCTGCACATAGTGTGCAGCCGTCAGCAGCCTTAGGTGTCAAAAAGGGGGCGGGGCTAAATCGCCCCCCCTAAATCGCCCCCGGTACAATTAACTTCTGGATCCGCCCCTGGTCTCAGCACTTTACCTTGGTGCATTAGACCTGAAAGGAATTTTAATTCTATCAATCACAGTTCATTTGTGTAACTTCTTCTTCTGAATTTGTAAGTTCAACCCACTCTTTTTTATGTAGACCTGATGAACTAAGAAACAGGGTCATTTTGAGAGAGGGGAGCTTCATGTTGGTTCAGTAGTTATTATCTGGTTTCTTCTAACACCTTTTGGCCACCTGAGCAATCTGTGATCCCATTGTTACTCATAATCTTACAGGGATATTTCTGGTTATGGAAAAACATTACCTATCCTTCCAGCCTCTCAGGGTCCGTCCTGGAGAAAAAAAAGTGACTCTAAGTAGTGGTCTGATGCTATATAATATTATGCACTCCCATCAACCAATATTTTTGTCTACCAAACTCTGTTCCATTCTACTCCTGATCGAAGCCTATGTACTATTCTCAGGACTAGATTTAGGATTAAGGAGAACAGAGACTGAGATGCAGTTCATTCCAAATACAGACTATATTTGTTCTTTCAACGGCAATGAAAAATGTACTGAGCGAGTGAGTAAAGATAAGGCATGGAATTTGATCTGAAATTGGGATATGTTTACTATATTGTACTCTGTTGAATTAACATCAAGGCTACAGAAAGTTTTATATAAATGAGGCTAGTGGATGGGGCTGGACTTAGAGCACCGAAGGATGGGTGCCTACACGTTCCTTTGATGTATATCCCAGTCAGACTATAATGTAGTTTGGCAAAACATTTCATAGCCTTGTCATTCCTTTCTCTTAATTGCTTATGTAACCATACATCCAACTCCGTAACGACAGTGTCCATGACACCAACAAAGTCCACTGAATGGGATCCAGAGTTGCAATTGGTAGCTGATGCTTACAGGTGCTGGATGGTACAAATTCTACATCAGTAGCCAAAACGACTACAGGTTCAGGGAGAGGAATATGTTTGCCAGTATTCAAGATGGCAGCAACACCTCTAGATTTTTCCTGTTAAGGGTAATGTTCCCATTTTTTGAACTCATTATACGAATGTAAGTAGAAATTAATAATTTTACTCCTTTTTTGTGTGATGTCGGTTTTTTTACAGCATACAGGTAGATATCACTAGTTTCAGTAGTAGTTTTAGTTTTTACTAAATTGATCAACAAATCCTACTATTTGGTTACATGAAAAACTTTGTTTAGAAAGGTGTTTAAACAAGGGGTATAAAAATATACTTACAATATAAACATATTCAATTTGTTATTAAATTTTACTTTTTTTATACTGTTAAAAAAGCAAAATCTTTTTTTTTAAAAAAAAAAATATTCCAGTAGTGCTTTAGTACAAATTAAAACATTGAAAAACAAAATGTTCTGCAAAAATTAAATGCTTAGTAGTTTGCAATTGAAGTTTGACCATAAATGTGTCCAAAAAGACTACACCTCATATTTAACCTTCCAAGTATAAATAAAAGTAACTCTACTGTCTGATTTTAAAAGGGAAATTCTGATCTTTTCCCAAAATAAAAGAAAATACTATAATGATGTATGAGGAAATGCGTGATATGACTTTCAGCTACACAGTGAAACATTTTTAAATGTATTAGACATTCCTTGCTGCACACTGATGTGCCCTGGCAATGCTGCCTTCAAAAAAAGTTATATACTATTTTAATAAACGCCAATATTTTAAGGGCAGCCAAAATCCTATCCAGATTATAAATTTACTGCTCTCATAACCAGCTCTTTTATAGAGATTTCCAACATTACACAGAAAGCTCCCAACTGAATTGTTTGTAGTGTTGGATAATTTGCAATTATAAGATTATTGTATAATAAAGTGTATTTATATGCAGCCTGTCTGCACAATCATATTTGAAATAGGGGGCAAACTGTGAAGCAGGAAAGTAGATTTTCAGCTGGACATTTGTTTAGTCCAACTAATAATTACAGGTATGGGATCAATTATCTCATATGTTTGGGCCTTAAGGCTTTTTCAATAAGTCTTTTTACTGTAATTGTGAGCACTGTGCCTAAAATATACCAAAAACGCATTTAAAATGTAACTGTGTCTATTCACAGACTGCCTGTGATATTCCCATCCTCATTAAATTGTTTTAAAGAGCCCCATAAAATAACTTGGGGATACATTTTCTTAAACCACCGGATTTACTAAAGAACAAACCGCCAGTAAAACGGCTGAAAACCACAGTTAAACCAAGCACCACTTTACAAATCACCATCCCAATTTTTAACATGATCAAAATACAAACAGTCAGATTTACTAAACTGCTGTTTGACAAACCACCGGGAGAACGGCCAGCAAAATAGCCAAAACAAAAGAGTTGGTTGCGAGATCTGTGAGAGATGTTTGAACTATCTTGCTGTTCAGTACACCATTGACTTACTGAATATAACTGAATTATGGGGCAGTCATTATTTATTGATTAATGCTCAAAATGTATTTATTATTAACTAATATTACATTTTATATTTTATTATATTATTAAATTATTGCATTATTATATTATAGAGGCAATATGTAGTGCCACATGTGTACATCATAAATAACTACTGCCCCTATTAGCAATCTAATAGTATTGCCCTTAAAATAATTATATATTCATAGCCAATCAGAAGCAGGTATAAAAAAAATCGTTCTTTTTTCTCGCAGTTTTGATGGTGGTTTTAACTAGAGATGCTCACTGACCCCCGTGAAGTGGTTTTGGATTTTGTTTTTGATCTGGATTAGCTTTGTGTTTTGGTTTTGGCAAAACCGCCCGCATGTGTTTTGGTTTTGGTTTGGTTTTGGATCTGTATTTCTTTTACAAAAATTGCTAAAATATGTTAAAATCACATAATATTGCTCTTTTATTGATCCTACATTATTATTGACCTCAATAACACTAATTTCAAGTCATTTGCAGTCAATTTTGACCACCTCACAGGTCACAATATTATTTCCATACACTTTCGGACAAATAATGCAGTGACCTGGCTGGATGGTAAGCGACAGAGCAATGACTCAAACACACGGCAGTTCCTAGCACATCTAGGACACATTGGCACACAGCAGTGGCAGTAAAGAAAAATTGTGCACCCTTATGTTGGATCTTAAAAAGGACATGCACACTTTAACAAACCAAGCACTTCAGCCACAAAAGTGTCACTCCTTGTGGCTGAAGTGCTTGACTTGTTTGGGCCCCCACAAAACAAGGTAACAATGGCCTTAAGGCACATAAGGTAACAGTGCTGTTAATTAACTCTACTGTGGCAAGATGTTGTTGTCATCATCCTCTGCCTCATCCTCACCCTTATCAGTGTGTACACCATCCTCGCACATTATTAATTCATCACTGCTGGAATCCACAATTACAGAAGTTCAACTCCAAAGTGGCATCCTCAGTTGGTGTATCACCGGCTACACTTGGGCTGTTCAGGCACACATCTGCAGAAATGCTGAAAGGGGCCTTCTTTATGGGTACACTATCAGAATGGTCATGATTACACATAGCACTCGTGGATGGACTCTCCTCAGGGATTTGTGTCATTTCTAATTCTAAACATACATTTTCCTCTAATGCCTTACTGTTTTCTTCCAGCTCGGCTTTTACACGTAAAAGTATTTGGGCACTACTTTTAGAGTCCGAATGACAAGGTCTCGCTTAGTCACGACAGACCTTACAAGAAGATGCCTCAGTAACAGTTGCAGAATTCACACTCATAGAGAAAGGCAAAGGCCTCATTCTTTCTTTGCCACTGCGTGTGTATAATGGCATGTTGGCAATTTTATTTTTTTCTGCAGATAACTTTGCCTGGATTACAGCTCTTTTTTTCTTGACCAAGTTAAAAGGTGTTTTTTTACATTTTTGTTTCCCTGACTTAAAAACACTATGTACTTTTAGGTTGGCTTTACCAGATGACGTACAGGGATTAATATCAGCATGACTGGTGGCAGCAGCTGCTTGGTGGTCCTGCTCTTCTGTGTACTGCTGTGAATCCATTTTGATAACACCATATACTTTGTCTGCAAATTCAGAAGAAAAGCCTACAAGGCCTAGTATTTGTATTTCAGCAATGATAATTAGCAATGGAGCAATGGAGCTCTTCTCTTTGGGTGTATATAACATTGTACACTTTGACTGCCAATTGAGAAGAAAAGCCTGCAAGGCTTAGTATTTGTATTTCAGCAATGATAATTAGCAATGGAGCAATCGAGCTATCCTCTTTGTGTGTTACCTATATAACACAGTAGAATTTGACTGCAGAATTACAGCAACCCTGACAGCAATAGTATTTGTATTTTTCTGCAATGAGAATTACCAATGGAGCTCTCCTGAATGTAGACTTTGTTGAACACTGCTACTCCCTCATCTTTCAATTCTATCTATTTGGCTGACTAAGTGCTCTACACAGTGTGCTACCCCTTCTGTGTCTCTCTTTCAAATGGCGCTAGATTGCCGTGGAGGGCGGTATTTATAGATTTTTAAAACTCCCGAGATCCGACGACGTAACGATGAAATTTTGCCTCGTTTATGGCTCAGAAAAAGCGCAAAAGTACCAAGCCGGCTCTGCTCTGTACTCGGATCCCCTAAGTTCGGGTGTGTTTGGTTCTCGAGGAACCGAGCCTGAGCATCTCTAGTTTTAACTACACCGCCAGCAAATTAGGCAAAATCACTGGCAGTTTAGTCGTTTTCAATCTGCCACACATCGGCAGACTTTTAACATCCCAGCAGCAAACTGCCATAAATTTCCTACCGGTCGTAAATAATGTGCGTAAGAGTTTTTAAGAGTTAAGTGTCATTGCTCAAACTTACAAGAGTTTGAGATTAGAGCTAAAGAATTAATTTGTAAACCAATAGACCGGGATAAGGCTAGGTACCCACTGGAACGTTTTCGGCCAATAATTGGGCAAATCAGCCGACATATGACCGTTTGGTTGGAAGTTGGGTTAGTGTGTATAGTGACACAATGGTCGAAAGTCGTTCCAAAGTGTCGATTGTCGGCTCATTTAGTTGGTCCTACTGTTTAATATGTTCCGACCAATCCAACTAACGATCATGTAGTGTGTATAAGTTTCAGTTCGATTCACGAGCAACTGCCGATAGTTCCTCGAGCTGCAACACCTTTGGGGGTGTGTGTATGTTAATTTCTGATGCCTGTACCAGTTCCACGTGATGTGGTGTCCGCACGTCACTCATTTGGTATTAAGTGCTTCTAGCAATAAAGCAATAGCAGTTGTCTATTGCATTAATGCATATAGCATATGTCTGCCATTTTAATTAGAAACTTTTGTCAGAGTAGTGTTATAAAAAAAACAATGTTTCATTTGTGTGTGTATTGCTTATGTCTGCCTCCTTAATTATAGCTATGTGACACTTTATGGTACACTCAATACACTTTAATAAAAATGCAAAATATGTGTATTCCGTTGATCTGCCTGCAATAATTATATACATTTTTGCATATAGATGTGTTTCCTATAGATGTGTTTAAAATTTGTTTATGCGCGGTTGCGAATGTTTTAAGAAAACGTGTTACCTTTGCTTTTTTATGAGGTTTGGTGTGGTTACTATTGAACATGCTCTGCCCCTTATTTAAATTTCTTGGGGATATCGTTACATGGACCTCATAAGTCGTTTCAGTGTGTACAAAATTCTAATCTTTGCTCACGACAATATGGTTGTGAAAAGTCGCTGCCCGGACGGTCTGTCTTTCGTTAATCGTCTAAAACGTGACTAGTGTGAACGCATTTATCGTCCGAGCGATCGGACCTTCGGTCGAAGGTAAAGTCATTGTTGATAACACGTCGGTCGGAAATTTCTTCAAAGTGCCTAACAGTAAAAGATCTATCAATAAAGCCCTGAGGAAAGTACAGATGAAAGATCGCAATAACCTTATTTATTCTCATAAAATGAAGGAGGATACAAATAAAAGAAGGTTTGTAGTAGATAATTGCACTGAGTGGAAGGAGATTTAGTCTATATTGCAGAATAATTGGTAAATCTTATTATCAGATGAAGGTCTGGATAATATCTAACATGAGAGAGTTAAGTTCAGCTAGTGACTAGCAACAAATTTGTAGGATCATCATCATCATCACCATTTATTTATATAGCGCCACTGATTCCGCTAGGCTAGTGAGAAGTCATTTCAACTCAAAGAAAACTGGAGAGCCAACCCAAGGATCACATATGTTTGGAAGCTGTAAAGCTTGCAACTATATGATCAAAACTTTACAGTTTCAAGACAGATATGGAGATGTACATAAAATTAACAACTTCATTAATTGTAACCATAAAGGAGTTGTTTATACCTTAAAATGTCCATGTAAAAACATCTACTTAGGCAAAGCAAATAGAATCCTCAAGCAACAGATTTAAGAACGCGTTGGGTCCATTAGAAATGCACAACATGACAAAGATCGCTTTAAACAATTGACACTTGTGGCATTTTCTTTGAGAACATGGGGTTAGGGGACACTCATGGCCTAAGGAGTTCTGGGATAGAAAGAGTCAAATTAGGAATTAGAGGAGGTGCAGTGGATAGGGAAGTTCTGCGCAGAGAAAGCCAATGAATCTTTCTGTTAAACTCCCTGATTCCCTTGGCCTCAATGAGAATAATAGCTATGTAAGTTTCCTGAATTAAGGAATATATATAAATAAAGGAAATACATTTAGGTGACTTACCTGTTTTTTTTATTTCTCCTCCTTCATCCTCCTTTTTGTTGGATGGGGCTGTTTGTTCCTTCTGTGCGTGTTCTCTCCTTTGGTTTGTGGTTGTCTGCCTGGTCTGGAGTGCCCTTGGACTTACAAAGGAAAATATGAGGCAGCACAGTGGCTTAGTGGTTAGCACTTCTGCCTCACAGCACTGGGGTCATGAGTTCGATTCCCGACCATGGCCTTATCTGTGTGGAGTTTGTATGTTCTCCCCGTGTTTGCGTGGGTTTCCTCCGGGTGCTCCGGTTTCCTCCCACACTCCAAAAACCTACTAGTAGGTTAAATGGCTGTTATCAAATTGACCTTAGTCTCTGTCTGTCTGTGTGTGTATGTTAGGAAATTTAGACTGTAAGCTCCAATGGGGCAGGGACTGATGTGAGTCAGTTCTCTGTACAGCGCTGCGGAATTAGTGGCGCTATATAAATAAATGACGATGATGATGAGGACCTTAATATGGATTTTATTTGTCTGTAATGTAAGCAAACTGTGAGCTCTCTGAAATAAGGAATATATTTAACTAGAAGAAATTTTCAGATGATCTATCTGGGTGTTTCCTCCCCCTTTTTTGTCTTCTTCCCACCTATTTGCCCTTTGTGGTGGTGGATGGGGTTTCTGTTTTTAGTGTATGTCCTTCCTTCCTCTCCGGGGTGGACTGTTATTGAATTGGAGAGTCTGTGAACCTGCAAATGAGAGTACAAGTGAATTATCTTGTATTTATAGTAAGAGGCAGGATAACATATAGATATGAATTTGATATTAATAAATAAATATAAAGATAAGACATACATTTATGTAATTATGGATGTGATTAAAGTATAATAATAATTGAATTAACAATACATCATTTTTAATCACTTTCACAATATTCATAATTCTTGTACAATATAGGAAATGGATTAGATGAATAATATCTTACTTAATGTTTACTTATTGGTAAGTATTTGTTACTTAAATACATTTATTTGTTAATTAATATTACGTAATTGCACTATGGCACTTTTAATTTTTCACATTTCACTTGATTAATAATAATAATAATAAAAAATAAATTCACCTTTTGTTACATTCTTTTCATTTTATTTTAGTTAATGAAACCTAGTTAAATATATAAAATATGAAACACTGTAAGATCTATCTATCTATCTATGCATATATATATGTGTGTGTGTGTGTGTGTGTGTGTGTGTGTGTGTGTGTGTGTGTGTGTAACAATCAAGATATCTTATGATCACACAATTATAATAAATAGTAGGATAGCAACTTCAAACCCTTCATTGGACATTGATGTAAATAATCCATATTCTTTATTAATAAAAATATAAATAAATATTAAATGATCATGGCTGACAAGGAGTATGAAATCTATAGTAATAAATAATAATTATCCATGACAATGTGGGCATATTAACTTAATAGTATTCGCTATAAAAAGTCTGAGAGACGCGGCACACAGGCACTGCTGACTCCCAACTTCCAGGTTTGTGACATCACAAACAGTGACGTATATTTTTCCATTTAGGCATTGTCAAAGGAATAACCCGAAGGTAACAGGTTCCTATTATACTCAATCCATCCAATCAAATCTTGTTTTATTAATTGGCATTGCTTAGAGCCTATCATACCTTTCCTACATCTGCTCTGTGTCACATATCATTCTCCCAGTTCATTCACCAATTCTATCCACGATTCATACTTCAATCATGTTTATGTCCAAGCTATAGGTAGATCTAAGTATAATAAGTTCATGTTTTATGTATTATCACATTCTGTTGTGTCTATTAAACCATAACAATTATTTATCCTCTTATGTTTATACTAGGCCTCTATTGAGATAACAAGAACATTGTAAAATATAAATAAATAAAAAATAAAGTATAAACATAAGAGGATAAATAATTGTTATGGTTTAATAGACACAACAGAATGGGATAATACACAAAACATGAACTTATTATACTTAGATCTACCTATAACGTGGACATAAACATGATTGAAGTATGAATCGTGGATAGAATTGGTGAATGAACTGGGAGAATGATATGTGACACAGACCAGATGTGGGAAAGGTATGATAGACTCTAAGCCAGCGGTTCCCAAACTGTGCGCCGCGGCTCCCAGGGGTGCCGCGGCGCTATCACAGGGGTGCCACGGGCCAGCCAGGGAAAACACTTTTGTTATACTCTGATATCTTTTGAGAGACTCAATTGCGCTAACATCATACCTGGACAGAAAGGAACTTGCGGAGCTAGGAATTTCTATTCACGATACTTTCTTCCTGGACGGACATCTGAGGGTGCGCACCCAATCACAAGTCTGCCTGCCCTCTTCAAGGAACATCGAGGGTTGAGCGCGGCCACGGAAAAATTGTGAGTTACATACTCCATCATTGCCTCTCATCGCTCCCTCATTATTCATTTGCTCCCGGTTCTCAGTGTCGAGATATATTGTTGGGAATCATTTCCCTATGTACTTTCTATCGGAGTCTGAACTTTTCATCATTGATGTACATTTCTGTTGGTATCGATATATACCTTATTGTCCCACGCAACTACAGGGGATAAATATATGGTCTCACTACCTCCAACTTTCTACAAATGTGAATAATCACATGTATACATTTATCATTTGTTTTTAATGAATGTGATATTTCATAGCCGGCTGGGACCCTTACAATACCGATACAGTCATTTTTCATTCTACCATTACATCTATTGATGGTGTTTGAATATTTAGCATCTGGTGATATTTGCGCTGGTTGTCTTTGTTTTCCAGCCAGGGAAAAACCAACAAAACAAAAACTTACAAATCCGCCGGACAAGCTGCATGAGAGAGGAAGATGCTGGTCCCGGCGCCCGGCGGATTTGTAAGTTTTTGTTTTGTTGGTTTTTCCCTGGCTGGCCCGCGGCACGCCTGTGGCAGAGGGCAGAGGAGGGGGACAGCGTGGCAGAGGGCAGAGGAGGGGGACAGCGTGACAGAGGGCAGAGGAAGGGGGCAGCGTGACAGAGGGCAGAGGAGGGGGACAGCGTGGCAGAGGGCAGAGGAGGGGGACAGCGTGGCAGAGGGCAGAGGAGGGGGACAGCGTGACAGAGGGCAGAGGAGGGGGACAGCGTGACAGAGGAGGGGGACAGCGTGACAGAGGGCAGAGGAGGGGGCAGTGTGAGAGGGCAGAGTGTCTGGATGCAGAGGGGGCAGTGTGTCTGGATGCAGAGGGGGCAGTGTGTCTGGATGCAGAGGGGGCAGTGTGTCTGGATGCAGAGGGGGCAGTGGGTCTGGATGCAGAGGGGGCAGTGGGTCTGGATGTAGAGGGGGCAGAGTGCCTGGATGCAGAGGGGCATTTTTGCATACAACTAAATAAGTATTTCTGTCCTGAATTAAATACTTATTAAATTTTTTTGCCAACTACTTCTAAAATAGGACTGCTCTGTTAATATTTTGGAGGGGTGCCTTGAAAAAATTATGGAGACTCTAAGGGTGACGCGAACTGCAAAAGTTTGGGAACCACTGCTCTAAGCAATGCCAATTAATAAAACAAGATTTGATTGGATGGATTGAGTATAATAGGAACCCGTTCCCTTCGGGTTATTCCTTTGACAACGCTTAAACGGCAAAATATACGTCACTTTTTGTGATGTCACAAACCTGGAAGTTGGGAGTCAGCAACGGCTGTGTGCCGCGTCTCTCAGACTTTTTATAGCGAATACTATTAATTTGATATATGAATGTAAATCTCTTTAGAGAACTGTCATCTTAGGAACATTTATATGGAGCAATAAGAAATAACATTTACATATTTAGCATAGCACTATGGTGTAGGTTTTGGGTGACAGTGAAGAAATGCTAGATATATAATAGGAGATGGCTCATATAATAACAAGTGGTCTCCTGCTACTGTGACATAGCTCTGGTTTAAATGTAGAGAAGTATCTGTCTGCAGGGAAATCACTGTTCTGTGGTAGATTAATTTATTATCACCCACCAGGGTATATGCATACATTACACCAAAGACGTGTTTTCCCTTATTTCTGATATGTTAGTGTTGGATGGGATCAAATCTGCAATTTTAGAATAACTTGCTCTGATGCAAAATGTAAATGCAATATGCTGTGGTATTTCAGACAATAGGTATCCCAAATTTAATAAGGAGCAATCTGATTACTAGGTAAATGAAAGCAGTATCCCTCGAATATTTGCTTTGGTGCAATATAAATGTTGGGATATAATGACAAAAGATACTCTGATTACAGTGAGGAGCAATCCAACTATTGGGTATATGAGAGCAATATCCTTTGAGTAACATATGGTGTAAAACCATCTAAACTGACAACTGATATAAAATAGTAGACAGTCTCTTAGTAATTTAAATAGGGTTGTAAAAACATAACACAAACAACTGTATGTGATTAATCAGGATATAAGAGATATGAGAAATGTATAATGATACATGGAAAATGACAAGAAATATTTCTCTTTCTTTGAAATGTGGTACAGATTAATGGTATAATTGCTATACAGTAAGGTGTTTTCCAGACCCTCTCTTTCAAATTGTGCTCAATTTCCATTGAAGGGATTGATCGATTTAATTATGCACATTATTTTTTTTTGTTTCACCTCTAATTTTATGTTTTGATCTTTCACCAAGATATACCTGATATCTATACCAAATGAATTTTCATTTTAGGATTATTGATTAAAAGAAAATTTTTCACATCAAGAATTATAAATTAATGGAGCAGAGTGCCTTTCTATGTTTCTTTCCAACTCTGATCTTTGAGTAGTCAAGCATTAGTTCCAGCGGTGGTGGTGATTCAGTTTCTATGGTGATCCAATGATGGTACAGCAGCATGAAGAGATACCCGGACTCTGGTCAAGCTGTCTTTTCTATTAATTTCAATGTTACAGCAGGGTCGATGACCAGGGGAGGGCTGGCAAATTTTAGTCCGGGGGCAAGACTCGACTCGGCTGCCTAAACATTTTAAAGGAAAAAATACAGTGGCCCAGTGACCCAGCCAAAGGTAGCTCACTGTGGGACCGGCCTGGGGGGGGGGGGCAGATGCCCCCCTGACGCCCAGCCCAACCTGCTTCTGTCGATTGCAGGTGCTGCAACAATCTTTGGCCAAGATGCTAACTCCTATCCCCCACAGTGTAAGTATGTTCCGGTCAAACTGTTGCCAAAGTCAATGGTCCTGAAGCTGTGGATGGAGAAACAGCATCAGGACCACTGACAGATTCCTGAAGTCTTCATGTAGCACACAAATATCAACTTTAAATTTCAGTGTACAGATAAGACATCATGTATTTGTGTGCTACATGAAAAAACAGTCAGTATTTAACTTATGTGCAAAACAGAATACTAATTTGCATCCCTTGCATTGTAACATGGTTTTGTCCAGGAGACTTAAATAAGAAACTTCTTAATTTAAGTTCCTTAATGAATCAGGCCCCATGGCTTTAAACAAAAACTTGAAAGCCTTTTGCAAGAATTTAGATATTTAACTGGAATTTTCTTCTGCCTATCTCCATATTTCTAATGTATAAACTGAGTGGGTCATTAGGATTTGGATCTCAATATAATTGGGTGGACGTCAAGATAATTGGGTGGACTTGTTATCTTAGTTTGTCATAGTATAATGTGTCATTTTTTTGTATGCATCATAAATGTCGACAACCAGTCTTTGTTCCAGCTATCAACACCACCATTTCTAATCTCCCAGATATCTTAACTGATACCCATACTGCTTCCCTAATAGTATCTGTCTGTCAAAAGTCATTCATGGATAGACAATACAGACCAGTATCTTTCATTTCATCCAAGAGGCATTCTGCAAGCTTTCTCGTTGTCATTGGACCTTACAAGATTCTCAAGCTCATCAATCCAGTTTCTTTCCAGATTAACTCACTTAAACTGTCTCTGATTACCAAATGTCTTCTCAAGCCGCTCATGGAAAATTGTTATATTTGGTTGATTAGAAAGGGCATAGGACTGCAAAAAATAATTGGCCAAAGCTTTGGATGTGCATGCCCTCTTCCTATTAAGGGGTTTATTCTACAGTATACCTTGAAGTTTGGCAGGGGTTGTTTAGCAGTCACCTATAATACGATGGGGGGGGGGGCGGTACTGTCACATAGCACGTCCAGCCGCAATAGCTCTTGTGCACATGTCCATTCTCATACCCTTACAGAGGTATTAACTAGGGACGTTTCATGCATTCCACACTTGCCAATGACAATATTTAGGACTCTTAGGCACTGTGTAGTGGCAACCTTCTACTATCCAGTCCTTATTGTGTGAAAATGCTATTTTAAAGTCAACTACCCATTTTTTTACATCTACCCATTTACTGGCTATGTCTGCTTGTGACTCTGACTATAATACTGTACTTCCTGGTTTGATCACTGAATTGTTCCTTACCATGCTCTGTTTCCTGTTCCACTATTACCTGTCATGACTTTAGTCATTAGCTGCTTAATGGAACTATCATGTTGGCTTCAATCTGTGCATGTCACTTGGTGAATAACAGGTTACTTATTAAACTCCATACCATACTTGTCAACTCTCCCGGAATGTCCGGGAGACTCCCGCATTTTGGGTGGGTCTCCCGGACTCCCGGGAGAGTGTGAAAATCTCACGCATCTGCCCGAATTAGGGCTAAAATGCAGCGATTCTCTGGGAATCAAATGACGCAATATGCGTCATTACGTCGCAGGGACGGGGCCAAAATGACGCGTTTTCGGAGCCCCGTCCCCCGCACGCCCACCTGCCACAGAGAGTCTCCCGGACACCAACTGAAAAAAGTTGGTAAGTATGCTCCATACCCAGGGCCGGTGCTAGGGTCCATGGCGCCCTAGGCACTTTGTCAAAATCTGTGCCTCAACACCGCCGCCTCTCTGCTCCGTCTGCTCCCCTCCACTCACTGACACTGTCGGGCCGTGATGATTATGTCACGCCCGGCAGTCAGTGAGTGGAGGGGAGGAGACAGAGCAGAGAGGCGGCGGTGGTGAGCAATAGCCTCTACCTCCTCCCCGTGGATTTATCTGAATGCTGTGCGGCAGCCGTGAAAGGTATGGTCAGCGGTCGCCGGACAGTTTTAAGGTAATTTTCATTCTGTGGCGCCCTCCAGGCGCCCTCCAGAGCCTGGCGCCCTAGGCAACTGCCTAACCTTGGCTAATGGGAGCGCTGGGCCTGTCCATACCCCAGGTGCACCAGTCCAGTCTACTAACAGCAAAGTGGATTCACATCTAGTTCCCTTTACAAATAGCTTTGTTTGAATGCTCATATTGTGTTGAATTGTTGTGATGAAATAATGATAAACCAGCATCAAAGGAGGAGAGGGAGATACACGAAGAAAGATTAGAATAGAAACATGGATTTAGCATTTTCAATCATTTTTGACCCTTCACAGGATAGGCTCAGTTGAATGAACTGTTGCAAGATCAGATTGCAAATAATGCACATGACTACATGAGTCAAAATCATTGAATTCATCAAGCAATTTAATTTTGGTGAATGATAAAGTATATTTAGCAAGTATACCCAATGATAAACACAAGGATTATGGAATATCACTTTGCAAAAGAATCAAATACCAGGTAGCATTCTATAGTTTTTGGTTATACTTAGAGCATTATTTAGTTATTAGTATTATTGTAATACTCTTTGATTATTCAGAGAACTTTCAAAAATGCATCTTTAAAAAATATATATTAGTTCTAGGGCTAGATTTACTAAGCTGCGGGTTTGAAAAAGTGGGGATGTTGCCTATAGCAACCAATCAGATTCTAGCTGTCAATTTGTAGAAGGTACTAAATAAATGAAAGCTAGAATCTGATTGGTTGTTATAGGCAACATCCCCACTTTTTCAAACCCGCAGCTTAGTAAATCTAGCCCCTAGTCTGGATAAAAAAGTAATGCCAAATGGTACAGTTCTTAATTTGTTTTAAATGTCACAAATCTTCAATATGAAATTTTCAAATTGTTCCAGTGATGCTTATTTGCACAATAAAGGGCTGTTATAAGATACCCATTGTATGGCATATAATAAATACACCACCACTTGGTAGATTTAATAAATATGACAGGGAGGCAAATATAATGTATGGAGATAAAAATTTAAAAAATATGTTATTTGTTTTCTTGGTTTTCCCTGACTGCTGCCTATCAACTTCTTGATAAGTTAAAATTCAGTAATAATAATTCATGCTCAAATGTCAGCGCATTCTCTGCAGTCTTCTGTTGACGAACTGGTTTCTTGGGCTAACTGCTCACATTAGTAGAAAATAGCAGCCAATACAGCTGGATCCACTTTTATAAAACAAATACTAAAGAAAAGGGAGTAATGATAATTACTTCTATTCTAAGGACTAAACACTAATATTTTTCCAGTGAGTAAAGTGTTCGGCCAACAGTCATCAAATGTATAATTCTGGCTTACAAATGCTGTGTTTCTCTGAATCGCCTATAGTTAGGCAGACACAATTACATGGTGTTATTTTGAAACTATTTTTAGCATTAAGTGTATGTTTTGAAGTCTTGATCATTATCTTATAATGTTATATCGCATATGGCTAAAAATAGACACAACTCTTACCGATTCCCACATTTTAAGAATTGCTTTAGGTTTTTACTGTTGTATTCAATTCCCCCTTGCTGTGATGAGCTTAATGAAATTTTAAAGACACGCTAAATTCATTATTTTTTTGTTAATTGTCACGAATACAGGATAATGCATTGGCACAGAAAATGACTGTGTCCTTGTAGACTAGGACAAGTTTATTGCTGATTTCCCTTTGCCTACACTCGTATTTTGGAACCTACCAAGGCTCCTATAGTTTTCTATTATTCACTGAATGATGTGTGAATGCTCATCCTGCTGATAAGCCTTGCACCTAAGCCATTGTACTATAGGGGGATTATCACACAAAGAAACGATTGACAGCACGGCTTTAGACGCTTGAGGAGAAACTTGAGAAGAAATGGCTTCTTGATTTTTCAATCGCTAGTGGAAAATAATTCCATTTGGTTGATTGGAAAAAATACATGCTGGAGAAAAAAATCCTTGGTCAAAGCTTTGGATGTGCATGCTCCTTTTCCCATTGTAACGAATACCATGAAGCCTGTCAGGGGCTGCCCAGCAGTCAGCCATCAGAAGTACCAATAGCCCTTGGGTGGCAGTTCATTCTCACACGTTTATTGAGTTATTGGCTAGGCGCATTTTATTGGTACAACACTCGCCTTTTCACTTGATCTGGCTAATTAAGATGTTGTGCTACCTGCCTTGACCCCTGGCATGAGCACATTTCCGATATTATCTATGTAGCGTTCGCACATTGCAAACGCTAGTTATAACTAATATTACCTTTAATATAATAGAAACTCCAGAGAGGTAATAAAATAAGTTTATACAGGTCCAGGGGCAGGAGCCTGAGGAAGGGCACCTGGCCACCTCAAGTAACAATGACCACAGGAATCAACCAATGGCACGTCGAGTTTTTGGGAGGTCATGATCCATCGACCTATGAATGTGGACCATAAAACTGTAACTGTGTATCTTTGTGATGTCACTGCTTTTTACAACTGCACAGTGTATAAATTGTTCACCTTTGGCTTTGGAAACCAGAGCATACTGATAGAAGCTTGTGTTAGTGCGAACAGTACAAGGGTATGCTTGCCAAACTTTGTCTTGTAATACTTTGAGAAAGAAACCTATGTGCTTTGGAACCACAGCGATCGCATCAGAGAATCGTATTGCAAATGATTCATATGAACTTAACAGTTATCCCATGGCAAAGCTCATTACCACCTTGAGGGGTCCTTTGTAAATAGTAGGCATTAAACTCAATGCCTCAGGTGAACCAGTGCAAACTACTAGGATTATGAGACAGAGACAAAGGCCATGGTACTCTAGTATATTCCCATGCATCCTAGTCTACCCTGCACAGTCTCAGATTTTTTCATCGAAAATTTTAACAGTGAATTTTTATTTTACTTGATTTCAGATTCCTAATGCACTCTGGTTAACATAATTATTTGTGCTGTATTCTTGTAACAGTTTTTCTGTGTTTAATACCTAATGAAAAGTTTAAAGTGACTAAAAAACATTAGATCACTTTGGTGTCCCAATTTTATATTTGTTGAGATCCTTGCACTCTAGTGATCTACAACGTCTGCAGGCCGAGCTATTAACAATCTGAAGACGCTGCATAAAGTCATGCATTGAAAATGCACGAAAGTCCTGCGCAGATGTCAAAAATGCATTAATGGTCTTGCACAGATACATAAGAATATGCGCAGAAATAACTTTCACATGTATAACAAAAAGCGTCACTGTACAGTGGTACTATGCCATGCAAATGGATGTGTTTTTAGAGTTGGATAACGTACAAAAGGCGCCCTAGTCAGGGAAGCTATTTTGGGTCCCTTCTCCAACCCCACTGCAACCTGTCTCTTTGTGCGCATATTATTATAACAAACACAGATGCCCCCATGACTATACACCAACCAGAGCTACTCATCATCATCATTATTTATTTATATAGTGCCAACATATTCCGTAGCGCTTTACAATTGGGGACAAACACAGTAAACTAATAAACAAACTGGGTAAAACAGACAAAGAGGTGAGAAGGCCCCGCTTGCAAGCCACATCGATATATATCAGCCAACAGATATAATATAGTTCCTACTATGTTATATGACAGCCAGTAGGTAACTTTATGAATATGGTCTAAATAACAACCAAGGTGACCCTTTAATTGGATACCAACCAAAGGTGCCCACACGATTACATACCAACCAGCAGGTCCATGATTATATATCAACCAACAATAGTTCCATATTACTATATACCAGTCAGCAGAGTGTATATTTAATTATATACCAACTACCAGAGGTGTCAATGTGATAATATACCAGCTATCATTGTTGCCATATAACTATCTATATTCCAGCCAATAAAATCACTGTCATTTCGGAAACTGAAGCCACAAAGTTTCCCAACGGAACTTTCCAGCTTCTTGGAGCCAAACAGCAATAGCGGTTTCAATATTGAAACCACATGTTGCTGTGTTTAGAGAAGGGAAGATAGAATGGTCAGTGAAATGTTAAGCTTCTAGACAGAGATGTTGAATCTGCTGGTTGCTATCTGCAATGTACTGTGAACCACCAGTAGGACAGTAGTGAATTAAAAATTAAATTAATATGATAGATCAGTAGTTATGAGGAATATGATGCCCAAGATGATTTTTACTGAGAATCCTTACATCTCATTAATATCAACACCTGTAGTTGTGATTTGTGATTTGCAATTAGCCCCTATGAGAAAGATAACGATGCTCAGCGATTCACTGCACACTGGGAGGTTTTCGCTTAATAAATGTGTTACGATCAAAACACTATAAATCTGGACTGCAGGTGCAGGGCATGTAACACTGGGAACACAGCCTAATGCTGAAATTCAATAGAACTTTCTCCAGAAAACTTTTTGCAGTTGCATGCAGTTCCAAAACGAGAAAGGTTGGAGGCTGACAAAAATGGTTATGTCAGGTTGTTGTTTCCTCTCGATACATGATTTATGAAAGAATTTGGTTTCTGTTAGATACCAGATGTTGAGGGACTAGTGCACTGGTTTATCCCAGCACCAAAGCACAGCAACACATCAAATATTTTGCTGAACCTAAGTTTTAGGATCGACTTAACAAAGGCATAGTTTGTGTCAGTGGCAGTGATTCCCGACCCGTATTACAAGCTTATTAATATGCAGAGGAAATGCCCTGGGTCAGAGTGTGTTCAGCTCCGTGACCTTGAGGTCAGCCATAATTGTCCTAAAATGTGGCACATGGTAGGGAATGAGCTGTAATGATTTAGTCAGTATCTATTTCACATCAAGACATTTCCATTCCAAAAAGTCCTAATCGAAAGTAATCTGAAAATTAGAGAAAATACAAAACATGCACACAGTCACTTAAAGACCTATTTCCTTGTGTTCCCTTCCCCAAATAACCTTGTTCAGCTGCAATGTATTGTTTTCCTCCTGCTTGGAATACGAATGCCTGGGAGAATTGTCTGATCATAATCGTGCATTACAAACTGTGACTGTTCAAATATTATTTTTCTGTTAGAGAAATAATGACGTTGCAGTGTTAAGCAGAGGGTAAATGGGGTGACTGTGTAACAGGGAGAGGAAGCCTCTTATTGACAAATGATATGGAGACTTCTGCATGAATTATAATCAATTATGGGTGGGAACAGTAGGTAATGGTGCATCTCCCGTTACTTAACGTCTCTTCCTAGACATGTTAACATTTACTCTTCCTAATGAAGACAGAAAACGCATTAACATATTATTTTATGTAAATACATTAGTCAGTAAAAGTATGAATGATATTCATATGAATAATAAAACAGTAATGTTGATTGTGCACTATTATAGAAGATATCTTGCTGCAGCTTAAGCTAACTATATATGTGTAGATTATGTTAAAAATGACCAGATTGGCTCAATGTTGTACAGAGCATGGAAACCAGAATCAATGTGAAAAACCTGCACTTTGGGGCGGTATTCAATTGACCGCAAGTTTTCTTTTAAGACTGCGTTAAGTAATTTTAACGTTGTTTTTTGTCATTTTCGAGTGTGTTAACTTTACCCGCAATTCAATTCCATTTTGAACGCTACGGTTTTTTTCATGAAACGGTCCTCTCGCGCTCCTGTAGAGGGTCTATTGAAAGTATAGGGTGTGCGAGAGGCAGCCACATTAAAAGCTATTTAATTGGTTTTTAATGAGGCGCATTAAAAAGGCCAATATGCTGTTTTATCTCGCACCTCTTTGGGGTGTGATAAAATTAAAAAACCTAGGAAAAGTATTTGAAATCATGTAATAATGAAAAAAAAAGGTTAAACTATGTTTATCACTAATGCCTTACATGTAAAAGATGATTTTCTTATGAAAACATAATGGGGAAAAAATAATAATAAAAATCACTAATTAATTATATTTATGTATGTTTTTGGTACAAATATGTATGTACTAATGTGTTTTGACATGTATAGATGATTCTATGGTAAACAATAGTTAAATAAAAAAATATGCTAAAGAAAGTAATGTAATGTAGATATTATCAATGTGTAATGCAATCTAATGTATGAAAATGTATGCAAATCTTTTTTTTTGTGTTATACATGACCGCGTTAAAACTCCCCTTCACTCCTTTAAAAACTCGCAAAACACAATGATTAACGCGCGGGGGCAGCGTTCCCTCTTTTTCAATTGAATTGCACGAGTTTTCGCGCTGCGTTAACTAAAAACGGTCGCTATAGCAGTTAAAAACCCACGGGTGATTTTTTTTTTTCTTTTAACGCTGCGGGGGAAAAAAAAATTGCGGTCAATTGAATATCCCTGTTGGTTTATTGAAAATAGTAAATAATTATAAAATAATAGTGATAATACAATAAACAAAAGTTTTTGTATTGTGTTTAATGTTTGATTTGTTAAATACATTTTGCAATTACACATCAAAAAAAAGCTGTTTTGTCCCACGAATATTCAGATACATACAGAAAAAAATGTGTAAACTGCAAACAAAAAAGTAATTTTTTCCATCTATTGATTTTATTGCTAAATGTGGAATTAATAACAACTTGAAAATTATTTTTACAATGTTTACGACAATAAATTTATCAATGATATTAGCGCATCAACTCCATTTAAGGAAAAAGTTCATATTCAACTTTTTATTTTCTCTCCTTAATCCAAGATAAATGATGAAAGTCTGTCTATTTGGGACTCCTTGGGGTATACTTACTAAACTGTGGGTTTGAAAAAGTGGAGATGTTTCCTATAGCAACCGATCAGATTCTAGCTGTCATTTTGTAGAATGCACTAAATAAATGATAACTAGAATCTGATTGGTTGCTATAAGCAACACCTCCACTTTTTTTAAACCCGCAGTTTAGTAGATATATCCCCTTGTGTCTGTGATGTTAAATTCTGAATTGGAAACTATCCAGGTATGACAGCCTCATTTGTTGGGTAGAGTGGGTCAAGTCCATCTCTGAAATTTAGGCTGGTGACTCTTAGCGCCTAGTTTGCCATGTAATGGAACTTGCTCTTTTGGGTGAATGTAATATATATATATATATATATATATATATATATATATATATATATATATATATATATAGTTATCCAGTTAAATATGTCATATAGCAGTCAGCTAATCAGAAGATAAGCTTCCAACAGTCTATCTTCAACCCGATTAGATCTAACATCTTCTTTAAAGATTTTGCTCTTGAAATACACTTTATTCACTTTAATCCCTATTACAAAACTAAAATGATTAAACTATGAACATTAATTGTTTTATATAGGGGTAAATAAGTCTAACCTATATTTTTATTAAGATATAACCAACACATATATATTTATACATGATTGTTAGATAATATTTGTCTTTGTAATATGCCACAAGATTTACACAATTTATAGAAGAGATAGATATTTTCTGTCATAATAACATATTAACAGACACTTAACTGCATATTTTGTTTGTTTACTTAATCCCTAGAGGAAAAATAAACCTTCCATTCAAAACTATGTACTTTCTTAACCAGATTAGAGTCAATGAAGGAAAATATATACTCAACATCAAAACACAAAAAAAAAATATGCATTATGTGCTTGACTGAGAACCTTACCCTCTGGCTCCAAAAATGTTGAAGTTAAAACCTGAAAATTCCTTGAAGATATTCCAAAATATATTCTAGATAAGGAAACCAAAATAGCATGCAGCTTTTCATGCAGAAAAAAAATAACTACGAATTATTTAATTTCAAATAGACTTTTTGTTTCATTCTGCGTGCTAGGTACTACATCTGTTTTTGATGTACGCTGAAAACATACATTGCACGGTACAAAATGAGGAATGACATAGAATTCGTACTTTCAACCATTTAAAAGGGTTAACCTTCTACCTTTGGTACAGCTCAGTGGTCTCGTTAGAAAGTAGGAGGCCAAAGTCAACTGCTGTGGACTTTAATACAATACCCGGCACTTAATTCACAAGTGAAGGAATGTTAACACCTTCATGACTAGGGACATTTTATATCTTCATGTCCACATTGAACAGTTTTGCTATGTATCGGTTACACTGAGCATAATTTTTGTAACTACTTTGTGTGGCATAGTACTGTTTATTTCATATCTTATTACAGAGACAGGGATATTCGTACATGTAATAACACATAATCCAGGGTAATAATTATGCTACTTACAAGTTAACTCATTTGCTGTCAAAGCTTTTTTTAACCCCTGTGTTGTGATGATTTTTGGCGGGATACCTAGGCCACGGTGATAACTATGAAACTTAAAAATTAACCCCTTTTTTCTTTCTTGTGCTTGGGCAATTTTGGTCCTTTTTAGGCAGGTCACAAATCAAAGCCATTCACTTTTCTGTGCAGTACCCGCAGAAATCATTTTTTTCTATCTTTCAGAAGACTTATGGGTATATTTACTAAACTGCAGGTTTGAAAAAGTGGAGTAGTTGTCTATAGCAACCAATCAGACTCTGGTTATCATTTATTCAGTACATTCTACATGACAGCTAGAATCTGATTGGTTGCTATAGGCAACATCTCCACTTTTTCAAACCCGCAGTTTAGTAAATATACCCCATAGTGTTTTCTAAAAATACTATTGGCTTCTTTATAAACCAAGACTTGAATGTGCTATAGTTTTCAGAAAGTGATAAGCTAGCAGAAAAATCACCTTTTCTTATATATCTACCAAAAGAAAAGAATGGAAAAATGTTTACATAACATGAGTTTTCATAACTTGCGAAATAGTATAAAAATCTTCTAAAAATAATAGTAACATTTTTTTATTTTTTTAATGTATATTTTTATGTTTACTTCCTGTAGTGTAGTGGATATATTGTCTGGTTATCACATGTGATCAGCAGAAAATATCTACTAAAATAATAATATCCACTAAATGAAAGATGGAACCCAGTGTCTATAGGAGCCTTCCCAATACCTGGGTTCTTGTTCCACTGTACTAGGGACCGGAAGCTCTGTGACATCATTGTGCATGTGTGCAATGCTGTCATTGTCCCTCCCCTTTATATGGCAAAGGAAGGAAATACTCAACAATTCAGTTCTCTGTGATCATTGAATATTTAATTTCTCCCCAGAACCCCGCCCTTCCCAGTCATTGAACACATCTGCAGGGAAAGTCCAACTTCTTGCCACATGAGATGGTGGTGACAAATTCATTAAAGAAAGAAATGGTATCAGATGCTATAATTATCAGAGGACATAATGGGGGAAATAGGACACAAGTGAGAGCTAGAAGAAAAGGGGACACATAAGAGGTCACTTAGGAAGCAATGGGAGTTTGGTCCCATTGTGCTCCTCAACTTGCGCAAGTGCATCTACCAAGATTTACACAGCAAGATTCCAGCTATTGTGGAGCAACGGAAGTTTGCAAAGGCCGGTGGGAGAGGGTTGGGTGGAGGGATGGCATTCATAGTAATGTATGAAGTAGGAACAGATCTACAACTAGTGAGCAGTGCCGTGAGTTTGGAGCAGTGCAAAAGCAAGAGAGTGAGATCATTGAATAACTTAAAACATTATATAACACGTCAGTCAACGATGACTTGAATATGATCTCTATAATTATGGGCTACCTGCCAACAATACAGTAACAGTGCAAAATGAATACTTCTGATAAGAAATTAAAACAAATGTATGGCTTTCACAATAGTAATACTAGTAGTATTTATGTAATAAAAAGAACAAAATTGTAGGTTTTCAATATGGTAAATGCCTTTTTAAGCACTCAAAGAACAATTGGTCGGTAGTACAAGTAGTTGAACGTTAGTGTGGCCACTGGCAATCTGTGACCAGTTAGTGGATTCCATATGCTTGCTCCAGTTTTTGGCCGATTTGTATGTGCATGAATAGAAACCGTTCTGTCTTTATGACTGAAGCCCACACTACTGTCCCTGTTTCATTATTTACATGTGTTATAATAATAATGCATGTTTCAGCGATATCACCATAAAGAAATAAAGCAAATAATTGGGTATTATAGGAAGTGTTGAAGAAAAATCTTTATGCTTTATTTTAAAATTAATTTATAACTATAGAAACTATTGCAGAAACTAGATATGTAAAGCAAATATTTTCTAAAATGACACTATGACAGTAATGACATAACTTTCACATATATGCTTTTTATGTATAACTGATAAGTATGAAATCAATGAAGAAACAAGATATGTAGAGTAAGATTTTTTTAAGATGTTTTTATTTAAGGCGCAACATCACCATAATCTGGCTTTTGTGACACTAATGTTCAAAACAAGACTGCTTAGGAAACCCGTGGTTTCCTAGCTGTTGTGGAACTAGAAGTCCCAGCATGCTGGGATCTGTAATTCCACAACAGCTGAAGAGCTAGAGGTTTGTCCATGTTCCAAAACAAAATACTATTTAACCTGCCTATGGATCCCCATCTTTTGTGGAGCTGAAGGTCCCAAATGTTGCATTATTCTTTGAATGTTATTTTACACTTTTAATACAGGCATTGCCACTGGTATAAGCATAGCATATACATAAAGTACACGTACATGTGTAACAAATAATTTTGAATAATTTAATTGTGTAGTCTACAGCAATAGCCTTAATATATATATTATATATGTTAATATATAATCCAAAAATGACATATTATTTTAAAGGGGATGTTTTACCACTGAATATGTGGGGTACTGGTCCAAGCAAGACTATAAACAAGACAGTAAGAAAAGTATAAGAAAATAAATGAATGTAGCACTCAAAATATATAGCATAGTATGGATGTAGCACTCAATTATATGAGTATAATCCACTCATTTTAAAATATAAGTGTATGATTTATTGGAATGATACAAAAGATCATAAACATATATACACACAAATGTAATCAGAAGAACTAAAGGCAATAATGTTGCATACATATTAACAGCTCAAAACCAATATTACCCAATACTGATACCAGTAAATGTCAGGGTAAAAATCACTCTGCAGAGTTTAATATAACTACTATATAATTAAATATTGGCTAAATTAATTAAAAACATTATTAAAACATATTACACAAATACATAATTAAATAGAACTATGAATTATAATAGCATAATTATTAAGCAACAATCTGCAATTTAAAAAGATGTCATAAATCCAGTACTGTTGAATCATACATTATCCTCCCACACTCCAAAAACATACATAGTAGGTTAATTGGCTGCTATCAAATTGACCCTAGTCTCTCTTTGTGTGTTTATGTTAGGAAATTTAGACTGTAAGCTCTGAAGGGGCAGGGACTGGTGTGAATGAGTTCTCTGTACAGCGCTGTGGAATTAGTGGCGCTATATAAATAATTGTGATGATGATGATTATGCTCCAATAACCATCAGAAATAACAGTAAAACATAAAGTCACTGTGTGATAATCCACTCCAACTTAAGTGTTTATATAAACCCTGCATCCAGGGGCAGGCTGGCCTGGGGGGCAGAGGGACATCTTCCCCCTGGGATGGTCCCATAGTAGGCTACCTTAGGCTGGGCCACTGGGATACCTGCATTTTTTTTCCTTTAAAATAGGCTTCTGAGTCGAGTCTTGCTCCCTGAGTTAAAATTTGCCAGCCCTGTCCTGTCTGCATCAATGTTACATAGTATGGTATGGGTAGGAAAGTATATACAAGCCTCCATACTTCAGTATAATACCAGGTCATATATATTTGTACCACCACCCATTTTAAGTGGGGCTGGATCAAGTCTGAGTGAGAAAATCAGTTGGGTCAAGGCATGGTTGGAAAAGTATTTTATAACATTTGTCCCTCAATAAGGGGAGATAAATTGTTTATACATGCAGTAAATATATCCACCCACTATAAGGGTATAAGAACATAAACCATACATCACACATGGCAATGTTCCAACAATACAGAGAATGACAACATTATCAATAGATCTCAGGCTGTGTGATGAAGTAAAAGGAAAGTGGAGGAGAAATATAGATCTGAAACCTTTTTGAGGATAGACACATAAAGGGGAGGCGGGGGAAGGAGAGGTGGACAAAGTATCTTATTCCTCAGGACTGTCTATGATGAAATACTCTCTGAGTAAGCCATCAGCATGAAACAGTCCTGAATGGGCATATTCTCCCATTTTAACACAAAATAATTCCTATCAAGCCACAAAACGTTCTTACACGACACATAGGGCATTAAACGTCCTGGATAGCTCTGTTTGTGTATAAGCCAGGAAATTGTTCATAAAGTACAGAATGGTGTGAAAGACTAACCGTAGTCATACAGTCTCAGTTCATGTACCGGGGCATTCAGCATAGGTTGTGCTTAGGAGCACTCCAAGAACAGATATTTCCCTCATCGATGATGCTGGATCTGCAGATCACTAGCGTCTATAAAAGACCTCCAAGATTCATGGATGGCCATCTATGCAATTTCCTTATGCTTCTTGGAAACAGGCATAAGGAACAATTGTGGGAATCCCATCCCTCAGAGACAAAGGCATGCTGCCCTCCAACACCATCTCTTCATACACCTTCAAGAAGTTCAGCCCGATGAGGTCCTACAGAGTCACATAAAGTCAGATAATGATCTGCCTGGTAGGAACCTGTCAACTGTGTTTTTGTCATTTGCCTTCAAGTGATAGAGAATGATGAAATTAACATTTATTGGAGCTGCGTCCTCCTCTATGAGATAGTTGAAGTCTTCTCCTAGCAATGTCATCCTAATGGCCACAAAACAGTAAGCAGGGAGATGACATATCATCATCATCATCGACATTTATTTAGTGCCAGTAAATTCCATTTAGGGTGAAACAATTTTAGGCTCCCAGAGCAAAGAAGGTGCAATTTATTGCTCCAGGAAAAAAATCTGAGATTTTGTCATCAGGTGATTTAGGTAGGTGACTCCTAGCGAGAATCAAGGACTCCTTAATTCAAAATGTCAATATCCGCTTCATGTATCCTTCACAGTGTTGCAAAGTATCACATGCAACTGTACCCCCAGCATGGTCCATGTTTGGGTATGAGCGAAATGTCACAGTGCTGGATGCTCTCAGAAAGGACCATTTGATTGGGTTAGCTAGCAGAGACACACCACATCCAGTTCAGCCACCTAGTTCTGAGAGGATCGGTTGCAAGGGACAAGGCAGAAGTCGATTTGTTGGAGAAGCTAGAATTGTGAAGGACAAAGTCAAAGTTGATGAGTTGGAGAAGGTAGAAGAATATTCAGGTAAAAGGCTGAAGTTGATGAACAGTTAAACAAAATAAGACTCTTTGAAGCAACAATTTATGACATGTAATTTACAGCGATATCATAAATCCAGTAATGTTCAATCACATATTATGCTCTAATTACCATCAGGAAAACCAGTAAAACATAAAGATACTGTGTGATCCTCCAATGCACTGTGTGTCCTGACACCTTTCTATTATAGATGGCAGTACGTTTTTCAGCAATTTGTGCTACAGTAACTCTTCTGTGGGATTAGACCAGACGGGTTAGCTTTTGCTTCCGCGTGTATCAATGAGCCTTGGGCCCCCATGACCCTGTCTCCGGTTCATTGGTTGTCCTACTTTTGGTAGGTACTAACCACTGCATAATGGGAACACCCCACAAGACCTGTTGTTTTGGAGATGCTCTGACCCAGTCATTTAGCCATAACAATTTGGCCCTTGCCAAAGTTGCTCAGATCCTTACACTTGCCAATTTTCCCTGCTTTCAACACATCAACTTCAAGAACTGCCTGTCTACTTGCTGCCTAATGTATCCCAGCCTTTAACAGGTTCCGTTGAAATGACATAATCAATGACATTCACTTCACTTGTCAGTAGTTTTAATGTTGTGAATATAACTAGCACATGGCTATTTTGAGCTTATTAGCTCTTATTATTGCAATATATGGAAAATGCCCTCTATAGAATAGTCCTTATAGTGGAGCCATATAGAATAACATCAAAGTAATGGTACCTAGAAAATGCAATACATGCCAGTAAATACTGGTTTTTGGGAGTGTCTAATTTATAGATGACATCAGTGGCATATTCAACATGAGTCAAGGGGGCCTGTACAAGTCCCTTGACTTATAGGCACTCACAGGGAGGAAGGCCTAGAGTGCTCACTCATTGCTCAGCTTTCAGAGGGTGAATAGCTTATATCTCTGTTCCAAAGAGTGCCCCAAAATTCCAGTATCTGGCCAGGCAGCAACAGAGTTTAAGACACCAGCAGCAGCAGGTAGTCAAAGCTACAAGAACAGGCATGAGAAGGCAGCACACTTTCCAAACTATCCTGATTCTGGCAGAACAGTTCCAATTTTGGGGAACTCCCCAGAACAGTCAGGACTTTGTCGAGTTGTATGTTGCACATTGTGCTGCTCTTCCAGTCAGCCCTTGCAAATAGCTCTGACCTTGCTGTGCTGCTGTGTGGGAGGAGTCAAAGTGTGGCATTGCATTGCACAGCTCATGTTGCCGATTCATGATCTGGGCAATCTGTGCAGAGCACCAGAGACATCATCAGTGGGAGTCCCTGCACTTTGCACAGAGTTTCCACATGGATCATCAACAGTGAGAGCTGCTGTGAAGATCAGAGACATTCTCCCTGGACATCAGAGCAGCTAAAAATCTTTGGGGAGGAATAGTGGCCCATAACCGACAAGGGGTAAAAGGTGGAATGCATATGTCACCTGGTCACATATGTCCCCCCACTATTCTCCTATTGACACATATGATGGGGGGACCCAGACAAAACTCTTGCACAAAGGCCCACTAAATTGCACAGAAGTCCTCTGTTAAGACTGCTACACTGCAGATTATAGGTCTTAAGTCTTGAATCATGAAGGCTAAGCTGTCCTAGGTTCCATTGCCACTCTACATAGATCCTATAAAGAGTCTCTAAGTTAAGTACTACTTTGATATTTTACTTGGATCCATTTGCATTTTTCAGACCGCGTTCTCCATTTTCATTATAAATAGGTTTATTTCTGGTGTCTCCAGAGCAAATGTATCATTTACTCTACTACAGCTGGTCACACATAGGCCAAATCGGCTCAATCTGATTGTGTCAGTTTTGGGGCCACACATCCAGAGATATTAGGCCAGTTTGTTGATATACCTGAGATCACTGGCAATATTCATTGGGTTATGTTTGTGTACATGTAAGTGTGTCCAGCTTTAAACCTTCATGGAAAAAATGTCCCTTTTACCCCATATATAACTCAACAACAGCTCACCACACAGATATACTATACCTCTAGTTTTAGGACACTTAAATTGATACAGAAGAAAACTTTGTGTTTTTTTGTGAAGAACCACTAAAAGTTGATATGCCACAACATATCTGATGATTAACAGTTTATTTAAATGTTTTAAAACTTTTCTGCTCCAAATATAAAGTGTGCTTTGTACACTGTGGGCTAGATTTACTAAACTGCGGGTTTGGGCAGCACGGTGGCTCAGTGGTTAGCACTTCTGCCTCACAGCACTGGGGTCATGAGTTCAATTCCCGACCATGGCCTTATCTGTGTGGAGTTTATATGTTCTCCCTGTGCTTGCGTGGGTTTCCTCCGGGTGCAATGGTTTCCTCCCACACTCCAAAAAAAAACATACTGATAGGTTAATTGGCTGCTATCTAAATTGACCCTAGTGTGTGTGTGTGTGTGTGTATGTTAGGGAATTTAGACTGTAAGCTCCAATGGGTCAGGGACTGATTTGAATGAGTTCTCTGTACAGCGCTGCGGAATCAGTGGCGCTATATAAATAAATGGAGATGATGATGGTGATGATTGAAAAAGTGGAGATGTTGCCTATAGCAACCAATCAGATTGTAGTTATCATTTATTTAGTACATTCTACAAAATGACAGCTAGAATCTGATTGGTTGCTATAGGCAACATCTCCACTTTTTCAAACCCGCATTTTAGTAAATATACCCCTGTGTCTCATACACAGGGGAGCAGTTGATCAGCAGCTGGTGACCCAATTAACATTACCCTTTGCAGAATTCTAGCATTTCAATATAAAGTAATGACATGTGGACGAAGATTCTCTTTGATTTGAAAATACTTACATCTGACAAACCATGTCAAGCTAACACTGGCTCATCTTTCAAAGCTTTTATTTGTACAGTAATTTAAATTAAACTTGTGACCACTTGCTGCACAGTATATCAAACCTGGGACACCATAAGTATGTTTACGTGCAGTAGTGAGGGCGGACAGTACAATTGTAAAGCAAACTCCATGAGATGGCATTTTGTTGCAATTATACATAATCCATGTGTTTACAATGGGTTTTGTGGAAAATTGAAAGCATGTCTACTCTATCTTGCAATCCTTTACCAGGCATATCAGATGATTTACTCAACGGTTATAATGAAAAAATACAAACCAAATGGCTAAGTAATTTCAGAGGATACAAAATTGTGCTTCGGTTCCATGCTAGATTAAATCCACTGTTTTTTCAATTGCTTACATATTTATGTACGGCTTTTCGTCCAATTTATGATAAAATAGTTCTGAAAAGAACATAATTCATTCACTGGGACTCATTTAGTAGAAAAAACAAAAGTGTTTGGAGACCAAATATCTTGGCAGGGTTTTCAAATTGGGAAACAAAGGTTTTGTTTAAAATCAAAAGTACATTGTAGTGCTCCTGTATTATATGAATGAATTTATAAATTTGATTTTGTAGAATTCTCAGATTTCATTTTTTATTTGTTTGAACCTATTGTTACCACAAAATAAGTGCAATGACAGAAAATAATTCTATTGAAATTGATTAATTTTCGCTGCGTCTGTGAAATTGTTCAGTAGATGATAACACTAACAGGCCCCCATATTGTCTGGTAACTTGGCTATGCACTAAGTGGCCCAGATCTTTCAAAGGGATTTCTGCATGTCAGGTCTAAACACATTGGATAGTAAGATGCTGTTGCAGGAGTTATAGAAGCCTACCTTGGGACTGTGTCTACCATGACTCTCCTCCTACGGGAAGAAGAAATACCCCACCTTCTAGCAGGAGCATCACTGCTCCCACCAGGTGGGGCATTCTACGCAGTACACCTGTGTATCTTGGAAGCAGGCACATCTTTAAAGACCAGCTCTTGGGTCATACCAGGACTCGGTCATACCACCATTTCACTTCGTTGTTGCAAAATATAAATGACCATCAATTTGCGGTGGTTGAAACACTCAAAAGAATTGTCACGACTGAGGATAGCGTACCTGCTATCGTTGGCACTAGTCGAGGAAGGTGCAGAATGGTGTTCACCAGGGACCCCCGCAAGGAGGTTTGGACTCAACTGCAGGAAACACGCAGGTCGCGGTCCTTCCACGAGTCAGATAGCGAGGCACGAGAAGAATTGTCGGACAGGCCGGTTCGGCAATGGTGCGGGCAAGGCAGGTACACAAGGAGAATCCGAAGGAATGGTGAGTCAAGCCGGGTCAGTATTGTTCTGGCAGCACGGTACAAAGGGAGAACCAAAAAGAGTAGTCAAAGGCAATCCGGGTCACAAGGGTCACAGGAAAATAGGCAATAATCAGGAGACAATAACAGGCAATAAGGCAATAACAGGGACACAGAGGGAAAATGCTGGAGGCAGGAATGGACCTGAAACTCTGGCATTGGGGGTGGGACCAAGGGAGACTTAAATACAACTTGCAGCCAATGAGCATCAGCGCCGCAGCGCTGTCATAATTTTAGCGCCATAGTGCTTCCTGAGTACAGCGTCCCATTGCCTAGCAACGGGAACGCTTTGGAGTCTGTAGCCGGGCGGCCGAGCGGGGCGGAAATGACGCGTCTGGTTGCTAGGCAGCCAGACGCGCTATAGCAGATCAGCGTGGCGGCCGTCCCGGAGGTTACAGGCGGCACCTGACAAGAATAGAGTAATCATAATAGGCAGGTGAGTGCCCTGCAGTCCATAGCACTTACCGTAAGCAGATGCTGTTGAGATGCAGGGTTAACACCATCGACATGGTTTACTTTGACAAATACAAGGTCTCTGGGACCTTCACTGCACACACTTACTTTGCCACAGAAGACACAGAGAGCAAGAACTTCCTCACTGACAAAAACTTACTACCTTCAACAATTGAATGCCTTCAGTGCAAAAAAGGAGAGGCACAGCAGTGTCCACAGCTAATACTGTGCCTAGACTCATGTTCAGGTCAATGGCTAGACATTAATTTGGTCAACATTTAGAAAATCAACAACATTAGGTTGACAATTCAAATGTCGACAGTATTCTTAGGTCGACAATTCACATAGTCGGCAGTATTATTAGGTCGACAATTCAAATGGTCGACAGTATTGTTTAAGGGTTAGAGATAGGATTAGTGTTAGGGATGGGGATAGAGTTAGGGTTAAGCACAGAGTTAGGGATATGGTAAGGGATATTAGTGTTGACCTAATAATACTGTCTACCTTTCAATTGTCGACCAAATAATACTGTTGACATTTGAATTGTTGACCTAACAATACTGTCAACCACTGTCGATATAACTCTTGTCGACTTTCCAACCCTGTGTATATTATGGTGCCAATCATATAAATGTCGATCATGTAACTGTCGAAAACATGTATCATATTCCTATAATGATAGTGATTAATTTTTCATTTCTTTCAGCCATTTGTATTATATTCTTTAGAGCAGGGGTCGGCAACCCCCGGCACGCGTGCCAATCGTGGCACGCTGACCACTTTTGTCTGGCACTCTGATGCTGAAGCTGCTTCAGTGAAGCAGCCAATGATGGCCGAAACTGAGCTTCTGCGCATGCGCAGAAGCTCCGTTTCGCCCATCACCGGCTGCTTTGCTGAAGCTGCTTCATTACCGAAGTATGCCACAGTGAAGCTGCTTCATTACCGAAGTATGCCACAGTGAAGCTGCTTCATTACTGAAGCAGCTTCAGCAAAGCAGCCGGTGATGGCCGAAACGGAGCTTCTGCGCATGCGCAGATGCTCCGTTTCGTCCATCACCGGCTGTTTTATTGAAGCAGCTCCCTGGTTTCTGGAGAAAGACGAGTCTACAAAGGTAAGTAAGAGCAGCAAATTGAGGGGCACATATACTTGGCAAACGTATTTCTGGGGGCAACTGTGGCATACTATGTATTTCTGGGGGCAACTGTGGCATACTATATATTTCTGGGGGCAACTGAGGCATACTATATATTCCTGGGGGCAACTGTGGCATACTATATATTTCTGGGGGCAACTGTGGCATACTATAAATTTCTGGGGGCAACTGTGGCATGCTCTGCATTTCTGGGGGCAACTGTGGCATACTATATATTTCTGGGGGCAACTGTGGCATGCTATGTATTTCTGGGGGCAGCTGTGGCATGCTATGCGTTTCTGGGGGAAACTGTGGCATACTATGTATTTCTGGGGGCAACTGTGGCATGCTATGTATTTCTGGGGGCAACTGTTGCATGCTATGTATTTCTGGGGGCAACTGTAGCATGCTATGTATTTCTGGGGGCAACTGTGGCATGCAATGTATTTGTGGGGGCAACTGTGGCATGCTATGTATTTCTGGGGGTAACTGTGGCATACTATGTGTTTCTGGGGGCAACTGTGGCATACTATGTATTTCTGGGGGCAACTGTGGCATGCTATGTATTTCTGGGGGCAACTGTGGCATACTATGTATTTCTGGGGGCAACTGTGGCATACTATGTATTTCTGGTGGCAACTGTGGCATGCTATGTATTTCTGGGGGCAACTGTGGCATGCTATGAGTTTCTGGGGCAACTGTGGCAAAGTATGAATTGTGGGCACAACTATGAGGCATAAGATGAATTGGGGACACAATTATGAGGTATGATGTAAACTGAGGCACTACTGTGCGGCAAAACGTTATTTTTGCTGGTCCCTTACTGTTAATATGATATTAGCCTCATAAAATGAGACATATATATATATATATATATATATATATAGCTGAGAGGGGAGGGGGCGGCTACAAATTGCCCGGGCCTGCTTGGTGGCCCGAGCTAGAGACCTATCTTTGAAAATATTTTTTTTATTTTAAAAGTACTTTTTTTCATTGAGTGCAGGGGGGATCGGTAGTGGCTAAATCCCCTTCAGCTCAGGTATCTTCAGACGCCAGGTCATGTGACTGCAGTGGTCACATGGTACTCGGTGGGCTGCTGGATATCTTCCCATGCTGTGCAGTGGAGAATAAGGTAAGAAGGTGTGCTGGAGAGGGGGCATTTGTGACTAAAGGTGATGGAGAGGGGCATGTGTGACTAAAGGTGCTGGGCAGAGGAGGGGCAAGTGTGATTAAAGCATGTGGGCAGAGGGGACATATGTGAGCAAAGCTGCTGAGCAAGGGGGCATGTGTGAGTAATGCATTTTTCTGTAAGAGGGTGGCCTGGTGCTTTTCACCTGCTAGACATGCCCCCAATGATGCACTGCCACGCCCCCAATTGTACGACCACTTGCATGGTAAAAAAAATGTTGCACAACATTTTTTTTAACCATGCTTAACTATAAGGGGGGACACATGAAGTTGCTGTACTGGGGCCATGAATTTTTCTAGGCAGCCCTGTATGTATGTATATATATATTGTAACAAAAGGAGGCATTTAGCTGGCAATATGCAGAGAAAGCAGGGAAGTAGAGTAAAACATTGGCACAGTTATGTACCTAGGTGGAGATTAAACCAGGTAAAAACATATGTGTAGTAAAAGTTGGTTTACTTACAAGATTTAAAAAGCTGCTTCCTCTCAGCAAACAGACAGGGTGTATCTGAAAGTCTAAACAGAGCCAGGGATAGGCGTGTCCTTTTCAAAGAGAAGGTGGGTGTGTCACCTGTCCATCAAGCTAGGCCTGTGGGAGGAGTGTCAGGTATAAAACCCTGCTTGTTTTATTGTTCAGGGAGATCAACGCTGGGCTAGTTGGCTGATCTGGACAGAGAGCTGGACTATGTATAGTAAGCGTTGAGGGTCTCCATAATTGCTGTGCAAGTATACGGTGTCAAACAATTATTACCATCCTGACAATAAAGAACCATAAAAAGGAAGAAGTTGTACGTGTGTGCTTCTGCAGTAGCGGGCTCTTGCCACAATATATATATCCCACCCAACTGGCAAACCTGGGCTACACTAGGTTTTATCCGGCACTCTGATAGAAAAGGGTTGCCAACCCCTGCTTTAGAGTATGTGAACAGAGTATGTAAACACATGTGATTTTGAGAGATCTACCCTAAATAGAAATGCAAGAACATGTCTATAAGTTTTTTAACATAGTAGATGTCAGATACTACGATGCTTTGCCAATCACATCAGCTTTTCCAGGCACCACTGTAACTACCTGAAGGGCTGCTTCATATTAGAGCTGGCCTGGCTAACCTGTAGCTCTCCAGCGTGCAAGCCCTAGCATGTTTTGCCAGGAGATAGCCAGTTGATAGCTGTCAGGGCATGCTGGGACTTCTAGTTTCACAACATCTGGAAAGCCACAGGTTGGCCAAGTCTGTATTAGAGAATTATGGGCAGCACGGTGGCGTAGTGGTTAGCACTTCTGCCTTATAGCACTGGGGTCATGAGTTCAATTCCCGACCATGGCCTTATCTGTGAGGAGTTTGTATGTTCTCCCCTTGTTTGCCTGGGTTTCCTCCGGGTGCTCCGATGATGTGAGTTAGTTCTCTGTACAGCGCTGCGGAATTAGTGGCGCTATATATATAAATAGTGATGATGATGGTGATGAAGATGAATGAACAGAGACTTTCAAGAGCCTTACTTATCTGAATTCAAAGTGCCCACAAAATTAACAAGTACCTACCTATGTGAATAAGCACTAGCACTGCTGTCTTACATTCTCTACTTTTCCCATCAGGGTATTCCCTGATGGGAAATAATAAAATCAACAAGCCTTCCTTGTGAAAATATTTTCAGGACTTTTAAAATGCCAAAGTCATCCTGATGAGAACTAGTGTTGTTAAACACTGCTTTGTTCACTCTGTATTTGTAAAAGATGTAAATACCACACCAGTGATCACATAATCCTGAAAGCTCCCAGTTATTGTGGCAACGAACTGGGGAGGTGTTCTCTTCTCATGGAGTGAAGCTTTATGTACAAAATCAACAATATCCCAATTGTAAAAGCAATTGCCAAAAATGCAAAAAGTGAAGATGTCACAGAAGTTATGAGCTGGGCTTAATTCTCCAACTAAGCAGATCTTTGTCATGTTATTTGCACAGATTAGACATTCCCTTAGAATTCATATTTACATGTTCTCCCTAATGGTGTGTTTGTTTGTCTTGTACCTAGAATAATATTGTTTAGAGAGATATAATCTTTTAATCTGTCATGTAAAAGGCTGTGCGGTTTCACGTCCTGATGTTCATGATCTTCCCCTTTATGTCTGTAGTGATAGAGCTGTGTGTGAAAATAAAGTTTACTAGAAGGAAAATAAGAACATGACTTGTTAGGAAACCCATATCTTCAAGTTCAAATAATAGCACCGGAAAATATATAAATGTATATATGTCCCTTGTCCAACTTGTATGGATTTATTAGGGCTTCTTACTGTGGAGTAACTGTAGTGGTTAAAAAAGATGGAATTGCATGGAGGGCCTGTGGGTCACGCTCACTCATATCTATGTGTAGCCCCTTGTCACTGTGTGTAGTGTTGAGGTGTACAGGTTAGGCAGTGCACCCCCACCTCTAGCCTTGGCTAGCTGACGGACAAGGGTGTTAATAGTCAGTGGGACCCCGCACATACAGGGTTTTTTGTTCAACAATGTCTTTCTGAGAGCACTGGGACATATGTGATGTAACTTTTTGGTGTAGTGCAATGAAGGTCACAATGAGTTGGTCACTAGACCATCTTTATATTTCAAAATAAACTATTTATATACACTCTTCTTCACTCCTGCAAATTTTTAAAAGGTTGCAGCAATAAAGTAAATATATACAGTTCATATATACATCTCTTGTCTCCTCCTGCACTGTTCTTAATGGTATCTCAAGGTGTTAATGAGACCTTTCCCACATCTAGGACATCATCTCTCATTCTGCAGTCCTGACCAGGGGCAGACTGGACTGGGGGGCAGGGGGGCATCTGCCCCCCAGGCCGGTCCCATAGTGGGCTACCTTGGGCTGGGTCACTGGGCCACCTGCTTTTTTTTTTCTTTTAAAATGTCCTTAATAGGCTGCTGAGTCGAGTCTTGTACCCCGGGCTAAAATTTGCCAGCCCTCCCCTGGTCCTGACACAACCTATATGTATATGTGTGATACCTCACTTGCTTGGGGCTCTGACACTTCCACTCAAGTGTACTCTCAGTCCTTCTCACCCCTCCTCTGCGGGGGTGATTTCCCCCTTGGGCTCTGACACTTTCTTCATTGTGTTCTCTCAGACCCTCTTCTACACACAATGCAGCAGGCCTCTCTCTCTCCAGAGAGCTCTTACATGCAAATTTTCTCCTCTCTCTCTAGTTGTTGTCTTTATTGATGTTGGATTCACCCCCTCACTGGGCTTGGGGAATCCTCCCCTCTATACAGGGCCGCCGAGAGGGGGGGAGCGGGTACAGTTTACCCAGGCCCGGCCATGCCAGGGGGCCCGGGCCGGGCCCTCGCTGCTAGTTTAATTTTTTTTTTTTTAATTTTTTTTTTTCTCTTTTGAGATATTTTTTTTTTAACTTTTCTTTCTTTTTTCCCGCGGGGGGGGGGGTCTTGGGTTTCTTGGGAGCTGGAAGAAAAAAAAACAATACTCACGTGATCGCACGGCGCCGTGTCCCTCCTCTCCTCCATTCACACTGACTGCCGGGCGTGACGTCATCAAGTCACGCCTGTCAGTCAGTGAGGAGCGCCGCAGCCAGCATGAAGAAAGAAGACAGAAGAGCAGAAAAGAAAAGAAAGAAGTTGACAAAAGGTAAGTAAAGAAACGGAGAGGCAAGGGGAGGAAAACAGAGAGGGACAGTACTATAAAGAAAGGGGAGAGAGAAACAGAGGAGGAAAAAAAAGTGGGCGAGAGGAACAGAGGAGGAAAAAAAGGAGAGAGCCACAGAGTAATAAAAAAAAAAGTGGGAGAGAGGAACAGAGGAGGAAAAAAAGGAGAGAGCCACAGAGTAATAAAAAAAAAGTGGGAGAGAGGAACAGAGGAGGAAAAAAAGGAGAGAGCCACAGGGGAATAAAAAAAAAGTGGGAGAGAGGAACAGAGGAGGAAAAAAAGGAGAGAGCCACAGGGGAATAAAAAAAAATTGGGGACAGAGGAACAGAGGAGGGAAAAAAAGTGGGAGAGAGGAACAGAGGAGGAAAAAAAGTGGGAGAGAGGAACAGAGGAATAAAAAAAGTGGGAGAGAGGCACAAAGTAAAAAAGAAGGGGGAAAAGCAGCATGGAGGTCGCAGTGTGAGCATAAGGGGGTACAGTGTAGTTGTGATGAAGGGGCACAGTATTGTGTGTGTGATGGCACAGGGGGCTTGTTGCAATGTAGTGTGTGTGAGGTAGGTGGCGGCTAATTAATGGGCGCTATTTTGTTTGTAGGGTGATGGTGAGGCAATTTAATAGTGTGGACTATTAATTTAAGATGGGGTGGTTTGGGGGCTATTGAATCTTGGGGTGAGTTTAGGGAGAATGAGGTCTATTTATTAAATGTGACTATGAATTATTTAATGGCAGTGATGGTTGTTGATGGTCCCAGGTCCCCGGCTGTCACATCACCTGTCCTGTCTCTTGCTCTCTCTCTCTCTCCTCCTCTCCTCTCTTATTTTTTCCTCCTCTTCTCCAATGCCCCTTGCTGACAGCCACTCCTTCTTCTCACTCTCTGGCAGGCTTGTGTGTCTTGTTAGCATAACAACCAACCTGAGTCACTGCTCTCTTCACAGACACCCCTGGCAGTCACCAGGGGGCGTGGTTTAATGTCACAGGGGGCGTTACATTTATCAGTCTATGATGGCCAAGGACACAAATTACAGCCAATGAAAATAGTTATAGGGCCTGTGAAACCATGCTGATTGGTTACTAGGGTCTGGAAACAGCCTATGAGCACTAGAGGAAGCACCTAAACAGTGTTGTGTATGTGTGTGTGTGTGTGTGTGTGTGTGTGTGAGAGCATACATATATGTATATAAATCTATATATATATATATATATATATATATATATATACACACACACACTATATGGACAAAAGTATTTGGCCACACCTGTTAATTATTGAATTGAGGTGTTTTAATCAGACCCATTGCCAGAGGTGTATATAGATAGTACTGTGATAGGATGCCACCTTTGCAATAAGACGGTTCGTGAAATTTCATCCCTGCTGGATATTCCAAGGTCAACTGTAAGTGATATTATTAAAAAGTAGAAGCATTTAGGAACAGCAGCAATTCAGCCATGAAACAGAAGACCACGTAAAATCACAGAGCGGGGTTAACCACTGATAAGGTGCATGGTGTGTAAAAGTCACCAACGCTCTGCCGATTCCATAGCTGAAGAGTTTTAAACTTCCACTGGCATTAATGTAAGCACAAAAACTGTGCGGTGGGAGTTTAATGGAATGGGTTTCCATGGTCGAGCAGCTGCATGCAAGCCTCACATCACCAAGCGTCGGATGGAGTACTGTAAAGCACACCGACACTTGACTGTGGAGCTGTGAAAATGTGTTCTGTGGGGTGACGAATCACGCTTCTCTGTTTGGCAGTCAGAAGGGCGAGTCTTGGTTTGGCGGATGCCGGGAGAATGTTACCTTTCTGACTGCATTATGCCAAATGTGAAGTTTGGTGGAGGAGGGATAATGGTATGGGGCTGTTTTTCAGGGTTTGGGCTAGACCCCTTATCTCCAGTGAAGGGCAGTCTTAATGTTTCAGCATACCAAATCATTTTGGACAATGCTATGCTATAATGCTTCCAATATTTTAGCAACAGTTTGGGGAAGACCTTTTTCTATTCCAACATGACTGTGCCTCAGTGCACAAAGCAAGGACTACAAAGACATAGTTTGATGAGTTTGGTGAGAAAGAACTAGACTGGTCCACACAGAGCCCTGGTCTCAACCCCATCAAACACCTTAGGGATGAACTGGAATAGAGATTGCGAGCCAGGCCTTCTCGTCCAACATCAGTGCCTGACCTCATAAATGCTCTACAGAATGAATGGGCACAAATTCCCACAGAAACACTCCAACATCTTGTGGAAAGCCTTCCAAGAAGAGTGGAAGCTGTAATCAATGCAAAAGGGGGATCAACTCCATATTAAAGTATATGAATTTGAATACAATGTCATCACAGTCCCTGTTGGCGTAATAGTCAAGCGTCCGAATACTTTTGTCCATATAGTGTGTATATATATATATACATACATATATATATATATATATATATATATATATATATATATATATACATACATATATATATATATATATATATATATATATATATATTTATATACATACACACACACACTTATATATACACAACACTGTTTAGGTGCATACATACATTGCTTGCTTGATGATGACATCATCACACAGTGCTCTAGCGATATTTCACATGGTGGAACACCCCTGGCACTGCATAGATAAGAGAAGGCTGTGTTTGGAAGTAGATGGGGCACTATTGTGGTATAATTTCAACTGGGGGGAGTATTGTGGCATAATATAAACTGGGGCACTATTGTGGCATAATATGATTTGGGGGCACAACTGTATTGCATAATATGATTTGTGGGGTCTATGGTGGCTTGATATCAATTGGGGTCAAGTACTCAGGCATGAGGGAAGGGGGAGAGTGTTAATATAATGTGGGAGGTAGGCTATTAATTTAATGCTGGAGTTTAAGTGGGGGCTAATCATTTAATTGGTGCTATTTTATTTGTGGGGTGATGTGGGTCAGTTTAATTTAATATTGGGGCTTAGGAATTTAAGAAGGGGTGATTGGACCTTAAATTTAATGCTGGGTTGATTTGGGGGCTATTAATTGAAAGTAGGGCTGTTTGGGGAAAAAATAACGTCTATTTATTAAATGTGAATATGGATTATTTAATGACAGTGATGGTCACGTGACATAGGTATATTTCTTAAACGTAAATGCTATTTAATTTATTGCTGGGGTTGTTTGGAGGGAGGGAAATAGGTTTATTTATTAAATGTGAATACTAGTATTTCAATGTATGTTGGGGATGTAGGGAGGCCTAATTATAAAACATGGGTTGTATTGATTAAACACCAGGGCTGGTTGGAGTTTTCTAAATTACATGTACCCATTTATTTTTCCAAATAGGGCCTCCAACATTCTAGGATGCAGACAAGCCGCAACTAAAGACACCAGCAGCCACTGGTGGCGAAAGTGACAAGAACAGGTAGGAGAGAGCAGAACAGTCTGCCAACTGTCCTGAATCTGGTGGGGACAAGGACAGTTGGGAGGTATGTCCCGCTTCACAACATACTGCTTGTGAAGGCAGAGTTGCGTGCACCTAACAGTTATGCACACAGTATTGCCTGTGTATTTGTCTAAAATGATAACCATGTTACATAATAGGGACCCCTGTCTTAAATACCCCAGGCCCCCCGAATGTTAATCCAGCTCTGGTTAGCAGGAGGGAGCGGATAGCTGCTCCCAGTTCCTGGATAGGACACAGCCTGCAGAGCAAGCCAAGGAGCACTAAGTCTCACAAGATTTGGTAATCTCGTGAGACTATGAGCTTCCCTGCTCACTCTAAATGAAGTTCCCATCCTGATGGATGTCAGCAGCACCAGAAGCATAGATAAGTACAGTGGGCTGGGGGTGTCACAATGTGCCTGGGGGGATGGCGTGATGTGGCTGGGAGGGCGTGATAAATGTAATGTTTTATTATAATGTATGTATCAATGCCCCATGTTGGCCAAACCCACAACATAATGTGGTCATGCCCTTTTCTGCGCGGCGGCACACAGTTTCTTTCCTGCTGGAACTCAGGTGGGCCTGTACTTTAAATGCCAAGGCTGATTTTTAGTCCCAGTCTGGCCCTGAGCTCAATATACTTACAGCCTAATCTGTGATTAGCTCCTCACTGGCTGATGAGAGTTTCCCTTCTAGCCATGGATAGTTTACCCTGTGGCAAGACTCATATTTAAGTATTATATCCTGTTTGTTGATTTGCTTTACCCCATTCATGCACAACCAAAAAATAACACCAATCTTCACTATATTCCATCTGTATAAAATAAAAAAAATAAACTCGTTTAAGCAATAATTAACGTTAACTGTTAATAACTTTCTGTTCTCCCAGCAGAAATGAATATGCATAGAAAGTAAGCAAAAAAATAAAAACATTACAACCCATAAGGAAAAAAAATGATGTTATAATGAACCCTCTGCTAATCTTTCCATTCTGCTGCCCTATGCTTTGGCCTCTGTTGCCTTTCCACAAACCTGGGCATGCTTGTTACATAGGTTGTGTGATCCAACCATGCCTCGATAGCAAAATAGTTAAATAAGAAAGTAAATCAGGTAAGAAGGTTTGAAGGTCGCATGTTACCTGTATTCCACCACTAGTGGCAGCAGGATAACTAAGTAGTAAGTCCAGGTAAGAAGGACCATTATGAAGGCCACATGCTACTTGTATGCAGCCACCAATGGAAGGCAACTCCTAAAGAGCGGTGGTGGTGAATTATGACAGCAGTGCAGAACTTACAGTGTTACATGTTTGCATATTTGCCAAATTTTCCTTGTTGGCTTCAGGGAGGTGGGCGTGCTGGGGCGGGCCTTGACGCATCGCATCATTTTGGCCCCACTCCCTAAACGATTGTCACAATTTTGGCCAATTACAGCAGGGGGTGGGGCTAAGATGATGCAATATTTGCATCATTAAGCCCCCCCCCCCGCCATTTATCTATTACGGCCGCGAGAACTGGGAGGTTTCCTAGAAAATGTGGGAGTCTCCCAGACATTCCGATAGAATAGGCAACTATGCGTTAAAGAAAAGCATCTAATGAATCTCTAGAGACTGAAGTGTCTTTTACATTTCTGTCTCCATTACTGAAGTCATGTTCTCTTACCTGTCAGACTTTCATTAAATCTTGGTCTCCATGAAAATGTACACCTCCATAGGCATCAATACATGGACATAGGACACAATTTCTGAACTGTGTCATCATGCCACAGATAGCAAAACCAACCACATCTTGTACTGGCTCAGCATCAGGGAGAATGCCAGACTCTTCAGGGAGTGAGGGAGATCCTCCCTAGTTCAGGAAGTCTCCCTGACATTCAGGAAGAGTTGGCAAGTATGCATGTTTGTATCATAATTATTTATACTTTTTTGCACTGCAAGATGGCAGCTAAAAGACAAACTGGAGGATTTCATTGCCCCAATAGTTGTACTTTCAAAGAATAATTAGTCTTCTATTCTTGCATGACAGATATTGAACACCACTGAGCAAGAGCCACATGCTTTTCGGCTACGAAATAATAGTAAATAAAATTGTGAAATGGACCAAATATGTTTCTAGAAAGCAGGAAATAATGCTGAACAGACTGCCCTCTGCTGGTCCAAGCAAAATTTACATAAGAGTCTTTCCCTAATAATAGTTTTGTGTGGTGTCACTTGTCAAGCATCTCACTATAAAGGAATACTGTAATGAGTAAGTTCGGTCTTTTAAAAACTTGAAATAAACTATGCTGATCTTAATGAGATGTAGAGATAAGAGCCATTAATCTCTGAGAGCAGAGAATGGCCCTATCTCCCTTTAGTGCAAGTCCCTATTTTGCAATCTATCAACATGTGCAAAGCACACACTAACGAGATATCCCAAATGAGCCACGGTTGAGGGTTTAATGGAGCCGTCTGACATCCTACATTTATCTCAAAGACACCGAAATTAATTGGGCTTCTTGTTATAGAAGTTTGCGCAGTAACGTATTGTGATAGTGATCTAGTATGCAACAACTTGATATATAGCTGCTTAAAAGTGGAGAAACAGATCAGTGCTGTCATCTTTCACCTTGATCAGTGCTTAAGCATATACATGAGAGGCACTTGTCTGGCACTTGCTGAAGTGGATCTGTATCTGGCACACTGTGAGTAATAACTTATGAAATCTACACATTATTGCCTAGAATGACTCATAACTTTACTCGGCCAGTCTCCAGCACTTTAACCCACTACTCACAATACAATTTGTTAAAAGGACAGCAAGCAAATGATGTTTCTGCAGTAACCGGATGTTCATTAGCCACCGAAATGATCTTTTTCCCATAAGTGCATTAACAAGAATGTCCACAATTTTTAAACCATATAAATAATAAGATAAAAGGCCATTTATTGCTACTACATTTTTCACTGCCTTATTTTTATCAGGTCATCTTTTGGGCTATGGGCTATGATACATGGGCAATTTTGCTGCATTTAAAATGTAAGAAGTGCTCCCTTAGCACACTAATTTTCCCCAGGACCGTATATATTATATAGGAGGCACGGGTATAAATGTGCATAGGATAGAGAAAGGTGAAGCACAAAATTCCCTCGCTACCTTCCTAACTTTTGGGTACCTTGTGGCTGATTTTCCAGGATGGGTGAGCTATCAAAAAGCTTTATCAGCTCTCTTTTTGTCTGATAAACCCAAAAACGGAACAAGTAGTACTCCAAAAAATTCTACTGCAACACAAGTAAAAATGCCAATGGATATGGTAACACTAGACACAACAGTTTCTAGCGTCAGACCCGCTCAGGTGCATTTTACATTAGTGGGTATGAGCCCTTACTAAGCAGAGATGGCCCTTACTAAGCAGCATAGGCAAAGGAGCTACTGTTAGATTCCAGAGCAGGTAACACCATTCTTCACCACTGTCTAACCCAGGGTTTCCCAAACCCAGTCCTCAGGGCTCCCAAACAGTGCATGTTTTCTGGATCACATGTGACATAATTAGAACCACCTGTGGATCTGTTACAATGTGTCAGTCAGTAATGAATACACCTGTGCTCCAGCAAGGAGATATGGAAAACCTGCACTGTTGGGAAGCCCTGAGGACTGGGTTTGGGAAACCCTGGTGTAACCTGAATACCAGAGCTTACCATTGTCCCCATAGACTTCTCAAGATGACGTTACTTGACTTTCAAAATGGGATCCAGCTGAAGCCGACCCCTGCTTCACTGGATCCCTCACAGGTCAATGCGCTACTTGCATGTACTGATGTTAGCCGCATATAGTCATAGTACTTCTTGCATTCAATGCCAGCGTTAGGCAGCTGGGGAAGAGAAAACATTTCATGGAGGAACGGTTCTTCTAATCTACTCACCTTTACATCTTATTTAGTTTTTGTCTATGTTATGTTTAATAAATTAATCTTGTCATTTTTTCACCCAGTGGTACTCCCAGTTGTTTTAGATATCACTGCCAGAGTGTTAGATGTACTCTCTAATCAGTATGGGCCGGAATCATTAAGGCACGCAAAATGAACAGAAATTGCTTCTTTTTTTTAAATCGGGCTTACGCACGTCATTCAGCTAGGAGCAGATGTGAAGATACGGCTCTTGTTGAATGCGGGTCTAGGTACGCTCTGGTCTAACAGACAACACTCTGCAAAATACGTTCAATTCATATGTGGAATATAAATTCCCAAAAGACTGCAGAGAAAAATTCAAATATTCGATGATTGTCACTTGTTAATAATATAGGGCCTGATTCATTAAGGATCTTAACTTAAGAAACTTCTTATTTCATTCTCCTGGACAAAACCATGTTACAATGCAAGGGATGCAAATTAGTATTCTGTTTTGAACATAAGTTAAATACTGACTGGTTTTTCATGTAGCACACAAATACTTCATAGCTTATTTGTACACTGAAATTTAAAGTTGATATTTGTGATATTTTTATACAATAAAAGATTTGTAAGGCGCCACAGTGACCGTACAATTCATATTATTCGCCAAAAAAAGGTTCAAAATGTGTCAACTTAAACTCAAACATTTATAATCATGTGCAAACTAGCTCGATCATGGTCGAACCTACTTATCTTTCTCATTTTATTTTTTATTTTTTAACAGTAACATTAACTAATGTTTCATACAGTATTACAAGAGATATGAGGCAGTAATCATGCTAGGGTTTGTTGGGAAGGTGAAGGTGGCTGGATGCTTGGATTTTGTTTTAAAAGAGGGGGTGGAGAAATGAAGGGAGAAGGGAGTGGAGGGGGACCTCTCGGGAAAACAGAACCTGGAGGCGGTTATACGTTTCCTGCTATTAGATGAGTTAAAAGAGGAATGGAGGGGCGTTGTTGAGCCGAGTCCAGAGGCTCCAAGCTTTGAAGAATGAGCCTGATGAGTTCACTATTCATCTTGACTTTCTTACATTTTTTAATTGACCAAAAATTTGGCAAATTTTCACATTTTTGTATCCATTTGTCAAACTGCTTTGAGTAACGATCTAAGGCTGGTTAAAGAATCTCTGGTCTTGATAACACAATTAACCTGGTCTGAAGTACTTTAATTTCATTGGTGTTTTAACATCAATTACTTAATGCAACCCAGGTTAATTTAATGTGGAATATGTTGTAAGATTGTAGCTGGACAATATGTCAATGGTAAAATGGGCCATGTTGGGAGGTCCTGACCAGTATAAGGAGCACAGGTACTCAATCTGAGGCTTCTCCTGTTGTTGACCTGCCAGTGATGACAAGTCAGTGATTGCAGAAGCCTTCTATTTAGAGTGGATACAATATAGTAATAAAGGACTTAAGAACTGACGCTTAGAAACTGAGCAAATTGTTAGCCGTGTGTCCCAATGTTTGTTTTTCAATTTTGGTCTTTATATAGAATATAAGTCCACATCCATAAATAAGTCATGTGACAAAGAAATGGGTTTTCAGAATGTTCACTGATGTTCTAGAGTAGAGATGCAAAACTTTCAAAACTTCAACAAAATATTTGCCTTAGTCTGCATTTGCCCTTGAGTTTTTAGATGTTTAACCTGTTTAACTTGGCCTCCGACATTCTCAGTCCTACCACAACCCTACGCGTTTCACCTTTTCAGCTTCGCCCAGCACCATGGCCGCCTCCAGCCATTCTGGACTCTCCTCTGCTAATCAGCGAAGTTGTGATATCTTCTATCAGTAAGGTGGCGCCTTCCATCGTCCCTCTGGAGCAAAGACTACTGCAATATAGGAGCTTGGGTCACCAGGAGACCACAAAAAGGGAGATCTCCCTCACTGAACAACTTGCATGCCAGTGTCAACAGAGCTGGTAAGACCATTTAATTACAATGTGCTTTTAACATTTGACTGCTATGGCTAATACACAGATATTGACAGCAATGGCTAATACACATATATTGACTGCTATGGCTAATATACGCTAAGTACGGAGATTCTTGAGATGATGTAAATATTGCTTAATTATTTTAACTGGTACCAACAACATCATAACATATATCCTTAAGAACTAAATGCTTTGGAAAGCCTTTTCGTTCACGTTTCTTCTTTAAATAGAAAGTAATTTCGATTCTGCATTGTAATTCTTACAACATCTTAATGTGGGTCACATGGCAATTATTCAATCAAGCCTAATGGACTTAATCCCCAGGTGTGACTCTACGCAAGCATGACTGACTTTTAATTTCTAAATCGGAAAAAACACTTTACAAAAGTAGCTTTCTGATTTCCAGGTAACCACTATTTGTAGCGTTAAGAACTCACTTCAATTTTTCTTAATTGAGATAAGATCTAACAGACCTTTGTTTAGCAAACTTTGAACTATCGATTATAGTGCAATTTGTTTAACTACTGTTTCTGTTACAATTGTATCATGTCTGCAGGAAGCTTCTACATATCATTTGCCTCTTTGTCTACATATTTTGCTTATTAATATATAACTCCTTTGTATTTAAACACTTATTGAAGTATAGTTTTCAGTGTGCTTTGACTGCTACTTTCTTTTCTCTCAGTAAACTGGTTATGTTTCAAATATTGCTTATGTTGTCTTAACAGCTGTCTATCAGGCCCGTTTAAGGCTCTTTTGGGTGCGGCTTACAAGCCAACCCTAGCTAGATGCAAGCCCCCTGTACTTGGGGGGGTAAGAGCATCTGATTTTACCTGCATTTTAATAGTGCTTAAAGCATATCAGTCAGTGTAGGACCTGCATACAATGAGGTGCCCTTGGTGCTGGGATGCAGGCTTAAATGTTTTGATCAAAATATGAACTGATACCTCATATTTTCATTTTGCTAGATACACACGGATATACAGTAAGAAGGATAAGCGCTGACAACAACTTTATTTTTGTTTTGCATACATATCTGTGCATTTATATTGTCATGCACTTAGTACTATATACAATATGGGATATACTGAGCGCAGGCTTATTGCCAAACAGCTGGTACCATATCTAATAGGGGATAAACCGAGCTCTGGCGGATTTCTTCTCTGGCTTTGATTAAAGTCATTCTTTCCCTTCAAGTTAATATCCAGAAATATTATATACCATTTTAATATTGTGGTTGTATTTCCAGCCTCTAACAATAGTTAATGGCGTCACTCGGTGAGTCACGTGATTAAGCGCCATTTGGTAACTGTCTTACGTGTTGCCTTGAGTCATCATGGCACATGTAATGGTGTTTCAATATAAAAACTTCATAACTACAGTCAACTAACGTTTGTATAACATAAATAAAAGATACTGTGATTTAGCCCACACAAAGCGTTAAAGAACTGTGAATGAAGTCATCAATACATTTCCACTTTTCTGGATGAGCATTCGAAACAAAAAAAAAAATGATTTCTGGCAACGGTGAAGCACAATTTATATCTTATATGGGTCATAAACCCAAATAAAATTCCAAATAGTTATGACATCTTAATCAACTTCAATTGTATCTGGCAGAAGGTATCCAGTACATTTCTCTTTCCTTTTAAAGTTCTTTGCATAAGCACTCCCTTATTTAAATAACTCAACGCTTCTTTTTAATAACTGTGATACATTACAGGCCAGGTTATTTTAGTATTCATGAGTTTCTTTGAATTGTGTATTTACCAGTGGAAGGAATGTCCAGAAAGCAAGAGTTTCATTGCCTCATACCTCGATGATATCTGACAGAGAAATGACTTAGTGTATCAGTTACGCTTTCATTTTAACTGTGGAACTATTGGGGAAAAAATGTAATCTACACAAATATAATGATTTCTGAATAAAGCCATTCAGGAATAGTCATTAATGTGAAGGCGTTGAAAGTGCAGTTTCTGGAGACTTTCTTTATTAATTCAGCCGTCTCATTTTGTAATGACTGCTATTAATCTCAGATTACTCAACTCACGCACAGCAATTAATTGCAAAGGTGCGTAACCGCTCATGGAAGACGGCTGAAAAAGAAACATGTTATTTCTTGCACAAACACCTGCGTCTAAATATGTACATCTCCAGTAAGACATATGGCAACAGATTAAACGTAGAATTTAGTACAAAAAAACATCAAAGCTTTTTTTTATCTACCAGGAATAAACGACACATACACTTGCAAGCAGTCAGAAAAAAAACATTTACTACCACACTGCCTAAAAAACCTGGGTTTTTGCAGGGGTGAGCTCCAAAAACCAGGGTCGAGGCTCAGTGTGAAAGGGGGTCAGTGCAAAATCCCAGGTCTGATGACCCGGGAATTAGACCCAGGACTTTTGCAGGGTTATTCCCATGTCAGTCTCAGGTCGCTTGCAGTGTGAACGGAACAACCTGGGTTTTTTTAAACCCAGGTCTCACCGAACACCATTGAAAAGTTAAATAAAAAAAAAAAACATCACAAGAAGGGCCAATCAGTGCTCCTCTTGTGATGTTGCCAAGGAGATCCGTGAAGACACATGTTCAGTATGAATGGGGTCGACTGGGAAAATTCCTGGGTCCAAGGTGTAATGTGAGCGGGGTCTCTGATCTGGGATGCTCTGTGACACGGCAAAAACCCAGCTTGAAATACCTGAGATATTGCAAGGACGGCAATCTGAAAGTGGTATAAGTTGAGAGTTTTTTCTTCATGTGTGAATTAAAAGGGACATCTTGTCTAATATAGATTTTACAAATTTCTACGCAGCCCCCTGAACTGCAGAATGGTGTGGATCCTCAACCCTGGCATATCCAGTATTTTTATTTTCTATTCAGCATACAGGAGCTTATTGGTCAGCAATTATTCACACTTACCACACAAAGATTAGAATAAAGGACACCAAAGCTCTACTGTTGCCTTACGGAGAGCTCTAGCTTAGCTCTCTTCTACCTTCCCGAACCCAAGATGTGCCCTTACCCTGGTGGGGTCGAATGCAGATATCCCTCTTCATAGCCACTTAGACTTCAGGCCTCCATCTTGTTTGTCTCCATCAGCCGTAAACAATACATTGCTCTATTCAAAAGTTGTCAAGTGAATATTTAGGCCCATGCGGCACCTGATTAGATGGCCACAAACAGGTGCCACTTGGACTTAATTATTCATTTGACCACTTTTAAGTAGTGCTATGTGCTCTCTATGGCTGTAAGAGTCCTCAGCAGCTGAGGTTAGGAAACAACAATATAAAGGTGTGGATGTGGCTTCAGGGATGTTGAAACACATTTCTACAATGTTGGGGATCAGTATTCCTGAAGGGTTTTCCCTAGGTCAAATTATCCAACAATTATAATCAATGCATAACCATGAAAATGTTGATCCTTACACACCAATATTCTTATGAACATTTTGGTTTAAAATACACATTATTACATTTTTGGGAATCGCTAAGGTGCCTATTTATTAAGCCAAAAACCATGCGGAAATGGCTTTTTCCATGTGGATTAGGTATTTGTAAGTTACATAGCTGTATAACAAAAGCCACATAGATATATCCTGCATTACGATAAGTTTCGCATTAAACCGCAGTCCCATCATTTTCAATAGGGACTGCGGTCTTGGACTATTTAACAAGTTCCAAAAAGCCTAACATTTTGGAGCTTGAGCCTGTTGACTTATGCCGTCTAAAGAAAGCATTAGTCATTCTACCCTAGACGGAGGGCTTTGCAGGTAGAGGGATCTTCTGACCCCTCATCGCATCCTTTCTGCTCTCCCCTCCGGTTACTACCGGAAAGTGGCTTTGCACATGTGTGATCTTAGGTCGCACATGCTCACAGCCACTTTGTGAAGGTAACTGGAGGGGAGAGACAGACTACCGCAGCTCTAAGGTAAGGAAAGTCATCAGCGGGACAGTCTCCTATCGGATGTGCTGTACCAGGATGATTTTTTACTAAATACATCCGAAAAGTCATCTGTCATCGTTGCAATGACAGATAATAATTAACGGGGCAAACCCCCGTTAATTAATAAGTAGGCCCCTTAGAAAGATGATATGAATGATAAAAATATGTTCATTAGGTTGTGGCTAATGATAAGACATAAAATATACTTTTACAGTAGATTACCGGACTACTCATTTACTAATGAAATAGTTAATAAAAATGTGTTTTAACGAAATATTAGTAACAGTCTATAAGGTAATATTAGTTTAATTTAGTGAAGAAACAAAGGGCTTTGCAATTGAACCATGATTAATGGGCACCTCTGGAACCCAAACCACAAGAGAATGAAACATATGAACATTTCTAGGAGAAAACACAAGAAATGATTACTTTGTCATTATTTGAATGCACTGAAATCTTTATTTTCTCTGTGCAAGCAGCCGACCATATTATTTCTGTGCTGGCAAGTGATTTAAATAACTCCACCAGCAGAGACTATGAAGTCATTGCCCACAGCTGTGCAGCCAAATCTCCATTTAGTCGGAGGAGTGGAGGGACTTACACAAATAGGCAACGCTGACCTGTTCCCAACTTCATCACGTCTCTAACATTGGTTGAGAGATTTATCATGAGGTCCGTTTCAATTTTGCAACAGTATTGCAATAAAAACAGCTCTGCTGTTTATTTTCTCTTTTAGAAATTATGAGTTGCTATTCATACATTTAAGTGCACTTTTATGCCAAGGTTGGGTCTGAATAGAAACCTAAAAAAAAAAAAACCCAGTTTGCAAGTGTGTGCGATCCACTCAACCCTTTAACCATTACAAGAACGTCTGTTCATGCCATGAACTTATCCTTTAACTAGTAATGGTTTCATTTGCTTTAGAGATTGCGGGCCTGATTCAATAGGCGCGCAAAATGAACGTATTGTGCGTTCTATTAAGAACGCACGTTAATTGGGCTTAATGCACGTTCGCATTCAACTAGAAGCGATCTGAAGAAACATCTCTTCTTAAATACGGGTCTAGATATGCTCTGCTTATATGGCACGTGCTGTATCGAGACAGACACAATGCACTGCTCTATACGTACAATACACTATGCAGTAATTAATGAAAAAAACATTGAAAAAGAGTTTGTTTTTTTATTTTATATTATTAATGTCTTCTGTATATAAAATGCATTTTTACAGTTGATCCTGATTGCAAACACATGAGCTAGTATGTATACACGACCGTCATCAATATCACTTGGTACTTACACCTATCCTGTAGTTGGTGCAAGTGATATGACAGAAAAGATGTACCTTAGAGATGCCCAAAACTTAAATCGAATGCTTCTGCATGTGCTCGAACTAGGCTCAATCTTACTGTGCGCTCAGTCACCTTCCCATTCCGCCCATGAAATCTTAGGCTGTCGGAAGTGTCCTTTGTGTCAGAGAATCATTATCATCATCACCATTTATTTATATAGTGCCACAAATTCTGCAGCGCTGTACAGAGAAGTCACTCACATCAGTCCCTGCCCCATGTTAAAATGAAAGGGGTGAAAATCAGTTTTCTATTTTGCACATAAGTTAAATACTGACTGTTTTTTCATGTAGCACACAAATATCAACTTTAAATTTCAGTGTACAAATAAGCTATCAAGTATTTGTGTGCTACATGAACAAACAGACAGTATTTAACTTATGTGCAAAATAGAAAAGTAATTCTCACCCCTTTCATTTTAACATGGTTTTTATCCAGGAGACTTAAGTGCGAAATTTGTTGCCTAAGTTCCTTAATGAATCAGGCCCTATATTATTAACAGGTGAAATCAATTGAAAAGTTTGCTTTTTTTCTGTGCATTCTTCTGGAACTTTAAATTCCACATATGTATTGGACATAGTCTGCAGTGTATTGTCTGTTAGAGACAGACATACGGACCTAGACCCGTATTCATCAACAGACGGAAATTTAGATCCGTTCCTTGTTGAATACAGACGTGTGTATGCCCATATATGAGCCTTTTCATTAAAACACTCAATACATTAGTTTTGCGTTCCTTGATGAATCAGAAATATGGGAAATATTTCAAATAATTACCCACATATCTGATTGGTTGCTAAGTCCAAATGTTTAGACAGGGAGTCTAGGAGACTATTTACTTAGCATCACTAATGATACTTGTCCCTCTGTACATTAAAATACCTTGTAAATTTTGGCGTCTCATGCTGGATGTTATTCTCAGGATCTGTTCATGTTCCTGTTTGCTATACTTGTAAAAAAAGAAACACTTCACACCAAGCAGTATATTTACTAAACTGTGGGTTTGAGAAAGTGGAGATGTTGACTATAGCAACCAATCAGATACTAGCTGTCATTTTGTAGTTTGTACTAAATAAATGACAGCTGTAATCTGATTGGTTGCTATAGGCAATGATGAACAGTACATAAATAATCCATCATTTATTGTTTCATTTTATAACATATAACAGATTCAGCCACAGCTGAATTGGAAGGTGACTGTGCACATGGAAATCCTCCCCCATTGCATTCACTTGGGTTGTAAATACTTGAACAGGTTTTGGAGCATTTGGTCAGTAATTAACATATGAAAGACTGTAGCCAGGTTCTAGACTCCGCCCACAAGAAAGGTTTTTACTGTACACAGAGAAATAAGCCTTCTCTTCATGCTTGGTGCTCAGACTGAGGGGACATGCTGCCTTTTGCTCCTAAGTGAGCAGGCCTTAGGCCCTGACTAGTATGGAGCTTGAATAGAGTGTGTAAAGGTGAGTGTGAGACTGGATTTGTAATGTGTTGTTGAATGGAGGATGTTTGAATATGACATGAGAATGAATGATTATTTGTTGTAAGTGATATGAAAGTTTGAATACAGATGGTAAATGTGATTGGAAAGATTTTGGTTTGGTATGGACAGTGTTACATAAATGCATGATGGGTTTGGGATAGATTGTTAATATAAATTGAGGCGTTTGGGTTATACATAGTCCTGTGTTGGTTTATTGCTGTAATGGGGTTTTTGAATGGAAATAGTTTGCTTTATGCAGTTTAATGTAATTGCATAGAAAGTGATGGATTATTCTGGAAGGGATCAGATTGTTAAATATAACGTTTTGTTGGATTGTTAGTTTAGGGGAAAAGTAGAGCAGATAGATCTGGTTGTAACCATGTGTTCAAAAATGGCCATTGGACTTGAGTGAGATGTGTGCATGATTGTCTGTATGGATTCTTCCCCTCCCCCTTCACAACACAATGCATTCCCATACACATAGCTTAAAACATACATACTGTCAGGATTCAAACCCAGGGCTTCTGCCTCCGTGGACTGCTGCTCTGCTGACTGAGCTATTCTGGCTGCTGGACAGTTCCTTGTCTTTATTCAGTGTTCTAGATCAGTTCCAGTGATCTCCTGATCTTCCAGCATGCCTTAGCTCCACCCCTTGACTTCCTATAAAAGCCTGGCCAGTTCCTGTCTCCAGTTCCTGATTATTGTGCTCTGTGCCTGTGATCTAGCTCCTGCTCCTGTTGCTGTTCCTGTCTACCTGCATTTACTACACGTGTACCGACCTCGGCTTGCCCTCCACTACGCTTCTGCCTCAACCTTTGGACTGCTACGCCTCTCTGTGTACCGAACCCGGCTTGTTTGACCTTTCTTCCATCTTATCTCCTGTTAGCCAGCCTTCCTCCCTGCCACTGGGCTCCTATCCAGTCTCCGGACCGTGACACATACACACACACACTACACCTTTAGACAAGAGTTAGTCAAAACACTCACACACAATTACATACATTTGTATATTACAGGCAATAAGTATGATATATTGCACTAAAAACTATATTTTGTGTAAAATATTGTTACGCTGTTTATTGTTCTATAATATAATACAACACACTTTAAATGAAGTTATATCTTGCTGTGGTTATTCTTGAAGCTTGTCGATTTAAGGGAATATAAGAATGATGTTTCTTGGGTTAATTTAGAAATACCTTTGCAAGGAGTTGGTTGACGGTAATAGTCATATATATAACGGTATTAAATGGTCATACATACATTTGCCAGAATATTAAGGAGATTGAAACTCATAAGGAGGTAAAAATCCTTTAACAGGCAACATCTCCACTTTTTCAAACCCGCAGTTTAGTAAATCCAGCCCCAAGTATTTCTGATTTCTGTTGTTCCTATTGTACATGCTAAGTGTTATGTGTCCTTTGTAACAGTACAGGTTCTATGCTGCCCATAACTGCTGTGATATTGAAGATATCATCGGATTGTGTATTGCCCAAAAACAACTGCAATGCCCAATAAGGAATATTATATATATTATTATAATATTAATATATAATATTATTATATTATCATAATTATTGGTGTTATTATCTGTGTCATTATCGGTGTTTCATAAGGTGACTACAGATGATATAGACTATTTATATACATATATATATATATATATATATATATATATATATATATATATATATATATATTATGCTAACAGGCCTCAATGATGCCAGAACTATTGCGCTTCTTGGCTCACAAATACCACTACATCTAACCTACCTATTGTTCTGGGGGAATCTGAAATCTGCATTCAAAGCACCTGTTTGACAGCACCCTTGATAAAAAAAAATGTGCTTGTTACTTTTAATTAAATATTAAATTTACAGATTCAAACATACCAGATAAAAAGGGTTCTGTAGACAATTAAGGTGTTGTGTCACTTTTTTAACATTTCCTCAGTAGGTCATATTTTTAAGTTATTTTAACGTTAATATGTTTAAATAGCATCAACTCATTTATCTCACATCCGATAATTTAGCACTGAAATCCAATATATTTAACACTCAGTGGTGAAACACTTGTGTTATAGGGAGATGAGTAGTTTTGAGCTGAAATCAGCTGAATTTGAGTTATGTCATATTCAACAGACACTAATCCATTAATTAGCCACCAGTGAACAGGAAATTCAAATTGAAACTTGAACTTTTGATGAGAGATCTAAGTCCTGTTTTGACTAAACAATTGTTCAACTGCAAAAACATCCGCCCTCCCACTGAGATTATTGTTTTATACCATAGTACAACATGTAATGTTCTTCTGAACCTTTAATGGCTAAATTGTTTTATTGAGAAGGTCTTGATTAGAGCAAGTTTATAGGTCAACATGTACAGAAAATAATCTGCTTTGTTCAGTGATTGAACATTTGAGTTGCTGCATTCCTAAATATTCAGCACTGAAATGACATGAGAATGCGTATTTGACTTTTGGGTCTTAGTGTGTATCCAGGTGGGCATATTTTCTCTTTATAAAAATGCCCCACCGGGACACAAAGGGCCTGAGTCATTAAGGAGAGCAAAGCATGCAAAAGCATCTTTGCACCTGGGCAAAACCATGTTGCTTTGGAGGGGGAGGTGAATTTAAAATGTTGGGAGAGATTTATAGTTGGGATAGGGTATGTCCTAGATCTACTTTAAATTTCAGTGTAAAAATAAAGCCATCAAGTATTTGTGTGCTAGATAAAAAAAACAGCCAGTATTTAACTTATGTGCAAAATAATAAACTCATTTCCACCCCTTGCATTGTAACATGGTTTGTCCCGGAGAGCATTTACTCCTTTTTTTGCCTAACTTTCCTTAATGACTTAGGCCCAAAAACCACAATGGGCTGATTCATGTTCAGATGTATGCCAATTTGTATGCTCAGAAATGAACCTTACGTCAATAAACACAATTGCATGTAGTTCAATTACTAATGACTACGACTTGAAAGGCGGGTGAGGATTGCCAAACTAATTTAGGCAATATAGAGCAATGGAATGCCGAGAGTCCAAATCACAACCTGGATTTCTCCTTCTTTTCAATCATATCATTTGCACCGGCTACAGGCCGGTTGTAAGTGCCGATTGACAAAACAGCACAGATGTATGCAAGGAAGATTGACTATAAAAAAAAGGCATTATATGTACAGTACGTATTGAAAGCATCTTGATTTATTTATTTTAGGCAAAGAAAATATATATGTATCATTTTTAAATATATATATGTATTATTTTTAAATATATATGTATTATTTTTTAAGTGATTATATTGTTGAGTTGTTCATTTATTTTCCCAAAAATTTCTATGTGTTCTGGTATGACATTTAGTGAACGAGCTTACATGTATACTGTGTGTAGCTACATACAGTAAGTAACATTTAGGCAGAGCATACTTACACCCAGAGCATATCGAAGCATATATTGAGATTTAAATACAGTCGGAACTAGGCACAAATACCGTGCTCTTTTTTAAAACACAAGTTGCATCCAAATATGAATCAGGCCCTAAATGTACAAATACTCTGCAGAACGGTATTCTACAAAATGCAAAGCAAAAAGTAGACTTGGAAGATTGCACAGCCGAAACTTTGCAATGCTTCTAAACAGCCTGTTCCATTATAAAACTCAATTTGTGCGAAATTTTGCTGCAACCTTGCTAATCTCTAGCAGACATGTGAAGACAGGACACTGCCCAAACCCTCAGAAGCTGTTTCCCAACATTTATTTAATTTCTTTAGAGGTGTTAATCTAAATTTAATAAATCTCTGTTGTTAGTCTTCATTAAGTCTCATGAGGAATAAGCATTTTCGGAATCTGGGAAATGGAACTATCCTTAGATACTCCTTCCAGATGTGAAGAGAGACCCCTGCAGGACATTGTCATGAAATAATGAAACTCAAGTTTGTTAACCAACTTGTTTTCAGTAAAAAAAAACAAAAAAAACATTAAAAAAATAGTAGTTACTTTCGGCTTAAAAAATTCCACTTGTCACCAAGCTATTAGACAATGTATCTTTTTGTACACAAGTCAGGTACAAATACTGTAAAAAAAAGATTACAAAATAAAAGCACATGTGTTTAAAAAAAACACCCTTTGCTGCAAACTGTTATTTGATTATTGTTATTAATAAGTTTTTATCATCATCACTATTTATTTATATAACGCCACCAAGTCTGCAGCGCTGTACAGAGAATATTTGTCATTCATATCAGTCACTGTCCCAATGTATAAAGAGGCTAAATATTCTGTAGCACTATAACGGGGACAAAGAGCAAAGTGGCCCATTTATCAAAATGTATACGATTGTGGCGATACAGCAGAATTTTTTTTTTATTGCCCTTATCTCAGTGGTAAGGAAATCACTTATCACCACAATATAGCAAATAAATACCGTTGGGGTAGCTGATACTCCATACTCTCCCTGGGCTGTAAGATTCTGACTTTTTAGTTATTTTTGTTAACAATAAATAAATTCAATAACGTTTAAAAGAGATCTTGTTTATTTAAAAAACAAAAAAGAAAATCAGATTAGCATTTAAAAAAAAAACGCTTTATTCAAAGAATAAAGTACTTATTAATGCTCTTGGTCGGTACAGCCATCCTGAATGACAACGACAGATCAGGTATCGCATCTGTACAAGTACTGCCACAATACTTAAATAGGTTTCCACAATGCGAAATTATAGAGAGGCTTTCGCCAGTGACAGTCAGTGAATCTTACCAACAGCCGGGATAGCGCTGGAGAGAGCAGTGTTATCATCACTGGTAACCCTCTGATCCATAGGGCGAAGCGAGAGATAGCCGGCAACAGGGAGAGATAGCCGGCAACAGGGCTTGTCGTCCTTTGATAAATCTGTCCCAAAGTCACAAGCTGTAAAACATACACAAAATAAATATCCTTTTCAATTCAGCAGAGCTGCAGGGAGCTACAGACATAAGCAGGACGTTGTAAACTGCTGCTCAATTCCACCTAAATAAATTCAAGTTGATGCAAGTCATTTTGCCAGTGCAGACATATTAAGCAGTTATCTAGTATAAAATAAAATAAAAATAAAAAGAATTAAAGAATTAAAAGAATTAGGTAGCCATGTCATATTGTGCACAGGATTTAATAAAATAAAATATACATGTCACATTACATTACTAAACATAAACACTAAGCAACTATAGAACATAAACAATGCATACATGCATATTACGCAGTGTAAAATAAATAAGTAGATTTAACAGAATAAAATATATAAACACCTTGGGGGGAATTCAATTGGCTGCGTTACTGTAAAAAGTAAAGCAGCCTGTGCACTATTGCCAATGTTACGGTAATAGTGCGCGTAATTAATGTTAATGCGGTAATTTCACAGGGACAGGGAGTCGCGAGCAGAAAGCTTAAAATTACGGTAGTAACGCTAATTGAGTTAGAACCGTGTTACTCGCGGCAGAATTGAATTCCCCCCATTAACAAGTTTAAAGCAAAGAACATTCTAATTCAGACATAAACTTGATCTATAAAACGAAACAAGTGTTTAATAAGTGCCATGATCTGTTGCAACAGTAACATAATAGGGCTCATTAAATAAAAATATTTAGTTTGAAGTGGACAGATGAATTAACAGGCTCGTTGATTTTTAACATGTACATCATGCATCACATAAAAATGAAACAAAGGCATATTAAAACTGAGAATCAGCAGCAAAAAGTGTATGCAGCTATACAGTAAAATATAAAAAGTATACAAAATGGTAACAGCAATGTAAAACAGTTCATCAAATATAATACACAGCAATGTAATATGTACGGTGTACAGGGCATCATAATATGCACATAATGCAGTGTTTTGAAACATAAAACCATATAAAATGCACAGTAAAAGTATGTAGCATGAAAAACAAAAACAAAACAATACTAGTGATACTATTATTATAAATAATCATATACAGAAAAAGATTTTTTTTATCCACAATGAAAAGAGATATGCTATCCTATAAAAAATAATATACCTTTGTACCTTGATTACCTTAGTACCTTGTAATAATATACAACAAAGTTTATGGCATACTAGAAAATATAAATTATAACAGTAAATAAAGTAGAATAATTCAACTTCTTAATGAGTAATAATTAGAACAAACAGAAGTTTTAAAACAAAAAGTCAGAAAATGAGATCTTTAAAATGATTTAATTTCCTACAAAAATAAATGCAAACCAAATCTAGTACTAAGTCACTCCCCTCCAAAAATGTTAAGACACAAAATGCAAAAGCCATACAAGGAATTATATTGTATTGTCTCACACGACTGAAACCATTTTGTAATATGCCAAAATTGTCAGATAAAATAACTTACTATGAATCATTATTTCCAGACATTTAAGAAATACAGCTTCTGGGATATAGTATGTTTATATGGATACGATACAGAAGTATGAATATAAAACAGAAAAAAAACCTATGTTTTTTTTCTACTATCATAAAAGCCTGTGATGACTTTTGAAGCTGAGTAAATACAGTAAGCTTGTGGAAAAGCTTTTGCTCATGTTTAAATAACATTTGTTGGGAGTTTGGCTTATAGTTGCAGCCTGCAGCATGTTAAAACAGAGGCTATATCATTAATTATAATTATTATACTTTTTAAGAGCAGAGAAACAGGAGACAATCTCATAATGTACGTTGGACGAGTCCAATATGTTTACACAAATGCTGTGAATTGTGCAGGTTTTTTTTTTTTTTTTTTTTTAACAAATCCATGTCAGATGTTAATGGAAATAGCATAATTTCTATGTCACAAATGGCAGCCTGCCATGTAATGTTAACAAACGGGCTTTTACCGCATCAGATGGACTCAAGAAAGTCCAGAGACGAATGTAACGTCTACAAGATTAATGTGGGATGGTGCCAAGTGTCATTTTTGCAGAACAGTGATTGGTCTGAAGGGAAAAAAAACTGTAGAAGAGAACCTTTTATTAGATGCTATTTATCAGCCGAGGAGTGACAGCTTCACCACATTTAATCCTTATAGAAATTACCTCCTCAGTAATGGCATCCTCCTGTTTACAAGTCGCTGGATTTATTAAGTGCTCCAACTCGCTGTTTGCTGTAAAATGTAAATTGTGGCTACACTTATTCACTTATTTGCCTAAATACAGCAAGCAATGTTTTAACAAATTATTAATAAATAATTATTTCTGGCAGTGTGAGCCTGATAAAGTAATCTATGTGTTGTGTGCTGCTTGTCATGTTAAAAAGAGGGGTGGGTCCCTTTGCAAACTCACCTTTGCAAAAAGAAAAACAAACAAGGTTCTCCATCACAGTAGTAGTGTTAATGTCGTTAAATTGCTGAGACCTAATGATAACAAGGGACAATCTTTCTTAGTTTTGCCAATAATCATATCTGAGCAAATCTGAATGGTAAACCATTTGGATGTTTGCTACCTACACATGGGGTGTATTTTACTAAACTGCGGGTTTGAAAAAGTGGAGATGTGGCCTATAGCAACCAATCAGATTCTAGCTGTCATTTTTAGAATGTACTGAATAAATGATAATGGAAAATGTAATGGCATTAGGAGTAAATGGAATTTGATAGTTTAATAAATAAAGCCGTGGGAGAAGTGGCGGTATGGCATACCACCGTATATCCCCTCCCTTCGACCAATGGTTTATCTACCAGCCAATACTGTTCTTGGCTACCTTATCAACTTACATTAAGTTATAGTTCGGGGAAGCTGGGGATGACAACTGTACAGACCATAAATTGAGATGGTCGCAAAGGACTATGTGAGTTGGAAAATAAGAAGTCTTGAGGGGTAGAAAACAACTGTGAATGCTGTGGCTGCGTTTTCTATACTGTAAACAAATTTAATAACACTATATTTGATGACTGCTTCACCTGGGTTGGTAAGTACAGAATATAAGCAAACTTATTTAAACTGTCTGCACAATGTTTGCCTTATTCCGGGTTTGATAGAACAGAATAAAATGACCCTCACTTTCCTAGTTCTATTTATAGACTATTCATTCTGAGAAATGAAAATTTACAAATGCAGTGTTGGCGAGATGGTGCAGAATGAGCTCGAAGATTCTATATCGACGGAACTTCACAGCTCTGGAATAAGACCAGTTCCTCTGCAAAACTTGATCTAGCTTATGTGTACTAAATACCCAAGTGAAGCTATTACCCCCAGTTCTGTTTAGTCACTCAAGCTTCTAATTTGTATATAAATATTATAATATATATATATATATATAAACATATCTCCCTCTCTCTCTCTCTCTATATATATATATATATATATATATATATATATATATATATATATATATATATATATATATATATATATATAGATACATAGATAGATATAGATATATGGCATAGGTACAACAGAATGAAGGCGCAATGGTGATGTTAACAGATATTACTGAACAAGGTGGGTAAATAATAAATAAGCATATGGATTCAGTACAAATCTCTGGGTTGGTATTCAACAAAATATACAATTCATCCAGTCTTAATCCAAATGTAAGACAGTGTAACCAGTCATATCAAAACATGAATGTGCAGGATTCCACTCTAAAAACAGGGTGGAATAGAAAAGTTCATGTGCAACTCGTACACACTTGCTAGGCTGCTGTATCACAGCTACAATTCATTGTCATCAGAGGACAGAAATGTGCAAAAGGTGTATAAAAATTCAGTTCATCAGATAATACAAATCAATAGATAAAGGCGTACCAGAGAGTAATATAAAACCAGCTTATCTGTATCGGGGTCTACAGGGGGGAATCCCAGCTCCGCCTAGTAGATCAGGAACGGACAAACAGGAACCACGAACGATATTTCTTAGATACGGCAGACGTTCAGTTCCTCTGCAAAACTTGATCTAGCTTATGTGTACTAAATACCCAAGTGAAGCTATTACCCCCAGTTCTGTTTAGTCACTCAAGCTTCTAATTTGTATATAAATATTATAATATATATATATATATATATATATATATATATATATATAAACTAGGGATGAGCGCGCTCGGATTTCTGAAATCCGAGCCCACCCGAACGTTGCGGATCCGAGTCGGATCCGAGACAGATCCGGGTATTGGCGCCAAATTCAAAAGTGAAACTGAGGCTCTGACTCATAATCCCGTTGTCGGATCTCGCGATACTCGGATCCTATAAATTCCCCGCTAGTCGCCGCCATCTTCACTCGGGCATTGATCAGGGTAGAGGGAGGGTGTGTTAGGTGGTCCTCTGTGCTGTTTAGTTCTGTGCTGTTTAGTTCTGTGCTGTTTAGTTCTGTGCTGTTTAGTGCTGTGCTGTGCTGTGCTGTTTAGTGCTGTGCTGTGCTGTGCTGTGCTGTGCTGTGTTCTGCAGTATCAGTCCAGTGGTGCTGTGTGCTGTGCTCTGTCCTTCTGAGGTCAGTGGTGCTGCTGGGTCCTGTGCTGTGTCCTGTTCAGTCCAGTGGTGCTGTGTCCTGTGCTCTGTGCTTCTAAGGGCATAGTTATTTCCCCAATATTCCCCTGTGTTTAAAAAAATAAAAAAAAGTTTTTTTAAAAAATACCAAAAACTACTTTAATATTTTTTAATTACCACAAAATTTTCACAACCAATCCTGCAGTATAAGCCCATTGGTACTGCAATATTACCAAGTTCACACATTCAGCAGTAAAAGTCCAGTGGTACTGCAATATTACAAAGTTTACACATTCTGCAGTATCAGTCCAGTGGTGCTGTGTCCTGTGCTCTGTCCTGCTGAGTTCCGTAGTGCTGCTGGGTCCTGTGCCGTGTCCTGTTCAGTCCAGTGGTGCTGTGTCCTGTGCTCTGTGCTTCTAAGGGCATAGTTATTTCCCCATTATTCCCAAGTTTTTAAAAAATAAAAAAAAAGTAAAAAATAATAAAAAATTTAAAAAAAAAAAAATATATAATAATTATAACCAAATTTGCAAAACCAATCCAGCATTATAAGTCCATTGGTACTGCAATATTACCAAGTTCACACATTCTGCAGTATCAGTCCAGTGGTGCTGTGTCCTGTGCTCTGTCCTGCTGAGTTCCGTAGTGCTGCTGGGTCCTGTGCCGTGTCCTGTTCAGTCCAGTGGTGCTGTGTCCTGTGCTCTGTGCTTCTAAGGGCATAGTTATTTCCCCATTATTCCCAAGTTTTTAAAAAATAAAAAAAAAGTAAAAAATAATAAAAAATTTAAAAAAAAAAAAATATATAATAATTATAACCAAATTTGCAAAACCAATCCAGCAGTATAAGTCCATTGGTACTGCAATATTACCAAGTTCACACATTCTGCAGTATCAGTCCAGTGGTGCTGTGTCCTGTGCTCTGTCCTGCTGAGTTCCGTAGTGCTGCTGGGTCCTGTGCCGTGTCCTGTTCAGTCCAGTGGTGCTGTGTCCTGTGCTCTGTGCTTCTAAGGGCATAGTTATTTCCCCACTATTCCCAAGTGTTTAAAAAATTAAAAAAAAGTTATAAAAAAAAATACAAAAAAATAATTTAAATTTTTTTTAATTACAACAAAAATTTGCAAAACCAATTCTGCAGTATAAGCCCATTGGTACTGCAATATTACCAAGTTCACACATTCTGCAGTATCTTGTGCTACATATAATGGAGAGCAAAAATTTGGAGGATAAAGTAGGGAAAGATCAAGACCCACTTCCTCCTAATGCTGAAGCTGCTGCCACTAGTCATGACATAGACGATGAAATGCCATCAACGTCGTCTGGCAAGCACGATGCCCAATCTCCTAGTACAGGGCATGTAAAATCCAAAAAGCCCAAGTTCTCAAAAAACAGCAAAAAAAGAAACTTAAAATCATCTGAGGAGAAACGTAAAGTTGGCAATATGCCAATTACGACAAGTAGTGGCAAGGAACGGCTTAGGCCCTGTCCCGTGTTCATGACTAGTGGTCCAACTTCACCCAAGGATCAAAGCCCTCCTCCCCCCCCCTACAAAAAATTTAAGAGAGTTATGCTGTCAGCAACAACAACAAAACAGCAAAGAACTCTGCCTTCTAAACAGATGACATCACAAATCCCCAAGGCGAGTCCAAGGGTGTTGTTGGTTGTGAACCCTGACCTTCCCATCACTGTACGGGAAGAGGTGACTCCATCCAGCATTTGCAGCACGCCCTCTGCATATGCTGGAAGGATCACCCACAGTCCAGTTACAGATTTGGCTAATGAAGGTGTGAATGTTGTGCACTGGGAGGAGGATATTGATGTAGCTGGCGCTGAGGAGGATGTTGATGATTATGATGCAGACAGATACCAAATTGCATTTCTCAATTTCTATTTATATTCTAGATTATATAACGGCTGAAAAGTTTTCTGTTTTACTCCTAGTGGAGAGGGGATCTGATGCAGACAGATACCAAACTGCCTTTGTCCATTTCTTTGTATATTTGAATTGCTAGTTCTACAGTCTATGCAGGCTGCTTTATTTATATTCAACTACAAGTGTAGGGCGGGGGGGGGGCATAGATAGCCACCAAAGTAACGTGGTCCATTTAATTTCACTTTCTAGCTCCACAGTCTGTGCAGCCTGCTTTTTTTTATCTTCAAAGTATTTATATTTACAAGCCTTGCAATCTAAATTAACTAGAGGTAGTGACGTGGTAGAACTCCAAAAGGCAGTTTGGAAGCCCCTGTACAAACTGGCTCTATTTTTTAACTGAGTTGTCCCCCCTCCAGTGTGTACTCGGAAAGAGTTTTTAGTGCAGCGGGGAACCTGGTCAGTGAGCGGCGAAGGAGGTTGCTTCCTCACAACGTTGAAAAAATGATGTTTATAAAAATGAATAATCAATTCCTCAATGAAGTACAGCACTGCCCTCCAGACAGTACAGAGGGACTGTGGTTGTGGAGTCCAGCGGGGACGAATTGATAATGTGTGAGGAGGAGGAAGTACACACTGTAGGGGGAGAGGAATCAGAGGTTGAGGATAAGGACGACATCTTTCCTCAGTAGAGCCTGTTTAGTTTGTACAGGGAGAGATGAATTGTTTTATTGGTGTGGGGGCCCAAACAAACCAATCATTTCAGCCACAGTTGTTTGGTAGGCCCTGTCGCTGAAATGATTGGTTTGTTAAAGTGTGCATGTCCTATTTCAACAACATAAGGGTGGGTGGGAGGGCCCAAGGACAATTCCATCTTGCAACTTTTTTTTTGGCATTATGTGACCATTCAACAGTCGTTTGCCATGTTCAAAAAGTAAAAGAAAATGCCAACAAATTCAATAAATTAAATCAAAAGTTAAATGCCCTGTCATTATTTAAAACAAGAGGTTTTGACGTGCTAGAATTAGTGTAGTGTTAAGATGTTATAAACACTACACTTGGAAATTGGAGGAGGTAATGTGGCCCCGGTATCAAATTGGGTACCGGGGCCACCCCACTATGCAGTCCAGATACTTGTTTGGTGGAATTCCGACACGTGGAGGGTTTTTAAATTATATTGTGGCCTCGGTACCAAATTGTGTACCGGGGCCACCACACTACGCAGTCAAGATACTTGTTTGGTGGAATTCAGACCAGTTGAGGGTTTTATTATTATATTGTGTGGACCACTCTATCTATACCACACTACAACTCTATACCACTCTATTTCCTACTTTAATTCTATTTAATTCTATTTCCTACTTTAATTCTATTACTAATTAATTACCATAAAGAGGAACAAAAAAAACCAATTTTACCAAAAGTATAATATGACTTAGACTTACAAACACTACACTTGAAAGATCGTGCCTTTAAATGAAAAAGTCAGTCTTCATTGCACGACTATGTGCAAGTGCAACAGGGACTTTTTTTGGGTTTACAAAGTCAAACAATAACACTACGACCCTGTCTGTCTGGGGTCTGTCAATGACGAATTGTCTGTAGCATGTTTGGAGGAGGTATTGTGGCCCCGGTATCAAATTGGGTACCGGGGCCACCCCACTACGCAGTCCAGATACTTGTTTGGTGGAATTCTGACACGTGGAGGGTGTATTTATTTTATTGTGGCCCCGGTATCAAATTGGGTACCGGGGCCACCCCACTATGCAGTCCAGATACTTGTTTGGTGGAATTCCGACACGTGGAGGGTTTTTAAATTATATTGTGGCCTCGGTACCAAATTGTGTACCGGGGCCACCACACTACGCAGTCAAGATAGATAGATGCGTATCATAGATAAAGTACATTCAGTGGTGTAGGGCAAATTGAAAAATATTCCAAATGCACTGACATTATCAAAAACAAGAGGTTGTCACACGCTAAAACTCCAACATGTATATGATGGAGAGGATGGAGGAGCAGCCGTATGTGTAGTGTAATGCAGACCTGTTGAAGGTTTTTTATATATTTTATTGTGGTGCCCAGTGCCCACTCCTCTACGCAGTCCAGGTACATTTATTGGTGCGAATCATAAAAATTCAGGGTTTTTAATATATCTTGTGGTGACCCACTCCTCTACGCAGTCCAGGTACATTTATTGGTGCGATTCATAAAAGTTCAGGGTTTTTAAGATATTGTGGTGACCCACTCCTCTACGCAGTCCAGGTACAATTATTGGTGCGATTCATAAAAGTTCAGGGTTTTTAATATATTGTGGTGACCCACTCCTCTACGCAGTCCAGGTACATTTATTGGTGCGAATCAAACAAGTTGATGGTTTTCTTATTATATATATTGTGGTGACCCACTCCTCTACGCAGTCCAGGTACATTTATTGGTGCGATTCATAAAAGTTCAGGGTTTTTAATATATTGTGGTGACCCACTCCTCTACGCAGTCCAGGTACATTTATTGGTGCGATTCATAAAAGTTCAGGGTTTTTAAGATATTGTGGTGACCCACTCCTCTACGCAGTCCAGGTACAATTATTGGTGCGAATCATAAAAGTTCAGGGTTTTTAATATATATTGTGGTGACCCACTCCTCTACGCAGTCCAGAAAGATACCTTGTTGCAACGTTTTGGACTAATAACTATATTTTGAGGTGTTCAGAATACACTGTAAATTAGTGGAAATGCTTGTTATTGAATGTTATTGAGGTTAATAATAGCCTAGGAGTGAAAATAAGCCCAAAAACTTGATTTTTAAACTTTTTATGTTTTTTTCAAAAAAAATCCGAATCCAATACCTTAAATCCGAACCGAGACCTTTCGTCAAGTGTTTTGCGAGACAAATCCGAACCTCAAAAATAACGAAAATCCGGATCCAAAACACAAAACACGAGACCTCAAAAGTCGCCGGTGCACATCCCTAATATAAACATATCTCCCTCTCTCTCTCTCTCTCTCTCTATATATATATATATATATATATATATATATATATATATATATATATATATATATATAGATACATAGATAGATATAGATATATATAGTAAAATCCTGCATATTGAAGGGAAGAGTAGAATAAATAGTCTCCTTGGTCATCTCCAAGCTAAGTAATATGGGTCATGTCTCTGACATATTAAAAGAGAGGTTGGAAGCCAGGAAGTGCTGTTCATCGAGTGAGTCCTTTGCCGACAGCCGGAATTAAAATACTTATCTGGAGAGATAAGAGACTGATCAATGTTCTCCCTCTCAATCACTCGCTGCCCTCCTTGTCCGCACACATGTTATCCTGACTGCTGGTTTTTAAACAAATTTCATTGAGTCTCCAGCCATTAAGTAAGGCTACACATCCCCTTTAAAGTATAGTGCATTGCTTCCCAAACTCATTTGCTGGTTTAAAAACTTTGGATTTGTTACAAAGTGTAATAAACATGATAGATTACTGCCCATTCTAAGGCTTGCAGGACACAATTTGTTTTAGTGCAGCAGTAACAATTCTGTAGTAGCAAGCACAAGTCCAAACTACATCAAAATAACTATTGAAACAACAAATCATGCTCTTTTATCCACTGTTTACTTAGTATACATTGCTTTGCTCCAAACTAGATTGTTGGGTCTTATGGACAAGATCATCTTTCATATGTTCCTTTTGCTTAGTGTTCATATTGTATTGTGGATTGATGATCTACTGTTTTGCAAATTATGTCTTAATAATTATGGGCCTGAGTCATTAAGGAAAGTAAAGGAAAAAACAGGCGTAAATTTGCACCCGGACAAAACCATGTTGCATTGGAGGGGGAGGTAAATTTAAAATATGGGGACAGATTTATAGTTGGGGTAGGGCATGCCCTATATCAACTTTACATGTCAGAGTAAAAATAAAGCTATGAGGTATTTCTGTGCTGCATATGAAAGCAGCCAGTATTTTCTTTACATGCAAAATAATAAACTCATTTTACCCCTTGCACTGTAACACGGTTTGTCCAGGAGCAAATTTACTCCTTTTGTTACTTTGCTCTCCTTAATGACTCAGAACTTATGTGTCTATCCATAAGTATATAGAGCGCTATATACTCAGTAGAAAATAAACTTATACACACATGCGATGACTGATGTCACGATTATATGCACTCGTTCAAACAATGTGCTGGGTAGAGTTTGGGTTCTCCAGCGAAGCCCCCATAACTACATAAGGGTTCACCATACTCCTTAGTGGACTAGAGTGCCTGGAGCACTAATGTGAAGTTGTGAAGGGGGCAGAACTGCTCGGCTCATGCTAACCAGAAATGCACGAAATCTAGCTCTAGATCTTGTTGCACTTAGTGACAACATTCTAGACAATACTTTCATATTTTTCTGCCAGACCATTTCAATGCAGGAATTATGAACTAGATGGGTCTTTGATTCACCATTATATTATGAAGTTTCAAACTATTGTGATCCATATTAAGAGGTATTTTGATATACTTTATATTCAAGTACTGCGCCATGTCTTTCCAGTATTGCTTTGAGCTGTGATGTTACTGTTCTTGCCTTAAGTTTTTCTAGTTCAGCAATCTCAAAACATCTGTTGTAGTAAACTACTGCAATAAGGAAAATTCTCATAATTTCATGTCAACTGGTCCGACCCTAATACATACTATGTAAATACATGCCTTCCTTCATTTGTTTGGAATATTAGAGAGTTCCTAATAAGCTTCTCAATGTTCTTATTTGTATGTGGCAAGAACACTGCAATGCTGGCCTATCTCTTGGTCAACATATTTCCCATATGACCATGTTGTATTTTTAGAATCACAGTACTGTCACCAATAAGTATGCACCTATTTACCTCTGACAACAAGTTCCTCCAGATGTGGTCCCTTCTGCTCATCCTTTCTGGGCAGGAATACCATGCACAATGTGCCTGCCTGATTTGTATTGAACTTTAGGTCATGTTTATCTAATCTCAACATTATCTTAGCATATTTTGCGGGTGTGATAGAGCTGTCATTAGGGGTTACAAAATATGTTTTCCAGTAGCTTGTGCTCTTTTTCAGCTCCCGTCTTGCGACTATAAATGTAATGATGGAATCGCTCAGGATAGTTCATGGACAGGATTGCCAAGAAATCAGAACAGAACATGAATAAAAGAATCAACAACTCTGGATAGAACATGGGAAGTAGGGTGTCAGGAACTCACAATCGTACAAGAATAGTAGTTACAGAAACTCACTATTGCACATGGGAAGCAGAGTATCAGAAACTCACAATTGTTCACTGGTAGCAGAGTATCAGGAACTCATGATTGCACACAGGTAAAAGAGTGATAGGAACTCAGGATAGCACAATGGTAGCAGGGTGTCATGAACTCAGGATAGCACACCTACTTACAATGTCTCCATTTGATATCAAACATGTGCTGTATACAATATTATTTAGCGGATAAAAAAATATCAATGCACATTAATTTCTTCTTGGTAATTACATGTCTCATTAATTTCAGGAGTTGAGCTTACTTTGGTTATATTGGAAAAAATTGGAATGTCCCCTATTCTCTACACATACAATAATGTATCTGATTATCCATAATTGCTTAGATAATCACATCAGTTTTTATATACACATTTATTGATGCTATTATTACCCTTACAGAAATCCTTTTTAACTCCTGAAGGTATGACTATTAAGACCTACTTCCAAATTCTCATCTTTTGAGCCTTTTGTTTAAATTAATTATTAATATTAATAGAGGAAAACCACAGATTAGACACTTTCTATTTCTCTATATGTTAAATAAAAGTACAGTGTTTCAACATGTTTTGAATAAAATTAAGAGGTGCCATATACAGGGCCACTAAGAGGAATTTGGGGCCTCAATACAGCAACTTTTTGGGCCCCCCTCCATAGATGAGTAGAACAAGGGTTGCATGACCACATAGTGTTGGTAGTGTGGTCAACATGGGGCATGGCTGTGCCTCTTTGAACATGACATTTTATGTGTTAAAACTGTGTTGCTCTCACCTACCTGTTATTGCAGTATTCACAATCTGGTACTGGATTCTTGTCTGGATCCTGGAATGTTGGGACCTATTTGGAAAATATAATAGGTACATGAAATATGAAAAGCCAAACAATAAGTGAACACAGAATAAAACACAAACCATGCATAATACATACATTTATAATAATATATTACATTTATCACGCCACTCCCAGCTCCATCATGCACTATTAAGCCACATCAAGCCACCCCCTGCCACATCAAGCCACCCCTAGCCACATCAAGCCACCCCCAGCCACATCACACTACCCCCTAGCCACATCACGTAAACGCCAGACACATTTTGACACCGCCAGACTCATTATGAAACCCCCAGACCACTGTACTTACCTATGTTGTGCTGGTGCTGCTAACATCCATTAGAGAGGAAATGTCCTGTAGAGTGAGCAGAGAAGTCTTGAGTGATTGCCTAATGTTGTGAGATTTAGAACTCCTCGGCTAGCTCTGCAGGCTGTGTCTAACAGTGTGATGTCTCACACTCTCCGGGGATTGGAAGCAGCTATCAGCTCCCTTACCCTAAATAATTTTTTTATAGAGTTCTAATTAGCTCACTATATTAGTGATGCAAATATGAATATATGATGCAGTATCAATCCTTGATTCATATGTTTAATGTATTTTAATAAATTACTTTTGTTAAGAGTCTTTGGGAACGTAGTAACATTTTTGTAGGGTCATGGAACATATAATTTAGTTACCTATACATATTCTGCGCTTTATTTTTTCTTTTCCAATGTATAAGTTGTTTTTTTTGTTAAATTGCCTAGTGTAGATATAGGTATAAAATGTCCGGTGCACTGGGCTTACATATTTGCACATGTTCCAATGGTCCCATTTAAAATAAACATAGATTCTACCCCTAGTCATATATTTCTATTGAATTGGGCTTATCTTTTTTTTTTACCTTTCCTATACAATAAAATGTAATATTCTCTTATAGAGGAAAGGTAATAAAATATAATTTAAAACACTCCCAGATCACTATACATATATATATATACATATATATATATATATATATATATATATATTACACATACATGCAAACATATATAGGAGTGGATGCACTCAATTAACCATGATGCAGTATAAAAACAAAATGCTGTGCTAAGTCCATAAAATAAATGGCATATCATTAGGTGTTCAAATAAAATTAACAGATAAAAACGTGTGGGCAGGAACTGTTTTGCAATCTATTTTTTTGTACTTTTCTATATTTTTTTTTACTTTGGTTATTCTTTTGCTGGTGCTGGTCTAATGATATACAATGATATAAGCATGGGCATAGCTATCAGGATAGGATGGTGGCTGCTTTGGCCCTGGGCCCCTTTGTCATCTCCTCTCATCGCGATTATGAAAAGAGGTTGGGATAGAAACAGATTGAGGTATTCCAAAACATCTCAGCCTATTTCCATTGTTTATACTGATTGCTTTTATATCACTTAACTTCCTGAAACTCAGCATCACTGATCAGCACTGTGAGGGATAAGCTGACTTATTGGAATTGGTTCCAGGTGGCTTCATAAAGCTGTCTGCAGCACACTCTCACTGCCTGTTATAATGTAAGCTTGATTAGGCACTGTGATATGTATCTGTATTGATGTCTGTTGACTTGCTAATTGACCATTCTTGCCTGCCGCCTGCACTGACATTAGCCTGTTTACTGATTATACTTGTCTGCTGCCTGCCCAGTCTACACTTTGTGACCCTTACTATTCTATTTGTTGCAAACTACTAGTTTGGATTTTACCTGACTATTCTGCCTTTTGTACTCAGTTACCATTCATCATCTGGTATTTGCTCTCTGTTGATTCAGGGTACAAGTCTTCAGTATATCCTTTGTATGCAGTAGTCTATAATATATACCTATACACTCATGGCCAAAAGTTTTGAGAATGACACAAGTATTGGTTTTCACAAAGTTTGTTGCTATGGTATACTGAAGTAAAATTTCAAGCTTTTCATAAGTGTCAACACTTTTGCCTTATGGCAAGGTGCTTCATCCTGCTGGAAAAGGCATTGTCTATCATCAAACTGTTCTTGGATGGTTGTAAGAAGTTGCTCTTGGAGGATGTTTTGGTACCATTCTTTATTCATGGCTGTATTCTTAGGCAAAATTGTGAGGGAGCCCACTGCCTTGGCACATGAATGGTCTCAGGATGCTTTACTTTGGTATGACACAGGACTGCTGGTAGCGCTCACCTTTCCATCTCGGAACAAGCTGTTTTCCAGATGCCCCAAATAATCTGAAAGGGTATTCATCAGAGAAAATAACTTTACTCCAGTCCTCAGCACTCAAATCCCTGTACATTTTGCAGAATATCAGTCTGTCGCTGATGTTTTTCCTAGATAGAAGTGGCTTCTTTGCTGGCCTTCTTGACACCAGGCCATCCTCCAAAAGTCTTCGTCTCACTGTGCTTGCAGATGCACTCTATACCTGCCTGCTGCCATTCTTGAGCAAGTTCTGCACTGTGGTTCCCCAATCCTGCAGCTGACTTTAGGAGATGGTCCTGGCACTTGCTGGACATTCCTGGGCGCCATGAAGCCTACTTCACAACTACTGAACCTCTCTCCTTGAAGTTCTTGATGATCCGATAAATGATTGATTTAGGTGCAATCTTACTAGCAGCAATATCCTTGCCTGTGAACCCCTTTTTGTGCAAAGCAATGATGACTGTATGTGTTTCCTTGCAGGTAACCATGGTTAACAGAGGAAGAACAATGATTTCAAGCACCACCCTCCTTTTAAAGCTTCCAGTCTGTTATTCTAACTCAATCAGCATGATAGAGTGATCTCCAGCCTTGTCCTCAACACTCTCACCTGTGCTATCGAGAGAATCACTGACCTGATGTCAGCTGGTCCTTTTGTGGCAGGACTGAAATGCAGTGGAAATGTTGTTTTTGGGATAAAGTTAATTTTCATGGCAAAGAGGGACTTTGAAATTAATTGTAATTCATCTGATCACTCTTCATGACATTCTGGAGTATGTGCAAAATGCCATCATAAAAACTGAGGCAGTAGACTTTGTGAAAAATAATGTTTGTGTGATTCTCAAAACTATTGGTCATGACTGTACTATCGCACTAAACCATGAGGCAACTAATTACTGGTGAGAATATATAGCTCTATGGGCAATAAGGGCTGCTATAAATTTATTAAATAATTTAGGCATATATTGCTGTGTGATATCACAAAGCATTTCAACCACAGAATTAACTTTGCTCAGCAGGAAAGAGAACTCTGATGCCCCCATCGTCTCTGTGCAGCAAGTGCAGTGTGGTGCTGGCCAAGTAAATTAAGTGAGGTAGGGGAAAGGAGGGAAGGGTGTCCATCCCTTGGATGCCCCTTCAAAATGTTGTCATGAGGCCCCAAGTAAAGTAAGTAAGGTAGGGGAAATGAGAGATAGGTGTACATAGGTGTACATCCATATAAGCCTTCAAAATTTTGCCATGGGACCCCAACATTTCTAATTATGCTCCTAGGTATATGAGTATTAGTGTGAGGGAAGCAAGAGTCAGGATTGGCTCAGTTCCTTCTGGACTGAGACACTATCATCATCATCATTTATTTATATAGCGCCAACATATTCCGTATCACTTTACAATTGGGGACAAACACAGTACACTAATAAACAAACTGGGTAAAACAGACAAAGAGGTGAGAAGGCCCTGCTCGCAAGCTTACAATCTATGGGACTATAACAATAAGATCAAGTGTGATTCAAATACAAGCAGACTTTTACACAGATGTGGGTCCGTCAAAAGCGGGGTGATGCCTGGGCTTAACTGTTGCCTTACTACTAGCTGTAGGGACAATAGCCATAACTACCAAGGGCAGCTCTTAAATCTCTCTCAGTGTATGTGTCCGGTGAGGCCAGCATGGTTCTGCCGTTTTTACTCCCAGAGATATTAGTGTGGTGAATTATGGAGTCCACCTTGGCAAAATGGCCTCCACTAGTCACAGTGGGCACTTCTCCCCAAAATCATTCTGGGATAGGTCTTGTCCCCCTGGGTATTGTGACATTTATTTTTTAACCAATTTGGACTATTACGACCAACACAGAACAGGATGGATGCTGCAGAAAGTATCTTCCAGCTGTCTCTGGATAGTGTGCTGCTCATATGGAAGCCTTATGGAACAGACTCCTGTAGATTTGCAGACAAGAAGACAGAGATGTGCTGCATGTGTCAAAGCATTAACAATGAGGTAATCCAATAATAAAACATTCATTGTGTTTTACATTAAACAGAGGTAGGGGATTTTATATAACAAGACGCGATCCGGATGTTAATAGCGAGGGAAGATAAATTGATTAAAATTGCAGGTTCAGTTTTGTGTTAATCCACAAATGTACTGAGTTATTCCTGCTACATAACGTGGCATCAATTTGTACACCCGAGAGAGTGAGATGCCATTCTGGGCAAACGTGATTTCTTTAATATGTAACAGTGCATTTATGTCCTTATTCTCATGTTACTTCATAGATCCTTCTTTGGGTGTGATTTGAAAAAAGACAAGGGGCTAGATTTACTAAGCTGCGGGTTTGTAAAAGTGGAGATGTTGCCTATAGCAACCAAACAGATTCTAGCTTTCATTTATTTAGTGCTTTCTACAAAATGAAAGCTAGAATCTGATTGGTTGCTATAAGCAACATCCCCACTTTTTCAAACCTGCAGCTTAGTAAATCTAGCCCAAGAAGTGCTCTTTTGCACATTCTTGATTTGTTTCTAAATACACTTATAAACAGTGTGATAATACTCACTTTCACTCAGAAATGCAATGTATAAAACTGCCCCTATAAGAGGAGAGTTTGCCACTCAGTGTTGGGATCTGTGGTTAATCTGTCCATCAATGTGGGTGACTGTTCACACAGGATGACAAACCTTATTACCTGGAAAACTATATACGTGTGGTTGGTCTATGAGAGCATATGCTGGCAGACATCTAGTCAATCCTATTGAAGTGTTGCTCGAGATTGATGGTCATTTTGGGCCCATGCAGAGGTATTTTGAAGTGTAAAGATCAGCTGAATTTTGTTTCAACTCCAAACAGCTTTGTAGAGGACTTGTTGCTGTTGATATGTAAAGCTTATATGTGATTGTTATGATGCATAAAAATCTCAAAAGTAGCATCTCCCACCAAAAGAGGACCCAATAAAAAGTGCACTGCAAACCTGTTTGGTATTGCACCAGAGCATCTATATAGTCCACCCAATGCACTTCAATGTGCATGCCTACTTTCCAGTCTTTTAAAACCAAACCTTTTATTAAATAGAGCATTTCAATTTTACTCCTAAAATACTGCTCAGTTTGGGGCGGATGCAGAATTGGAGGGAAAAGTGGGGTAAAGAGCATGGAAACCAAATGTATTTCCACCCATATGCAGAGCTGAACATATCTCGAGCAGCATCTGCCTCTGTATCAGGCGTACATGTGACTGTTTTACAATAAGTCATCATCAGGGAGTATTTGCACTAGCCTTATTGCCTGTACACAATATACGCCCCTAACAGATCTGCATGAGCTTCTACAGGTCTGCATGAGCTGCATCTGAATAAATATATCTTTATTGTACTAAGCCTACATTAGAACAGTCCTTCTCTCCCCCATCCCACCTCTCCAGGAGAGACCTGGGTTGTGGTGTTAGACCCCACTGCCACATGCTCAGTCTGAGGAACAGAAGATGCCACTCTCCCTTCAGCCTGGTACAGTAAGCCTGAGGCTGGGGATCAATGAGCAAGCTAGCGAGAATATTCATGGTGAATATATGTAATATATTCAATATATAATAAGTAATATATATATTATATATATAATATATCACAGTATTCAGAAGTCACATTTGTTCTTTCCCACACATTTGCTCTCCTGTCCAAGTTTACTGGATGTGGAAATAAAGTGAATATTTGAATGTATCATATAAAGGGAACCTGTCAACTACACACATTGAAGAAAGACATACTAGGCAGCACGGTGGCTTAGTGGTTAGTACATCTGCCTTACAGCACTGGGGTCATGAGTTCAATTCCCGACCATGGTCTTAACTGTGAGGAGTTTGTATGTTCTCCCTGTGTTTGCGTGGGTTTCCTCTGAGTGCTCTGGTTTCCTCCCACACTCCAAAAACATACTGGAAGGTTAATTGACTGCTAACAAATTGACCCTAGTCTATGTGTGTGTTATGAATAAACTGGGTGCTGCTAAGGGCGTGGTCACATTATGTTGGGGGCGTGGTCAACATGGGGCATTGATACATACATTACATACATTATAATAAAACATTACATTTATCAGGCCCTCCCTATCATGCCACCCCCCCACCCCAGAAGCACATTACAACACCCCTAGTCCACTGTACTTATCTATGCTTCTGATGCTGCTTACATCCATCAGAGTGGGAACGTCCTGTAGAGTGAGCAGGGAAACTCTTAGTCTCACAAGATTAATAAATCTCATGAGACTTAGAGCTCCTCGGCTTGCTCTGCAGGCTGTGTCCTATCCAGGCTTGGGAGTAGCTATCCGCTCCCTCCTGCTAACCAGAGCTGGACTTAGTCTCAGGGGGCCCTAGGCACTTAAGACAGGGGGCTCCTATGATGTAATATGGTTATTAGACACATTTTCAACAAATACATAGGCAATACTGTGAGCACTACTGTTAGGTGCACACAGTTCTGCCTTCACAAGCAGTACAATGTGAAGTAGGACATACCTCCCAACTGTCCTTGCAGTCAGACAAAATCCTGACTAAGCGGGACAGTCACCCATCAAATTCAGGACAGTTGGCAGACTGTCCTGGTCTCTCCTACCTGTCTTATCATTGTCACCACTTGTGGCTGCTGGTGTCTTTAGATCAGTTGCTGCTTGTCTGGATCCTGGAATGTTGGGGGCCCTATTTGAAAAAAAAAATGGGTACATGAAAGTTAGAAAACTCCAAACAGCACCGGTGTTAACTCAATATAGCACCCACGTTATAAAATTAGGCCTCACTCCAGCCCCAACATTAAAATAATAGTATTCCCATTTGATAAATAAATCTATTTCCCTCCCTCCAAACAACCTCAGCAAGAAATTAAATAGCATTTATGTTTAATAAAAATAACCATTTCCCACAAACATCCCAGGCATTTAATAATTTATAATCACATTTATTAATTAGACCTCATTTTCCCCAAACAGCCCCACATTCACTTAATAGCACACATTATAGTCATATACTGTCCTCCACACACATTATAGTCATATACTGTCCCCCACACACATTGGCCATTTTTATTTTCCCCCTCCTACAGCCATTGCTCCCCCAGCTGCAGACATTTTCAATCACCCCCTCTTCCCCCTGCAGACATTTTCAATCACCCCCTCTTCCCCCTGCAGACATTTTCAATCACCCCCTCTTCCCCCTGCAGACATTTTCAATCACCCCCCTTCCCCCTGCAGACATTTTCACTCCCCCCCTTCCCCCTGCAGACATTTTCAATCACCCCCCCTTCCCCCTGCAGACATTTTCACTCATCCCCTCTTCCCCCTGCAGACATTTTCAGTCCCTCTCCCCCCTGCAGACATTTATTGCCCCTCTCCCCCCCCGCACACATATTCCGTTTCTCTCCCCCTTTGCACACATATTCCGCTTCTCTCCCCCCCTCCCTGCACACATATTCCGTTTGTCTACCCCCCTCCCTGCACACATATTCTCTACACTTACCTCAGCACTGACAGCAGCCTCCACTGCAGCTAGTCCTACGCGGCCGCGAACTTGAAGTGCGGGAGCCGGGCCGGCGTACAGAGCCGTCATGACGTCACAATTTTTTTTTTTTATTTAATTGGGGTATCGCAGGGAGCCGGACCGGCCCACACTGCCATCAGCCCTTCTGGCATTTGGCAGAAGTGCCAGATGGCCAGTCCGGCCCTGGTTCTCTGTATAGCGCTGCGGAATTAGTGGCGCTATATAAATAAATGGCGATGATGATGATATTGTGAGCTAAACCAAGATTCATAAGAATGGGAACGAATGACAACACTTTTTACAGTGTCTTGTACCACAGAGATGTCACAAATTTGAATTAATAGGCTGCATAATTGTGACCAACGTGTGTGGGAGTCATACTTGATTACTCTTCCGGAATGTCTAGATGTCAGATCCCGTCCACTTCCTAATGAACAGCGGCCTTAATGACGCGATTTGGTGTGAATTGCATTGTTTTTGCCTTGTCCCCACAGTACAGTGACGCGATCACTACAGTTCGGCAAGTATGGTGTTGCCTCTAGTATGTAGGTCACATGTACACTTTAAGTAAAATCAGAACATTCACCCTGAATTGTTGATGAACACCAAATACATAAAGATCCACAATAATGTCAGTTATATTGTGCCTAGGACAATATAGAAAACTGCTTGCAAATGTAAACATACTTTCTTTTTTTTTGGGTGAAGAAAGTGAGATTATTCTAAAATATTTTATGTCGAGTTTGATGCTCTTTGGTTAAATCCTTAGCATTAGGACAAGAATTCCCCTCATTCATCGATGATTGATCATATACTAAGGGGATCAGTCATTAGATGACATCTGTATACAGAGATAACGTCGTTTATCAGAATATTCACTTAGTCAAATGGAACGTTAATCCCCAACTGACAGAAAGGAAAAGATGGCACATTTATTTTTCTTGCCTATTTCAACAACCATTGCAATGCAGAGCTTTTATTCTTGTATAGAGTTTTTAAAAGAACTGGAATATCAAGCAATCTGAAACTGTAATTCATACGCACAATGAAATATTTATCTTATGTTTTACACCTTTACATGGTTGCTAATGATGTGCATTTATCCATTCTGGAAAAATAAACACTCAGGACATTAGGAAATGAAATAATGTGTTCCTCATTTTGATTATGACAATTGATTCTGATATTCAACACTCTATCCCATTTTATATGGTGTAATGTTAAATGTACCACAAATGATGAGGATATTAGTGGGCTATTATTCATGGAATTCTAAAGTGTCTTCAAATATACTTTTTTAAGAAGCACCTTTTCTGATTAATCTCCTGATTGTCCTTGTGTCCCCAGTTTTCAGGTGGTTGGAGATTAAACAGTGTGTAGCCAATCAGATTATAACAGTGTTTACAGCAGAATTTTTCTGGAGATTGGTGTATTGATCTACTGGTAAGGAGTGTCCTGTTCACTCATGTGACAAGTGTCATGATGGGAGGAGGGAAAACGAGTTAAGCAAGAAGCCACAGACTGAGCCTTCAGTAGTAGGAAGAGCAGTGTCCTCTAAAAGCACAGATAAGTGATGTGGGGCTCCTGTCAAACTGATGAAGGAACATTGTGGTGTCTCTGTATAGGAAATAAAATCCATCTAGTAAACATATTTCTTTTAATAAACTAGTTTCATATTTATGTGTGCTGATGCTTTAGGCAACATTTTTCAGGTTTTTGGTCTGTGTCTCAAATGTACATACATGTCAGCAGAAGTAAATCCATCACTTCAACATACTACTTACTGTCACATTTGGTTCACACTTTCAATAAACTATTTCTTTTTTTTCTCCTAAAATTCTGCTTGTTTGATCCTTTTCCTGTGTTATATAAATGATCATCGTAAGGAGACATTGTGGCTGTCTTTATTTCAAGTGTTTAGTTTGTTTATAATTATTCTGGAGCAACTGCACATTTTAATGAACTTCCTATATAACCACGATGAAGAAAAAGTGCATCCCATTTAAAGCAGTGTTTAATGTCCAATTACCGCCACCTCTGTTGTGTAAAAATCGGGTTAAAAAGTCTCTGTAGGCTCCCACTAAATTGGGAACACCTCCAAGTATTTGCAGACTCCATCCCATTAAAGTGTATCACGTCCCACATAAATGTAACTTTTTCTTGTTGTTGTTGCATTCATGCACAGAATTGCATATTAATTTTATCCCACATTCTGCTTAGAATGCCCTGTATTGGCCATTTCCAACCTTGGGTACGCTTTACCGATGTCCACTACTCCGACATGGAGAAGGCCTACAAAGAAAATCCGAAATTATGAAAAACTGATTGGAAAAGAAACAGACTTACCTTCAACCTGACGCTGGAGCTCTCCTATGGGAGCACGATGCTGACAGCAAGTGATTTCGATTGGAGAAGTGTTCGGCACTGCAGGCTGACGTCATCGCTACGTCTGTCAATAGAAATTTAAAGCAGCAATGTTGGGTTAAGTGTTTAAACACTTAAACTTAGGGGCCCCCACATCGCAAAGTCTAGCAGAGTGGGAGGTTTTCGCCAGAGGCTGCCGCAAGGGCACTTCGCAGTTCCCTGACCACAGGTCACTGTCCTCCTAGGAGGTAATGAGCGAAACTGTAAAGAAACCAGGACTATAACTGAAGATGCTTCGGATAAGGAATACCAGGAAGGCTGAGAGATTAGGAGACAGTAGAGCAGTGTGCTGATTAACACAGGAGGCTGGTAGCGATGGTAGTAATAACCAGCAGAGCATTTACCACAAGCAGGCCAAGCGCTTCCATTAGGAAGCATTAGGCAGCTGCCTAGGGCGCCGGGACCTGGAGGGCGCCGCAGACCAGTTTTTTAAATGAATAAAGTCTAATAGACTTTCTTCATTGCTTTGCGGCGGCCAGCAGCTTTTCCAATGTGCCGGCAGTGTTTCTCACTGACAGGCTGTCAGAGATGTCAGTCTGTCAGTGAGAGACACTGCCGGCACATTGAATCAGCTGCCGGCCAATGCAAAACAATGATCACACTGTCTGTGTGTATAAAGTTATTGTCAGGACCCGCCCCCTCCCCTTCCAGCATGCTGTGCTCCGCTCCACCCCCCGTCTGGTGAGGAGCGGCCATTGCTGACTGCTGTGCTGATCATCCAGGAGGGAAGAAAAATAGGTATGTAAATGTTCATCATCATCATCATTTATTTATATAGCGCCACTAATTCCGCAGCGCTGCACAGAGAACTCATTCACATTAGTCCCTGCCCCATTGGAGCTTACAGTCTAAATACCCTAATATAGACACACACTTACACAGACACACACAGACAAATAGGGAGTTAGCCAGACAGGGAGACTAGGGTCAATTTTTTTTTTAATAGCAGCCAATTAACCTACTAGTATGTGTTTGGAGTGTGGGAGGAAACCGGAGCACCCGGAGGAAACCCACGCAAACACAGGGAGAACATACAAACTCCACACAGATAAGGCCATGGTCGGGAATCGAACTTATGACCCCAAGCTGTAATTAAAATATTTTTTTTAAAAAACTTAGGAAATAGGGTGTACCATCCAGGAGCAGAAACTGAGGTAGTGGGGAAGTAAAAGCTGTGGGGTGGGGGGGGGGGCTATAATGATTATTTTTTTGTATTGTATTTTTTTGTTTTTTGTATTTATGTATTCTCCCCAGTCCCTCTCATCTACCCCCCTGTGCCACCGTCTCCCCAGGCCCTCTCATCTACCCCCCTGTGCCACCTTCTCCCCTGTCCCTCTCATCTACCCCCCCCTGTGCCACTGTCTCTCCAGGCCCTCTCATCTACCCCCTGTGCCACCTTCTCCCCTGTCCCTCTCATCTATCCCCTGTGCCACCTTCTCCCCTGTCCCTCTCATCTACCCCCCCCCCAATGTCACCTTCTCCCCTGTCCCTCTCATCTAACCCCCTGTGCCACCGTCTCCCCAGGCCCTATCATCTACCCCCCTGTGCCACCTTCTCCTCTGACCCTATCATCTACCCCCCCGTGTCACCTTCTCCCCAGTCCCTCTCATCTACCCCCTGTGCCACCGTATCCCCAGGCCCTCTCATCTACCCCCCCTGTGCCACCTTCTCCCCTGACCTTATCATCTACCCCCCTTGTGCCACCTTCTTCCCTGTCCCTCTCATCTATCCCCTGTGCCACCTTCTCCCCTTTCCCTCTCATCTATCCCCTGTGCCACCTTCTCCCCTGTCCCTCTTATCTACCCCCCTGTGCCACCTTCTCCCCGGTCCCTCTCATCTACCCCCCTGTGCCACCGTCTCCCCAGGCCAGGGGCGGGCTGGACCGGGGGGCAGGGGGGCAGCGGTCCCCTGGGCCGCTCTGTCTAATGGCTGTTCGGGCCGGCCGTTCCCCCGTGGTTGCAATACTGGCTGAATACTGCCGTCGGCCGCATCACTTGTCACAAGATGCGGCCGCGTCAGCGCACAGGCGGCCGCATCACTTGACACGCGATGCGGCCACCTGTGCGCCCCCAGGGGTGCAACCTGCAAGCCCGCGCCTGCCCCAGGCCTTATCATCCACCCCCCCTCCCTGCGCCACCTTCACCCCTGTCCCTCTCATCTACCCCCCACCTACGCCACCTTCTCCCCTGTCCCTCTCATATACCCACCCCAGCGCAATCTTCTCACCTGACATTCTCATCTACCCCCCTATACCATCTTCTCCCCTATTCCTTTCATCTATCCCCTGTGCCACCTTCTCCCCTTTCCCTCTCATCTATCCCCTGTGCCACCTTCTCCCCTGTCCCTCTCATCTACCCCCCTGTGCCACCGTCTCCCCAGGCTCTCTCATCTACCCCCCCCCACCTACGCCACCTTCTCCCCTGTCCCTCTCATATACCCACCCCAGCGCAATCTTCTCACCTGACATTCTCATCTACCTCCCTATACCATCTTCTCCCCTATTCCTCTTACTTGTCATCCTGCAGCCCACTTCCAGCACTGAGTTTATATGTGTTTAAAAATCCCAATTTATATAGTGTATGTTGTGTAAAGTACAGGAAATAGAAAATTTGTCATTTTCATATTCATAAGCTATGACTTCTATTTTTCTCCATATAGTTAGCTTCTATTGCTGTGCAAAAAATACAGGGGTAGCTGGGGGCTCTTATATTTCTTCCCTACAGTGAGAGAAATTTGAATAGGTTACACCTGTATTTTTAAGGCTACCAGCTACACAGCAATACAAAAGAATGATGTGGCCAAAAATAGAAGTCATAGCTTAAAATCCAATATATATTATTATATCAGTAAGTAATTTTAAATATATTACAGCTATTAATGCAGTATCTTGCCATCGGGCAGAAGTGGAGCTTGGACATTGCTGAAAGCATCAGGCAAAAGTGCATCTGGACTGCAGCCTTGCGAGCCAGGAGAAGGTAAGAGTTGTTATATTTTTTACACTTCACCTTGAACCAAATACTGATATATTTATTTATATATTGTTTGTTTTAGACCGCCCGAGTATGGGGGTGTGGGGGGGGGAAGGGCGGTTGGCTGAATGTTTGCCTAGGGTGCCTAGAGACCTTGCACCGGCCCTGACCATAAGGATAGTGGAGTAGACACAGAGGTTGTGATGATCTGCGGATAGATGTGCTGGAGACCTCAGACAACAGGTAGCAATAATCTGCAGATCGTTACCACAGGGTAGTGGTGTAGTCACAAAGGCTGTGATGATCTATGGATAGATGTACTGGAGACCTCAGAGAACAGGCAGCAAACAGAAGCAAGGGAACAGGAGATCTGAACAGGAGAGTAGACCTGAAGATCTGGCAACTCGGTGGAGAAGCAGGTGCAGACAGAGCTGACAGGTAATTAGCCAATCAAGAGAATGCAGAAAGTAATGAGCAGACCAGGTGTGTGCCTGCTCAGTTCAGCCCAGCAAGTGAATGCAGAAAGAGGGAAACAGGTGAGAACAGTGACCATAATGCAGGTCTAGTTGGTGCAATGTGTGACAGGTTGACACTGAAAATATGTTTTATAAGAAGAAACCTTGTCTATAGAGTATACCGTTCTTTTTTATAAGCAGCTGAAATTCACATAACCATGCAAATCGCCCTGTGTGGGCTAAAGATTATTTGTTTATAAGTAGAAAAAATTATTAATAATGATAGTATTTATTTATTTTTTCCTTTTTTTTAAAAAAAAGAGAGGTGGTCTAATTCCCACGTATGTACTCTGTTGTGCAGAGGCACCTGCTTTTCACTCACTGAAGTGGGGTTACTGGCTCTAGGCAGAGCAGGGATTGGTTCCGGTCGACCCAGCTACAGCAACTTTTAGGATAACATCTCTGACCACCTTTCCATGTCTGTATACCACAAAGGTATCCGAAATGAAAGATTCCCCACTAAGAATAAGAAAAAGAATTAAGGAATTTGCCCTGCCACCAACACCGTACAATTTGACTGCAAATTCAGAAGACCAAGCCTGCCAGCCCTAGTATTTCTATTTCAGCAATGACAATTAGCAATGGAGCTCTCCTCTTTGTGTGTTACCTATATAACACAGTACAATGTGACTGCAGATTCACACCAAGACTGCCAGTCCTATTATTTGTATTTCAGCAATGACAATTAGCAATGGAGCTCTCCTCTTTGTGTGTTACCTATATAACACAGTACAATGTGACTGCAGATTCACACCAAGACTGCCAGTCCTATTATTTGTATTTCAGCAATGACAATTAGCAATTGACCTCTCCTGAATGTCACTGGAGACTTTGAAGAACACTGCTACCCCTCCTCTTTCTTTTCTACCTATGATGCTGCCCAACTGCTCTAGAGCCTGTCAAGAACTGTGCTACCCCTTCTGTGTCCCTCTGTGAAATGGAGCTGGATCGCCGTTGAGGGTTGTACTTATAGAATCCAAGATCGCGAGATCTGACGATGTAACAATGACATTTTGCCTCTTTTTCAATTCCCAGGGTGCACGAAAGTACCGAGCCGGCTCGGTCCTCCAATTTGCTAAGTTCGAGTGTGTTCAGATCTCGGGGAACTGAGCCTGAGCATCTCTAGTGTCTACATACGCAAGTAGTGATTAGGGCTTCTTCTTATTTCAGATTCTGCCTCTAGACTTTCTAGTTCTGAATTCTCACTAGAGAGCTGTGTAGTACTGTCAACACACCACTCTGTCATCGGACTGAATAAAATAATAAAATAAGATACTCTGAACCTAATCTGAAGCATCTTAAAAATGAATACAAATTAGTTTTGAGATGTCTATTAAACAAATTATCTAAATTATCATAATTATTACTCGCGGAAAGATCTTATTGTGACTGATAAGTGGACTTACAACACAAGGCTTCTATAAACATCCTTACTATTCCTTACACACCCCATACACTGCATTCTTAATTCATCTTTCATGCCCTGTTTGTCAGTGGCTTCACTACCATAATGATACTCTATAACTTCATCTATAGAGATGGGTCATCAGTACCCTGGTCACAAAGTACCTCCTCCTCCTTTACATCTAAGAGAATCCATTCACCAATTACACGCGTAGTAAGTTCAGAAAGTACAGGGAGTGCTGGTGATTGGTGGAGGGACGTGATGTAGAATAGAGAGAGGTATAGTGTGATCAGCACATGCGGTCTGCTTTCTGAACTGACAGTGCTGAATCAGAGAAAAACTGACAGCTCTGACATAAACCCTCATTGAAAAGTAGTTCTATGGAGAGTCAGCATTCTAATGAGGTCACTGAGAGGCAGAGCATGAAAGAGGAAGTTGAGAGGGGGCCTGATTTTGAGTTAGGAACAAAGCAAAGAAAAGGAGCAACTTTGCACCTTGGGAAAAAAATGTTACAGTGCAAGGGGTACAAATTTACTTTTTTTTTTTGCACGCGAGGAAAACACTGGCTGTTTTTTCATGTACCACACAAATGCTTGATATCTTTATTGTTACACTGAAATTAAAGTTGATCTATGACATGTTGTACCCCAACTATAAATCTGTCCCTACATTTTAAATTTACCCTCCCCCACAATACATGGTTTTGCCAAGGTGCAAATTTGCTCCTTTTCTTTGCTTTGCTCCTAATTTAAAATCAGGCCCAGGGTAAGGAAATCACAGTTTTTGATTAGACGTGTTTTCCCTAAACACATGTAATGTAGTCAGTAAATGGAAATTGATTCTATGAATGGTTAACTAATAATTAACTTCAGCAGGACTATATACGTTTCAATAAGTGATTTTATCCTTATAGCAACCTGTAAATCACATGAAGCTAAATAACAGTGATACGATTCCCAAATATATTTAGTAGTGATTAAAATTACATAAACAGACAAGTAATTCACCACTACTATGTTACAAAATACAGAGAGGTTGAGATTTTCCAGCTGAACATGTGACAAATGACATCATAATCATCCTTTGTGATGTCACTCAGCTTGGCTATTACAGTTAGTACTGGGTACAAAATGCTCAGTTACCAGTTGACCATGAGCAGGTGTGTAATATATATATTGGCTGTTTATTTCCATAACTGTGTGTGTCAGATTTATCCTTGCACAGTCCAAGGTAAGCTTATTTTTTATCTCAAAATATATATATATTTATGATTAAGTAGCTTCAGTTTTACAAAACATAGTAAAATGTAAACATTTTAATATTTTAGCCATTTAGGTTATACAGGTATATAAGATGCTAGGCTAATACCGTCATCCTAAAGTAAATATCTGGACTTGTGAAAAGATTTCAGGACAATGAATACATTGTTTTTCTTTAAGTAAAACCTGTATTAATCTTGTATGTAAATCGCATAAATCATTGAAGTGTATGATGTTGGAGTTTAATGCCTTTTGTTGAAGATGCCTTTTCTGTATATATGCCAAGCATAACAATGTCTAGTTTAGTAAATATATTTAAAATTATGTTCAAAGGACTCACAGCTTTATAAAATACAAATAAAATACAGCAGACAGTTTTATTGTCAGCAATCTATTAATAAAGTCACACGATTTGCCAAACACATAGTACATAAATTATGGAGAATGCTTGGAAATGGATAATGATGACATTACAATGCAGTTCTATATCTGAGACTATTTTTTATGCATCATTTTTTTGTGTCACTGTTTGAATAATAGACATGAGAATTGTGGTTCTAATCCATGTCCAAACACAACTTGCACGTAAGTTGCGTGTTTAAATAAAGCGTGCAGCTTGTGCATAGTTCTGGCAGTATTAAAATCAAAGCGTATCTCAGTGCATCTGAATTTGGATGGAATTATGCTCTGCCTAAACATTACTTGCTATATGTAGACACACAGAATAGATGTCAGTATATGCATATGCGTATGTACAAAAGAAGGCTAACAGTATAAACATTTATATAAATATTTATTTTCAAATATAAAATATTCTTAAATTTGTTTTTATATTAATTATATAAATAAAGAAGGTTTTGTTTTTATAATATAGTCTATCTTAGTTACGTACAGTTGCTCTGTTATATCTATTGACACGCATATGCATACTTATTAATTCAAAGATTATGCCGTGCTAGTCATCACTATCGGGCATTTACACCTAACCTATAGTGGGTGCAAAATGTACGGGTGAAACCAAACGTTCTTACGACAACACAAAACTTGAATCTGCCGCATCTGCGTTGGACGCCCTTAGTGTACTGGCAGTGCTGAATCAGAGCAAGACTGACAGCTCTGACACTGACCCGCTTAGTAAGCATTTCTATGTACTGACAGTATGCTAATGAGTTACTGAGAGGCAGAGTCTGAAACAGGAGTAGGCAGGGCAAGTAGAAACACAGCAGGTTACATACAATATATACACACAAGGTCCAATGCTGATAAAAAGCTGCACCAAAGTGCAATTATTTGGCCGACCCTTACATTACAATGATCGATTTCATTTTTTTTCGTAATACAAAATCTTTAACAAGATTGGCTGAGATTTAACAGCTGACCATGTGACTAACTTACATCATAATCATCCTTTGTGATGTCACTCAGCTTGGGTATTACAGTTACTGCTGGGCACAGACCACACAGTTACCAGCTGGCTTCCATAACTATGTGTGCCAGGTTAATCATCACCCAGTTTATTTTATATCTAAAACATATATTAATGACCAAGTAGCTTCATTTTTTACAAAATATGTTAAAATTGTAAAATAATATCATTCAGACATTTACGTTATACAGGTACTGTATAGAAATTGCTAGGTTAATAACATCATCCTATACAGGATACTTATACAGTAGCTAGGTTAGACTTAGACCATTTTATTAAATATTGAGAAGAGTTTCATGTCACTAGTTTTGATGACGTGTATGATCAAAATCTTATTATATGGTATATCATATTAAATGTTGTTATACTTATTATAAAGCTGATATGTAGTAGTACTCCATGGGGCACATAGTAGACACTCTCTTTTGTAAAAGAGAGAGCCAACCCCAACTCAAAGAGTGGTGAAATTCCCCAAATGAGACTCAACCCCAAATAACTCCCACTTTTTAAAGGAAGAGGCTTTGGCTTTATTTATGGTACAGAAGGAAAAAGCAAATGGTAGAGAGAGATGTTTTTTCGAGAGTTCAAGTTGCACACTCAGAATTATAAAGAATGGAAACTTATTGTCAATTGACACCTTAATATTGAGGAGATATATATATATATATATATATATATATATATACCGTATATACTCGAGTATAAGTCGACCCGAATATAAGCCGAGGCACCTAATTATACCACAAAAAACTGGGAAGACTTATTGACTCGAGTATAAGCCTAGGGTGAGAAATGCAGCAGCTACTGGTAAATTCACAGCCTAAGGTCAGCATCTGTAATCCAGGTGACAGAAGTAACAAAGGCCAGGGGACACTTACAGAATGATTTACTGCCACCCAATGTGGTTATCTTCTGTCAGTAACCAGGGTCTGTGTTAAAAAACTGATTTTCCCAAAAGCGCCAAAATATATGTATACTGTAAGCACAAATTTAATCACAGTAGAGTTGTCCAACATACGTGATCAGTGCACTGATATAAGGTAACAATATAATACCACACATACATATACACAGCAAGTGCTGTAAGGACAAGTATGTTAGCATAAATATAGCCACTGTGCATTACAGTCCATGATATAATAATGTAACCAGGGTCTAGCTAGAAAAAGGGTAAAATCTCTGTAATCCCATGAAGCACAGTTGCAGAGCTCAGATAAGACAACAGTAGCTGTAAACGGACAACATACCAGTGTGAAGACTCATGCAGGCCCGATTCAACATGCGTGGGCTCTATGGGGCAACGCTGTGTGTGATGAGGGAAAGAGCTTGATGAAACAGGAGAGATTGGTTATAACAGCACTGTCCCCCCAATTACATCCAGGTATCGTGAAAGTTTACTTACGCCCGCAGTGGAACGCATGTGCGTTCCAAATGCCGAACTTCCTGTCAGTGGACAGGAAGTTCGGCATTTGGAACGCACATGCGTTCCACTGCGGAAGTTAAGAGCCAAGGGACCGGAGACCAGGTAAGTTCACCCGTGTATAAGCCGAGGGGGGCTTTTTCAGCATAGAAAAATATGCTGAAAAACTCGGCTTATACACGAGTATATATATATATATATATAGATAAATATATATATATATATATATATATATATATATACACACACACAGATTTTCTGCTTTTACTCTCTGACTCCTCTCCATTGGCCAAGTCGTGCGGTTACGAGCTGCCTTCTCACCTCTGACTGGCCCTCCTCAGCTCACACAGTCAGTTGTTACCTGTTCTTCCCAGCTCCAACCATTCATGAGCCTAGCTTGTTACTGATTGGTGCACTGTGGGGTATCAGCAGGTGGCTTATTCCATTGTACATCATCTGAGGCAAATGCAGGATTTCGAGAGTGGGGTTTCCAAGCCACACCGCCAGAGTTGGCATAACAAGCATGCAGGGGGCATGGCTATTATTTTAGACAGTGCAAAGTCACTCTCCAGCACTTCCCATATCCTTCAGATACACAGGCACTGCAATATATTAATAGTTCCCACCCAAGTTTATATGATTAACCTCCATCCACTTTATAATAAGACTCCCCCCCATGCACACAGCACACATACCTTCTCTATCTGGCACTGTGTTGGAGACGCAGAATCCTCTGTCTACTTCTTATGCTGGCTGCCTCTCATGCAGGCTGCAAATGTGGGATACAGTACATGTCAGCAGAGAGAAGGGGAGGGGAGGACTGGATCACTATGATCCACAGCTGCATGGAGTAAGGTGGCTGGCCGGGGGAGGGGCCCACCACCAGGAAGCATTCAGAGCTCCAGTGGGGGGGGGGGTTCTAGGCAACCCTAATTGTGTGCCTACTAGGCACGAATGGAGGATCAACTCTTGTCCTGTTACCATGACTGTACAATGAACACTGCAAAATACAACAACTTCATTAAAAAAAAAACCTCTGTGTTAACACCCCCTTATACATATATGCATACACAGATCAGCCACAACAATAAAACCACCTTAATAATATTGTGTAGGTCACCCTCATGCCTCCAAAACAGCTCTTCAAAACATGGACTCCGCAAGACCTGGGAAGGTGTCCAGTGGTATCTGGCAACAAGTTGTTAGCAGCAGAACCTTACAGTCAACACCTTGAACTCTTTGTCTTGTTTCTCAAACCATACCTGAACAATGGCAGACGCATTACCTGCTGAAAGAGGCCAATTCCATCAGAGAATACCTCTATCACATATACTTGGTCTGCAACAATGTTCAGGTAGGTCGTACTCATCAAAATAACATCCACACGAATGCCAGGACACAAGGTTTCCCAGAAGAACATTGCCCAGAGCAACAACTATCAATTGACATGTGTATATATATATATATATATATATAATATATATATATATATATATATATATATATATATATATATATATATATATATATATATATATACCTTTTCCGACAGGAAATGGAAGGAAGTTTGAGTGTTGGGAAATAAGGAATCCATGTCCTAATTTGGGTTTGTAAGGAGTGTTCCTCACTTTCTATCCATTTCTTTGTTTCGATACCTCTGGCCCATTCCAATATTCTATTACGCAAAGTGGTTTTAATGTTGTAGCTGTTCGATGTAGATGTATTTATATATTGCAATAATATTCTGCAATCATTTTTCTTTCAGGATAACATTATTTGTAATTAGCTCTGATCCATGACATAAGTGGGCAAAGGAAAAAATATTTTTTGCTAGTGGGTCCACATTCCCATTTATATAACACAAGAGGAAACTTGTATCTGTATCACAAAACTAGAGATCAAGAGAGCAGGTCAAATTACAGAGATGTTTTGTTTACACTGCCACTGATACATATTAAGTCACGTATAGGAGGTTCCTGCCTATCAGCCCAGAAATCAAGCAACAGTATTTACTTTCCAATTCAGCGTGACTGGTCCAGCTGTTTGGCACTCAGACTAAGTGGACCACTTACTACCTACTGGGATCTGTTAGTGTGGTCAGAAGATGGCTGCACACTCAGACTAGTGGCAGAATTACTGCCTCTGCAGGGGTGCAGTCTTTATAGGGCCGGAGGAGAGAACAGAGCAGAGGCCTGAGGGGGCGAAGCTGCATTGCCAAGACCTCACCCAAATTTTGGTATGGGGCCTGGTAGTGCCGTCTTCCACCCCTGGGATGGCATTCATCTTTCCCTTTTGAAACAATGGTATTGTTATCTTCTTAGAACACCAGGGGCCAAGGACAGAAGTTATTTTACTGCCTCTGCCATCCACGTATCATTACCAGGAAGTCTAATATTGAGACCCATGGTATTGTGGGGCAGTCTTTCTTGGCCATAGTTGCCAACATTGGCAACTTGTGTCTTGGGAGGTTTGGGAGGCAGGTGGGTGTGTGGGCGCGAGCGCTAGAAGAATTGTGTTGCTAGCCCCACCCCCAAAGCCGGCATCACTTTCTTCGGCCAATAAAAATATGGGACGTGGCCACAATGCTGAGTACACAGTGCCACTAAGCCCCTCAGTTTAATTTGCAAAGCCGGCCGGGAGACCGACCCGGATTTCGGGAGTCTCCCGGACATTCCGGGAGAGTTGGCAAGTATGTTCTTGGCTCTTTAGTAAAGTAAAACAGCTCTGGTGGGGGACAATACTTTACACACACAGAACAAATTGTGTTGTATAGAAGTTAATTTAGAACTCTCCAAGTGATGCGGTAGATGACTTTAATCAACACTAAAGGGTATATTTGCTAATCTGCAGGATTGAAAAAGTGGAGTTGTTGCCTATAGCAGCCAATCAGATTCTAGCTGTCATTTTGTAGAATGTACTAAATAAATGATGGCTAGAATCTGGTTGCTATAGGCAACATCCCTGCCGTTTTAAAACCGCAGTTTTGTAAATATACTCCTTTTTTACTAAAAGTCATAACTTAAAAAGACGTGACTGTAAAATAATATCTATGCTGAGTGGTGTCTGATAGATGATCGCCTCTTTCTCAGATTTACTTCCAGTTACAATATTGAACTGACATTTTCTTTTCTGCTCCTTTCAGCAAACACAACTTCCTCGCATTCTTGATTTGTTCCTCATGTAATGAGTTCTATCCTATTTGACCACAAATACACTGTGGTTTGTTATTTTTTTGTAATCTGCCGTTTCATACAGTGATGTGAGATCAAAGACCTGCGCTTTGCTAATTGTTAAGATTGATCTCTCATGTGTGTTTATTGTAGATCAAAAACAAACTTAGGCAAAGTGCTGGGAGCCTGAATGTAATTAAAATGACTTAATTTGTAAGACTGCCGCGAGTTACAGCAGAAAAGAGGGGAGATTTCATGTTTTTCTCCATAAAGAATGGATATACTAGAAACAAAGTGGCAGAAATATGTATATAAAGCACATGTGCATAATACAACTTTTTTTGTCCAAGTTGCATTTCTGGAAAGTACTTGTATTATATTTTGGACTACAACTATAGAACATGAATTCTCCAGGGTCTCTGTGCCATTATAAATGGCAGAAGCAAACAACAAAGATCGGAAGGGCGGTATTTTTTTTCCAGAAAAGGACAACCGTAGACTTAAGGGTGTGTTTCTACTCTGCTGTGAGCAGAATGTACTACCTGGATAATTAGGAAGATGGATATCAGCATGATCAACAGTTTTCATCATGGCCACTAGATGGCCCTGTTGATGTGGTGGGTGGGAAATTATATGATGCAAGTTGGGTCATTTAGTCCCTCCAAACCCCAACTTCATACAACTATATGGCACATCTGAGGTCTGAAAAGTTTGCAGCTAAATCTATTTAATACACGCTAAGAGGTATATGTCAGGAATGGCCAGATGTTTGGACTCTTTGATCTACACTAAAGACAGAAAAAATGTGATCTACCCAATGGCGCACGCAGGGGGGTATTTCTGAGTCTCTAGAAACCCCGCGTCCGCGGCGGTGCTGTATACAATACAGCAGACGCTTTTTAGACAGCGCCGCGGCTGCTGTATAGGACAGCGCTGGCGAAACGGAGCTGCTTTTTTTTTTTTTTTTTTTTTTCGGTCGGCGGGGAGAAACCCCCCCCCCCCCCCCCCCCCGACAATCCTCCGTGCGCCCCTGCTACCATAGTACATGATGTAATATTTGTTAATTTTTTTAGGTTAAATATCCTGGCAGTGTCTGTAGCCCTCAGGCAATCTGAGATCAGATCAAGGCCAATTCTGTGTATCTGCTGTGTGATAGGGCAGCAGCTCCACAGACACTGGGCCTCTTGAGAGTATGGCAGTAAGTCTTCTCCCTGTAATTGAGATAGGCCTCACATGGTAGGAGGTGTTAAGGAAGGAGACCTATATTTTTTATATTTATTTAATTAATTTGGGGGATTTGCTAGGAGGGGGTACTGGCAGAGGAACTGAGGCCCCATATAACAATGGACTCCAATATGCATCAGGTGTATGTTTGGGAGGGTGGGCTGATATGTTAGGTTGCTAATGTTGGCTCGCCTACACTGCCACAAACGAAGAAGGCAGAAGGTAGGCCAGCAGGTGGCTGGGCACTGTGTGCTCAGGCCAGCAGGTGGCAGGGCACTGTGTGTTCAGGCCAGCAGGTGACTGGGCACTGTGTGTTCAGGCCAGCAGGTGACTGGGCACTGTGCGTTCAGGCCAGCAGGTGGCTGGGCACTGTGTGTTCAGGCCAGCAGGTGGCTGGGCACTGTGTGTTCAGGCCAGCATGTGGCTAAGCACTGCATGTTCAGGCCAGCAGGTGGCAGGGCACTGTGTGTTCAGGCCAGCAGGTGGCAGGGCACTGTGTGTTCAGGCCAGCAGGGGGCTGGGCACTGTGTGTTCAGGCCAGCAGGTGGCAGGGCACTGTGTGTTCAGGCCAGCAGGTGGCTGGGCACTGTATTAGGTGGGATAATCAATCCAATCAATATTATGTATAACCTAAATGCAGTCATTGTCCTGTACGTACTGTAAGTATCATAAGACTGGATTCATACCTGCGTATTACAAAAGAGTGATCATCCACCTAAGTATGTGGGACTAAAACAAACTTCCCACCAGAATCATCTAGGATATATTCCCAGCTATGCAAAATTTTCATTAAGTAATGCTCATGATGGGAGAACATTTTATTATTACAATATGCACCACCTATTAAGCTTCCACTGCAACATTCCTCTCCAAAAATAGAGCATGGGCCATGATCCATTGCGGAACAATAACAATTCAGTGTTGCAGCTTCTTCCTGATTCACTGATTTCTGGTCAAGCTTCACTTAGTGGACTGGAGTCTGACCATCGCGATCATCCTTCGTCATGGTCAGCTTCTTAGAAAGAACCCTGTGAGTATTAGTGTGAAGATAATTGTATAAGACTTCTCTCTGTTTGGTTACTTGGCTCTGTCGTCAGATGAATCACTTATCAGAAGTCTCATTTATGAAGCGAGCTAGATGCACACAACAAGCCATTTTCTGTTTGCATCGCTGCACCCGAATGGTCATCCCAGCACGCATTGAGGTGTACACTTACTCTGCACTCTCAGCAGATGCCTATGCAAATTAATAGGGCAAATTTACTAAATGTATTGTTTTTTCTTTCTAGGTTCCTTGTGTGATTTTAGCAGAGTATTTATTGAGGCAGATTTCTATATTGTTGTTTGTATTCCGCTTGTATGCACAGACATTAAAGTTTTCTGAAGGTGGAAACCCCCCTTTAATTTGGATTTTAGGTCATTAAAGATCTTAACTGAAGAAACTTCTTATTAAGTCTCCTGGACAAAACCATGTTAGAATGCAAAGGATGCAAATTAGTATTCTGTTTTGCACATAAGTTAAATACTAACTGTTTTTTCATGTAGCACACAAATATCAACTTTAAATTTCAGTGTACAAATAAGCTATCAAGTATTTGTGTGCTACATGGAAAAACAGTCAGTATTTAACTTATGTGCAAAACAGAATACTAATTTGCACCCCTTGCATTGTAACATGGTTTTATCCAGGATACTTAAATAAGAAGTTTCTTAAGTTAAGATCCTTAATGAATCGGGCCCTTAGCCTCTATCCTTTATAACCTCTCGGGGCAGCTCAGTATGTTTCCAGTCTTGTTTTAGACCCTGCGCATAACATAGATTGTATGGATTATTTCTGTGAACGGTGATATCGTAACAAGATACAAGTCTGTGACTAACAATAAGAAATCCATTTCCCTTGTTTCAATATATAAAATTGCAGAAACGGACAGTATTAAATAGCTTGTATAGTTTGTATTAAAAACAAACTCTTGAATTATTGTGACTGCCAAATGGAAATGGTGATCTATTTCATTGTGCTCAGTCTGCTGATTACCTTATAATGTCAGATCCGAGCCAGAACAGAATGTTAAAATAACATGACGTGAGGTTATGAACTGTGTAGATATTAAAGCTGTCTTTCATTTATATGCTGGCACTTTCAGATGCTGTCTCCTTCCAATTTCCCCATAATCTAAAGTTTAGTGAAGTCAGCCTGGCTATCTAAAGTAAAATAAATATTGTATACAATGTTTGTATGTATGTAGGAGTGGTCTAATCCCAACAATGTGCAACAAGCATAGATAAATATATTTTGGATAGGTTGTTGTAAAGGATGAAATGCCCTATGCTGATTGCGTCATGTCATTTTATGTTTTCTTTAAACTCCAGGGGGTAAATGTATCAATCTCTGAGTTTTCAGCGGGTTTCCAAAGTGGAGATGTTGCCCATAGTAACCAATCAGATTCTAGCAGTCATTTTGCAGAATGTACTAAATAATGATAACTAGAATCTGATTGGTTGCTATAGACAACATCTCCACTTTCAAACCTGCCGGAAACTCACAACTTAATACATTTACCTCCAGTAGGCAATTTATGAAAATTGGGCATGGAAAAAGGGTGCTGTAACCCACAGCAACCTGTTGTCCATCATCCATTGTTACTAGAGATGCTCACTGACCCCCGTGAACTGGTTTTGGTTTTGGATCTGGATTAGCTTCGTGTTTTGGTTTTGGCAAAACCACCCTCGTGTGTTTTGGTTTTGGATTTGTTAGAAAAAATCCTAAAATATGCTAAAATCACATAATTTTGCTCTTTTTTTGATCCTACATTATTATTAACCTCAATAACACTAATTTCTAGTCATTTGCAGTCAATTTAGACCACCTCACAGGTCACAATATTATTTTCATACACTTTCGGATAAATACTGCAGCGACCTGGCTGGATGGTAAGCGACAGAGCAATGACACAAACACACGGCAGTTCCTCGCACATCTAGGACACATTGGCACACAGCAGTGGCAGACATTAAAAAAGGGGGTCCACCTTCCTCCCATCCCTCGCTAAGTTGGATCTTAAAAAGGAATTCAAAACTCCCGAGATCCAGCGACGTCAAAACAACGTTTTGCCTCGTTTTCAATTCCGAGGGCACGCGGCAGTACCAAGCTGACTCGGCTCAGTACTCGAATACCCGAAGTTCGGGTGTGTTCGGTTCTCGGGGAACCAGGTCTGAACATGTCTAATTGTTACATACTAAAGTCTGAGGCACTCCTGTGTATTTTCTTTGTCATATAATTTAACCAAACTGACCGATAATTTTACAATGTGTGGCTCCATCCTACACAATCAAAATCTGGATGGTAAGCGACAGCCAAACCTTAAACATATTGCATTCCGATCATATTGGATTACTGATTGGATGTATGCAATTTGGCTCTCTACGAATGTGGGATAATTGCTCACAGATTGGCTCAAAATTTAATTTTGTGTGACCATCATTATAGGTGGGACTGGAGAGAACATGTTCAGGGACAGAATTTGTTGGATCTGACCTCACTGGTCTTTGGGTAAATAAATATACTATACCATGTTTTGGGATTTTTCTTATTTACTAAACATAACACTGTATATCACTATGTGTCTATTATAAATGTTCCTCCCAAGCTCAGTGCTACGTAAATTAAAATAATAAAAGCTGACTTTGATGAGAACTTCATCTTGAATATCTGCATGGCCCCAGAACAATGGATCTTTTTTAAAGAAACCAATTTTTAACACTTGTCAACACCAGAGTGCTCATTTTAGAGGGAAGTGCTGTTGAAGGTTATTCGTAAGATGGGAAAAACGTTCCCTTTTCTGTTTCTGGAGCATGTTCTCCGGTCAGTTTCTCTTCTAAGGCCATTAAGAAAAGTAAGGCAAAAAAGGAGTAAATGTTCTCTGGGACAAACCATGTTACAATGCAAGGGGTGCAAATTAGTTTACTATTTTGCATATCAGTTAAATACTGGTTGCATTTTCATCTAGCACACAAGTACTTGATAGCTTAGTTTTACACTGAAATTTAAAGCTGATCTGGGACATGTCCTACCCCAACTATAAATCTCTCCCCATATTTTAAATTTATCTCCCCCTCCAATGTAACATGGTTTTGCCCAGGTTCAAAGTAACTCATTTTTTTATGCTTTGCTTTCCTTAATGACTCAGGCCCTAAGTGTTTGAGTGTGCTCAGTCAGGGCTCATCCTTCTCCACCTGCCTCTGATGATTCTTGATTTCTACCTGTTTGTTACTACACTGCAACCAGTGAGCCTGTCTGCTGAATCCTCTGACTGATATGCCAGAAACCTGGATTTTGGCTAAATTTTGATCTTTTGCATTTCTATTATACCTGACCTTGACCTTGGCTTGATATTTGAACTATAGTTTTGTGAGCTAGCCATCTACTCCAGCCTTGTTTCCTGTTCAGCTTGTGTGTAAGTATTCCTAGTGTGCTCCTGTATACAATTCTTAGCTCCTGTAACTATTGTTATCTTGTCTAGTCCAGCCACCAGCCACACGTCTGTACTCATTTATTCATTACTCTTTTTACCTGGGACTGTTTGCACTGCAAATCTCCCAAGAGATCATGATCTGCCGATCAGTTGATGGTTCTCACCTCTGCACATAACTCAAAACCTATAACCATAACTCTTACACTAAAATGAAGACCAGGAGGCATATTTGGCAAAAGAGGCCACAGCTTCAATTATCTGTGAAATGGGGACCTGGAAAGCACAAGCAAACCGTCAGCTCCAGCCAAATAACAAATAAACCATTGGGGGTGGTCAACCAACCCCGTCACTGCCATGTCTTGAATAACTCGCTCTTGCTGGCTCAGCACTGGACTCCTTGCAAAGGTGGTGTCCTGGACCCTCCGCAAGGATTGTGTCACAACCACAGCCTCAAATTGAAGTAGAGGGCTCCACGATAATCTCTTGCACCACTCATGGCCACTGACTGTGATGCTTTGCCGCCTCGCTGCTCCCTGTCTTTAAAGGATGTTAGTGCACACCACATATGCAAATCAGAAACATAAATAAGGTATTGGTAGGTGGGAAATTTACAAAGTCAAGAACAAGTGATCTCACACTTGCTCAAATAAATAACCTGCTAATAACCTACTCCCCTAAGTTCTCCCAACTTCTCACCCATTGGCCTTTTTGTCATACACCCCAACATTTAGGCAGGTGGCATCAGGACATGTGGCGTGGGGATGTTCCTGCATCATGAAGTGCTAGGTTGCTCACGTCACCTCATGATCCCTTCATTGCCGTGCACATCAGTGCCCACGGCACCCGTTCACTCTGCCATGCAGAGGAGCAGTGAACAGGCAATACTTACGTAATTTCCCACCTTTTGGGGCAGTTGGACAATATGCCTTTCATATAATCAACACAGTAGCACAAATGTATCTGTTTCTTCAACCCTTACCCTCCCAAGCGCAGGAATTCTAACAGAACTTTGGCTTATACAGCCCTGCTATCTGAAAAGTGGCAATCTCTATAGTGTTTATGTAAAGGAGGCACTACAAAATGGGAACTATAAGGTTTTAGATGATACAGGTTGATATGTTTTATTTTGTGCATGAAAGAAATCATCCAATCATTTGCAGGAATATGGTTAAAAAGCACCTCAATTCTGACCTCTATGGCTGTCCGGTCAGCAGTAATACTGCATCTCTGGAATTCCAAATAGCAGGTGCACATTGTTAAATAAATTACTTTGTTTAATCCAGAGCAACTTTCCCAGTTCAAGAGAATTACCATCATGAAACTTTCCTAAACGCTAGTATAAACTTCTGTAACTGGTTATTTTCAGTATGTATTAGTACTCTTGCGTCACTTGGAGAAAGACGTGTGCATTCACAATATCTGTATCATGTAAAGCAGAGATAGGTCTAAATGTTACTTCCATGAATCATTCAGTCACAGCAGATTTACTGTACTCTGTGATGCACGGATATATAATAACCTTCCCCCATTGTAATGGTAATTCTATTTGACTAGAAGACATTACAGTCATAATCCCAAGAGGAGATGGGGGATCGCTGATGGAGGCTAAAACAAGTAAGTAAATAAAGGGTTTTGGAGAAATTCTAAGATCCTCGGCCAAGCATTCTGGCAGCAGATAAATGGAGTGAACCCTTAATGATTGTAAAATTCAATCTACTCAAACTTGTGCCAAGTAAGACCTCCTTGAAATCTGTAAAGTGCTTTCAGCTTGCATGACAAAAAGAGACCACTCTCATTTCTTGTTGAAAATGTAAATACCGTTAGATATTGGGTGCTATGCGGCAGGAGCCAGTTACTGTATCTGCTTAATCTCGCAACGAGCCACAATTAAGAGAATTAATTAAGCAAAACATTTTCACTGGAGGAGGTCATATTTCAAATTCCTTTTGTTCTTTGGCATTCTGGATCAGCAGTGATTATGGGGATATGGGGATAGAAGTAGGGTAATTGGCAAATGTTAAAGCAGTATGTATGGAGCAGTCTTTATGTTTTTCCTAGCAATCTATTAAGTGACCCAAAGCAGACTGGAGAAATATGATTAATGTCTTATTATACATGCATTAACAGATTAGTGCTGTTAGTAGAAGTTGTCAAGTCATTTTTATATAGAAGAAGGACTAATTAAGGTGAATTATTTTTAAGAAAATGACATATCCAATTACACAAAACTCAGCTATTCAGTTATTTGTGTGTAGCTATAGTAGAACTTAGCAGACGTACCACATGTGTTTATAGGGCATGGAGAACCATAGGGTGTACAGTTGTATTTAAGCAAAAACTATTGTGCTAAATTCCACTACAATAAACAATGCTAATTAATAACTGCAGCTTTCATAAGCAGGAATCTGAAATCTGTACAACTGAAATGAATAATCAAAGAAAAGAGAGCGCTGCTCATAAAATTAACAATAAATTTAATATAAATAAAATTCAAAATATAAATTACGCTGTATCGGTCTGTTATGGTGTTAGCAGCTTCAATTATTGAATAAACAACTTTTCATAACAGTCATCATGAACCATGAATTAACTGACAAGTCAGCAAAAATGTGCAAAATGTGCTAAAGATAAAAAAGTTCAGTAACCTCTTATTGAAATAAACCTGTGAACCTTCCTTAGTATAGGAACAGTCACAGCTTGAATATAGCTATATAGTGGTTTAAACTGGTGAAAGTACTTATCCTCCTTAATGTCATCCATATAAACCAGAGAGCTGCTGAAGGTGTAAATTCACTCTTGTAAATATCTCTGCCAAGTGTCAGTAAAAGGAAGCAGACCCCGGGGGGTTTAGACAAACACCAATACCAAACATCAGAACATCAGCGTTACCCGACGCATTTCTCCGCCCACAGACTGGCGTTTCTTCAGAAATACGAAAGTTTGCAGTCTAAATATGCCAGTTAAACTATACAGTAACAGGATTGTGGGTATAAAAAAGGCTAGTATGTGGTTTTAGCTACTTGCCGTAGAAAAGCCAGATTTGTTATATTCTTCAAAACGTCTTCAAAGAGACTCAGTGATATGTACTGACGCCGATATATACATATATAGAGCACAGCAAACCACTGTGTTGTCGATCAACTTCTTCCTTTTTATGTAGCTTTGTCAGGATGGTAAATGTTTTGACACTGTATACTTTCACAGCAATTATGGAGACCCTAAACGCTAGCTATACATAGACCAGCTCTCTCTCCAGACCAGCCAGCTTCCCCAGCGTTGGTCTCAGTGAACAAATGACACAAACAAGCTTTTATACATGATACTCCTCCCCCAGCCTTAGCTTGATGGACAGGTGACACACCCACCTTCTCTTTAAGAGAAAACGCCCATCACTGGCTCTGTTTGAACTAACAGACACACCCTGTCTGTTTGCTGAGAGAAAGCAGCTTTCAAATCATGTAAGTTAACCAACTTTAAACTACACATAAGTCTTTACTTGGTTTAACCTGAATCTAGGTGCATAACTGCGCCAATGTCTTACTCTGCTTGAATGTTTTCTTTGCATCTTGTCAGATAAATGCCTCCCTTTGTTACATATCCCTCCCCCTAGCGTCTCCAAGTAGGGGGAAGCGGACTTCACGAGGAGCGCATATTTTCGTGACAATGCATCTTCATTCTTGTGCAGAATCCAAGGTCTATGTTCTACTGAGAACTTGAAAGGTTGCAGTGCCAAGAACCAGCGGGTTACCTTGGCATTTACCTCCCAGTTGCTCTGCATCCATCTCAATGGTGCATGGTGTGTTATTAAGGTGAACTCTCTGCCTAGGAGATAATAGCGCAGAGCTTCTGTAGCCCATTTTATGGCGAGACATTCTTTCTCCACAGTGGCATATTTTTGTTTCCTTGGAAGCAACTTACGGCTTAGGTACAGGACAGGATTTTCTACTCCATTCTTCTCTTGTGACAAGACTGCACCTAAGCCAACACCAGAAGCATCAGTTTGGAGGAAGAACCTCTGGGTAAAATCCGGTGCTTGTAGAACTGGGGAGGAACAAAGAGCTAACCGAAGATCAGACCAGGCGGGTTCTGCAGAATCAGACCAGGTTAATCTATCTGGACAACTTTTTTTTAACATGTCCGTAAGTGGAGCAGCTCTAGTGGCGAAGTGGCTTACAAACCGCCTGTAGTAACCTACTAACCCTTCGTTAGATCAAGGGTTGTCAAATAATTGCTACCAGCAAGATTTTCCACTAGTTCATCCACACGTGGCATCGGATAGGCATCAAACTGCGACATACTCTTTAGGCGCCTAAAGTCATTGCAGAACCTAATTGTCCCATTGGGTTTCGGGACAAGCACAATGGGACTATTCCACTCACTAGTGGACTCTTCAATCACATCTAACTGGAGCATCTTCTCGACCTCCTTTCTCACGTCCACCCTTCTGGCTTCTGGAATACAATACGGCTTCTGCTTTACAATGACTCCTGGCGCAGCGGCAATGTCGTGTTCGATTAAGGTAGTGCACCCAGGAATGGAAGAGAAGACATCCCTGTTCCGGTGAATCATTTCTTCAGTCTGTTGTCTCTGCTGAATGGGAAAAGCTGGCTCTATGGGCACTTCAGACTTTTTAATGGCAGTACTCACTACCAGAGGAGAGGTTTCCTCATCATGCCAAGGTTTAAGGAGGTTAACATGATATATTTGCTCCTCCCTTCTCCCTGGGACCTTGCCCCCAGGCTTGAAAGATCAAACAACAGCACTTTTATCATAACTTTTTCTCTGTCGTTCCTGAGCCTCTTTTACATGTTTCGTAGGGGAATTGCCTCTGGATACCTGGTTGCATAGTCAAGCACCACTAGTATATATTGGTGCCAACGTGCGGATTTTTCCAGTGGCCCCACAAGGTCCATAGCTATCCGTTCAAAGGGAACTTGTACCATTGGTACTGGAATGAGAGGTGCCCTATATGGGTTTGGGACAGGTTCTCTGACAAATGGGACAGGACCGGCAATACTTTTTTACTGCCATGTGTACACCGGGCCAGTAAAACCTAAGCAGAACTCGTTCCCGTGTTTTATCCTCCCCTAGGTGTCCCCCACAGACATGTGTGTGTGCTGCTTTTAACACTAGGAGTACATGGACCTGAGGAACCATTAATTGTTCTACTTTTTCTCCATGTACATTAGCAACTCTATACAGGAAATTATTTTTAACAATACAATATGGTATACCTTCTGCAGGCTGGGTGGCTTTCGCTACCCCATTTACCTCAGTCACACTTTTAAAGGCATGTTCCAAAGTGGCATCATTAAGTTCGTCTCGAGCAAAGTCCTGCAGAGAAAAAAAATTGGTATTGCGGACCAGTCCGTATCCTCACTGACAGGCAGGGTGGGCTCATCTGCGACATCACCGACCAATGCTAGTTTGGACTGTGCATGTTTCCCCGCAGGTGGATGCTTTTGTGGAACTCCTGCTGTGACTCCCAGGATGGCATTCCGGTTTGGCGGTTCCCAAAGATCGATGTCCAGATGTTGTGGATTCTTAGGCGGTTCCTTTAAGACCGGGCTTCCGACTGTTGCATCAGTTGCCGGCATGTCCGGCCGGATCCGCTCACCGAGGACATCATTAAACAGTGGGAAGTCTTGCCCCAAAATGAGTGGATATGGGTGTTTAGGTGCTATGGCAGCTACCACCATAACAGTTTTGTCTTTGAGTGTGACTGGTAGTATTTTTCTTTCATACTCCTCTGTCGTGCCATGTACGCAAAGAACCTTCACCTTGGGCAACCGAGAAGTTATGGTTTCGGGTAAGGCAGAGCTGGAAACCAATGAGAGTTCACTCCCCGAGTCAACCAAGGACAGAACAAGGTTTTGGTTGATTAGCACAGTCACGGAACAGTCCATGGGTTCCTGTATTTTAGGACAATCTGCCTTAAAGTGGCCTGGCTCACCACATTCAAAACACTTCAGATTAGACAGCTTTGCACCTGGCCCTCTGTCCATAGCAGTTTTGCCATTGGGCCCTGTACCAAGGATTGTCAAACCTGGCTTTTGGCGTGGCAGCGGCTTTGGCACAAATGCAGGTGCTTTTGTCATTTCTGTCATGCCTCACCTGGCTTAACTCTTCTCTTAAGAGCCTTGTGTTTTCCACCTGTGCCTCGGCGACTCATAGCATCTGAGCTTGCTGCTTGCAGCGGCCACATTCACGAGGGTTTTCAGTACTTCCTCCATGTTGACGTCTGCACGGGTTGGGTAGCGGAAACTTGCTTCCCGAAGCATCCCACTCCTGACACCACTTGTGGCAAGAGCCCGCTACTGCTGAAGCACACGAGAACAACTTCTTCCTTTTTATGTAGCTTTATTGTCAGGATGGTAAATGTTTTGACACCGTATACTTTCACAGCAATTATGGAGACCCTAAACGCTAGCTATACATAGACCAGCTCTCTCTCAAGACCAGCCAGCTTCCCCAGCGTTGGGCTCAGTGAACAAATGACACAAACAAGCTTTTATACATGATACTCCTCCCCCAGCCTTAGCTTGATGGACAGGTGACACACCCACCTTCTCTTTAAGAGAAAACGCCCATCACTGGCTCTGTTTGAACTAACAGACACACCCTGTCTGTTTGCTGAGAGGAAGCAGCTTTCAAATCATGTAAGTTAACCGACTTTAAACTACACATAAGTCTTTACTTGGTTTAACCTGAATCTAGGTGCATAACTGCGCCAATGTCTTACCAGGGGCAGATCTAGGAAATTGCTATACCCGGGGCGATTTAGGCCCTGCCCCCTTTCCGACATCTAAGGCTGCCGGCGGCTGCACAGTATGTGTAGGTCCGCTTGGCAGTGACAGTGTGCTGCCCGGCTGCTCTGATTGTGTATAAAACACAATCAGAGCAGCCGGGCAGCACACGGTCACTGCCGAGCGGACCTGCACCTGCACCTCTGTTAAAGTTGGAATGTTATGTAATGTTGTAATCAATTTCACTAGACCCACTCCCACAACCAAGCTTACTCCTTCCATAGTTGAACTTACTACATTTTGCAGAACAAGTGGTGTTGATATAGACATCTCCATTCCTCGGTTCCACATAGTTAAAAGTTACAAGCGCCACTAATAAAAAGAACACCAATATTGTTAAGGCTGTACTGGTGTTGAAGTCACTCAGTAGTTTAGATTGCTATACATAAAATAGTTTTATTTATTTTTTGTAAAAGGGGTACTGCTGTCGGGACCTGTCAAAACTCCTGAAAATTCAATGCTGTTAGAAAGTGTGGTGCTGGTGAAGAAATACATACACAAAGTATCATCATCATTTTATTTATATAGCGCCACCAATTCCATGGCACTGTAGAGAGTATCTATGTCACTCACATCAGTCACTGCCCCATTGGAGCTTACAGTCTAAATTCCCTAACACACACAAACACGCATGCTAGGGTTCATATTTGTCAGCAGCTAATTTAAGTATGTTTTTCGAGTGTGGAAGGGAACTGGAGCACCCGGAGGAAACCCACGCAAACATGGGGAGAACATACAAACTCCAGACAGATAAGGAATTAAGGACCTGGTTGAGAATTGAACTCGTGACCAGGGCCGCTGAGAGGGGGGGGTGGGAACTAATTACCCGGGCCCGGGCATGTCAAGGGGCACGGCCCTGGCTCTTGTGCCTACGATTTTTTTTTAAAACTGCTTTTTTTTTTTTTTTTTTTAAACGACATTTTTTTTTTTGGGCGGCGGGGTGGGGTGGGGTGGGGGGGTGGACACGGCCGTTGGTGGGGGGAGCAGGGTAGTTAAAAAAAAAAAACATACTCACGTGATCGCGACGCTGGCGTCCCTCCTCTCTGCTGCTCTGTGCTCCATTCAGACTGAATGCCGGGTGTGACGTCATCATGTCACGCCCAGCATTCAGTCAGTCTGGAGCAATGGAGCACAGAGCAGCAGAGAAGACCCAGAAAGAAGAGAGAAGAAAAGGTAAGTGAAGGGAGGAATATGGGGGGGGCACAGAGGGGTTAAAAAACGAGGGGGCACAGAGGGGTTAAAAAACAGGGAAGGCAGCATGACACAGAGGGGTTAAAGAAAAGAGGGACAAAAGCAGCATGGCACAGAGGGGTTAAAGAAAAGAGGGACAAAAGCAGCATGGCACAGAGGGGTTAAAGAAAAGAGGGACAAAGACAGCATGGCACAGGGGGATGATGAAAGGAGGGGGCAAAGGCAGCATGGAGGGCGCAGTGTGAGCATGAGGGGGCATAGCGTGGTGATGATAAAGGGGCACAGTAATGTGTGTGTGATGGCACAGAGCTTTTGGCAATGTAGTGTGTGTGAGTTAGATGGTGGCTTATTAATGGTTGCTATTTTGTTTGTGGGGTAATGGGAATACTATTTTAATGTTGGGGCTGGAGGAAGGCCTAATTATTAATTATGGATGCTATTGATTTAACGGTGGAGCTGGCTGTAATTTTCAAAATGTAGCAATTTTTTTTCTCCAAATAGGTCCTCCAACATTCCAGGATCTGGACAAGCCGCAACTAAAGAAACCAGAAGCCACATGTGGTAAAAGTGAGAACAGGTAGGACAGAGCAGCATAGTGTGTGAAATGTTGTGATTCTAGTAGGGACAATGCCAATGTTTGGTGAGTGTTTGGTGAGCCCAGTGGGCGCAGGCCAAGACTGAACTCTTTCTGTACACACTGCATTCTTCCTATACTACACAAGGGTGCTAGATGCCTCAAAGTCAGGAGTGCTTGTACAAATGTCACAGTCCGGTGAATTCAGGACCTAGTGATTTTGATGTGCTAGCCACGCCCCAATGGCACATAGCCACGCCCCCAATCATGTGTCCACACCCCTGAAAAATTTTGCACCGCCTTACGGTGGCGCAAACTTTTTTTCCTTACTCAACTATAAGGGGGGCCCCACGAATTTGTAGTACCGGGGCCCTGAATTCCTCTTGGCAGCCCTGCTCGTAACCTCAACCATGTGAGGCAGAACCAATAAGTCACCATGCTGCCCAAAAGTATGCTTGACTGTACAATATGAATGAATGAATTAGTGGTATTTTCATGTTTGCTTTAAGAATAAAACAAGAGTATGTTTTGATTTCCAAACGTGCTAAAATATAAGAACTTGTGCAAATAAATATCAAAAGTTGCCTAAACATACATATATAGATCTTGGGAAACCTTGGGTCATGGCATTCATGTGGATGTTGCTTTGACATGTGCCATCTACCCCAGATCTCAATCCGATCGAGCATCTGTGGGATGTGCTGGGAAAAAAAGTCTGAGACTTGGAGGCCCCACCTCACAACTTACATGACTTAAAGGATCTGTTGCTAATGTCTCAGTGCCAGATACCACAGGACACCTTCAAAGGTTTTGGGAAGCCCATGCCACCATAAGTCAAAGCTTTTTGGGGACCTACACAATGTTAGGGGGGGACCTACATAATATTAGGCAGGTGGCTTTAATTTTGTGGATGATCGGTATATGCAGTATAATCATAACATTTCCATTTAGGAGATCCCCTAATTACTGGTTTGCAAACAATTTATCTGCATTATTTTACACAGACGTGTGAGATCCTCACATAGATATGATGTATTTTTATATTAGTATATGCATGTTTGCCCGTAATTGTGTATTTGACATTGTGGGTCCTCTGACATTGTTATTAAAATAATACAACAGAGCTCGTCCAGTTTCTTTTTCAAACTTAAGCATAGAGTGACGTATATTAATAAGCAACCTAGGTACTTTTTCTATAGTACCAATACAAATGAATTCATATAGTAAGATCATACAAGGTTCTGTACACAAATAGACTAGACTAGACACATTTACATATTCCCAGTCCATATGTACATTAGTAGGTGGAAATTTATACACCACATAGGTGACAATGATGTAATTGATATATTTACTGTTTCCTCCTGAAATCATACTTGCAATTACTGTACAGTAACTAAGTTTATGGGCTAATGACCACCAACAGGTCTGGAGTGCCATCTAGTGCCCACTTGAAGATATTCATTAAAAAACAAAAAAAAATTGTTTTCATATTCCATGGGTCAGTCTGAGCTACTAGAGTATATGAAAATATAGCTAAGCTTTCTGCATAGAGTAATATTGATTCAATACAAAAATTACATTAGTCTCACACATGTATAAACAAAACAAAAACAATACCATTATAGCTATCTAATTATTATGCTATACTAGAGCAGCGTTTGTCAACTCTAATGCACAAGCACATTTAATTTTGTATTTTGAAGCTTTCCATAATCATGCATAGATGAGTTTAAGTATTTGATTATGTTGTGCTTTTGTGTATTAAGCAAGTCCTGTCCTGCTTGACAGAGCATAATAAATGCATGATACATTAATGTGCACTATTGATGCACTAAGCTAGTCTCCATTCACTAAAATAGAAAGAGTTCATCCCTTTTCATGCCATTATACATTGTGCATGAGCATCCCAAAAGTGGGTATACAAGGAGATCACTGACTTAAAAACAATTACAGAAGCACAGATACAGGAGCTGCAGAGTCTCTCTGAGAGGGAGCTTATCTGCCTCTATCTGCCTGTAAGAAAACTGCGCTTAAACTTCTTTTTGTTATGTCTTAGTTTGTGAGTCAGAAAACACCTGTGTTTAGGTACAGCCGGACGGCAAGGTGTTTATTTTGGAGTTTTCTTTTTGTTTTCTTACTGAATAAAACTGGCCAGTTGCATGAAATCTTGTGTAAAATTTCTTGGCTGCTGCAAACACCATCTACCTCAGAAGATGGTACTATGCCCCCTACCTAGTCACAAAATATATATATATATATATATATATATATATATATATATATAAGAAGTTTGTTTGCGAAAATCCTCGATACCCCTGCACCGGTTGGGATGAAACCAACTCGAGGTGGTTCGGTTGGATCCTAGCCAGGTTTTAGGGAGGTTAGAGTCCCAGTCGGATCTCCCATTGGTGTACGCTGGGCAGAACTTTGACCCGGGGAGCCTGTTCTACGCCATGACATCTCAGCTGCTAAGCTGCAGGTGGTCAGAAAGGCAGGTTGAAGGTGGCAAAGAGACAACAGAGTTAGAAGATTGGTTGGATTATAAAAAAGTGAACTATGTTACCTTGGTAATTGAAAGGGCATTGTTGTAAGATGAAAGGATGATTTTATAGTTTTTTTAAAGTCAGCATAGGATTGAGACTTCTTCCTGTGGCACACATGAGTGCGGGAGCACTTTTGTTGGGTAGCGAGCGGTCTGCTTGGTGTGCCATGGTTAAGGTTTGCCCTGTCTAAGGCTGAAGTGAGTGTTTGTTATAGAAGGACATTGCACTTCAGGACCTCCTCCCTCTTTTTCATTGGCTAAGCACTTCTGGAGCATTATTTAAACCTCCTGGATTCACCTGTCTGATGCCTGTTCTTCAAGCTCACTTCCTGTAGCCTGTGGTTCTGGTTCCTGTTCTCCTTGTGGTTTGCCTGTGTTCCAGTCTGGTCTCAGTTCGTGGTCTGTGCTAAACCATCGCTGCTCCAGTACCTCTCTTACCATCTCCAGTGTACTTCATCGTGACAGCTCCGGTTCTCTCATCGCTACTACTCAGAGCCGCTACTTCATCTGTGACTCATCAGCTCTGACCACGGATTACCTCCGCTACTCCAGTCTGCTCTCAGTCTCTGGCCGTGTTGAACTATCGCTGCTCCAGTACCTCTATTACCATCTCCAGTGTACTTCATTGCGACAGCTTCCGTTCTCACATCACTACCGTTCAGAGCCGCTACTCTCTCTGTGACTCATCAGCTGTTACTACGAGTTACCTCCACTACTCCAGTTTGCTCTCAGCCTGCGGCCGTGTTGAACTATCGCTGCTCCAGTACCTCTATTACCATCTCCAGAGTACTACATAGTGACAGCTCCAGTTCTCTCATCACTACTGTTCAGAGCTGCTATTTCATCTGGGACTCATCAGCTGTTACTACGAGTTACCTCCACTACTCCAGTTTGCTCTCAGCCTGTGGCCGTGTTGAACTATTGCTGCTCCAGTACTTCCATTACCATCTCCAGAGTACTACATAGTGACAGCCTCTGTCCTCTCGTTGTATACCACAGAGCACCTATTCTTCTAGTGACTCATTGGCTGCTGACCATCAGCCTCTATCATTGTTGTGCCTGTATTTATACCACTCGTCTGTGGACTCCATCGTCTCCATCCACTTCACCTGGCTCAACCACAATGTTCTGCTGTACACTCACTCATGGGACCGCGACCTGCAGATTTGGTGCAGCCAAGACCATACCTCCTTGCGGGGGTTCCTGGTGAAAACCACCTGTCTGTTAGACTCCATGCCCGTGGGTAGGCCTAGCCATGTTCAGCAGAGCCTAGGGATCAATTTCCTGTAAGCCAACCATGACAGAGGGTTCTAGGGCTATTACTTGAAAGGTACAGTATGGAGAAAGTAGAATGAGTACTCCACCACCTTGTCTTGTTTCCGAATCTGGGAGTGTAGCTGAGGAAACCTCCCCTATAGGAGAGAGCTGCAAGGAATGCAGTGTCAGGGGAGGTAAACCTGGGTTTTGCAATGGAGGAATATGGAGGGATTTATAAGTGAATAGATCATGGATAGATACAAGTTTGTTACACATATATCTTGCATTCCAAAGTGCACAGCATAAGGGGAGGGAGAGAAGTGGAGATATGTAAGTTTGGATGGATTGGAAGGACGAGGTGGATGGAAAGTTTTGGGGTGGAACATGTTGAAAATGAGTAAGAGATAGAGAGAAGGAGAATTGAGTAGGTGCATGGTGGAGTGATGTGTGAGATGTCAATGAAGGTAGATTAGCTAGGGAGGGTAATGAAATAGTGGTGAGGAACAATTGATCTAAGATGTGTAGGGCAATGGAAGAATGGAGGCTACTTTACCAGCCCTGGCTGTAGTCAATAGAGTAGGCAGTCTATGCAGCTTTGACACATGGTTCAGGATGCTGACAGACTCAGTGGGTCCAGCAGCCAAACACAGATAGCAACAGCAGATGAATAGAAATGGTAGCTCTAAAGGAAACAATGGATTGTTACACTCTACTCCCAATGTTTGCAAGAGCAGCATTAAACTTAGGGATCCCTCCCTATAAATACAAATTGATCAAAAATCTAAGCACTCATTGACTGGCATATACATTATAAATGGAGTGATATGGTACTTCAGCAGATATTAAAACAGCCTTGTTTTACATGTAATGTCAATCCTCAGGGCTATTGTGCCATTAACCAACAGTATCCAACAATATTCACTGCTCTGTATTTGTGAGAATGAGAAAAATAGAAAAGTTCGGCATAGAGCTAAGCTAATGTGCAACTAGCTCTAGCTGCCATCTGCATGACACCAGTTGTGTGAACCTTTTAAAAAATATGGTGTTAAATACTTAGGGGTATATTTACTAAGCTGCGGGTTTGAAAAAGTGGGGATGTTGCCTATAGCAACCAATCAGATTCTAGCTGTCATTTATTTAGTACCTTCTACAAAATGAGAGCTAGAATCTGATTGGTTGCTATAGGCAACATCCCCACTTTTTCAAACCCGCAGCTTAGTAAATCTAGCCCTTAATCTTTTTAATTCAGGACTCAAATTATGTCCCTTAATCAGCTTCATGTCCTATGGCTTTAATGAGTAGCAAACATACCTTGGCTAAGCAGCATGCCCGGTCAGCATCCATCTGTGGCCCCAATCTTCTTCCAGCTGCATGAACTAATGGCTGGGCTGCAGGTGAAACTCTGCTTTTTGGGGAGAGGCAGAAAGACTGGAGCAGAGTAAGAGAGAATAGGTGAATGTGAAACAGTACTTATTACTGAGATTGGGGGTATGTATAGACCTTTTGAAAGTTAGAGGGCTGAAGTGTATCAGGTTGCCTATCACTGACCTATGGTTTAATTTTCATTAATAATGTACTGATGTTACGGTTGTCTACAATTTAAGTATACTGTGATCAAATAATTACCATAAATATCAATAAATGTGAGAGTTACAGAAAACAATACTATTAAAATATTAGAAATTATATTAGCTGGTAGCTGTCTTTGGAACAAAAATATTAGCAAAAAGATGATTATAGGCCCAACCCACAAGTTAGCAATCCCTGCAATACATGCATTTAAGATTTATTGGGGAAAAACTATATTTGTGAGGAAACTGAAAACTGCAACATGTGAGGAACTGCTGCAAGATCAGCTACAGATGATAGGTGGCAGAGCACCGTCCAACACTGACAACTGAACTTTTTTTTCCCACTCACTGCAATTAGCATTTTGCTAAAGTTCAAGTCAATTAAGACTTAAGGCTAGATTTACTAAGCTGCGGGTTTGAAAAAGTGGGGATGTTGCCTATAGCAACCAATCAGATTCTAGCTGTCATTTTGTGGAAAGTACAAAATAAATGAAAGCTAGAATCTGATTGGTTGCTATAGGCAACATCCCCACTTTTTCAAACCCGCAGTTTAGTAAATCTAGCCCTAAGAGACCTTACCTGTATGCAACCTGTATAAGGCCCTTAATCCTACCAAAGTTGGAATTTTGTTTCTATGCTAGTGCTTCAAGAATCTTGTTTTGTTTATAGACTTCGGCATCACATACTACCTTCTACAACCCATCAACTTAATCTTTTTAACTCATGACCCTTCCTCTCTGGATTAAACAGCTTCACCATTTGTGGTGTGTCGCTGATAGCTACCCCATTCAGGTGCTTCTCTCCAGGGAGCAAACAGCACTGCAATATGATGCTTGTGCCTAAACAGGTGCCATGTTGAGATAAAGCTGTGGGGAGATGCTTTACAACACAGCTCAGAGATAAGCATCCTAAAGCCAGCAGTCCTTGCAGTTGATGTCTGCTATAAGTTGTTGGTCAGCTAACTTTATCAAATGGCAGCGTTCATTTTTGTCTAAGAGCCTAAAATTACAGCACCCTGTGCGTTTTGATGGCAATCCGAATAGTGCAGGATATTCCTGACTCAGACTTGCCTGCAGTTGGTACTACTAACAGCATAGTTTCCCACAGAGCATATCAAAGTGGGACATGTCATCTCCTTGCTGACTGGCCAGGCTTTGACCAAAACTCCATGGTAAGAATGATCTGTTGATAGTAAACAGCAAGGAGATTTTAAACACGCTGAAGCTGATCTTTGACTCTCTGGGTGGCACCACCAATGCCTCCTATAGAATGGCCCGTATTGAGCAACCTAGTCGCTCATTCAACTAGTATGCCAGTGAATTCCAGACCCTAGCAGTAGAGACCAAATGGAACAATGAGTTGATGCTTGCCGAGTTTCAGAGGGGATTGTTGGACTCCACTAAAAAAATAGCTCCTTTGTTGCCTCCCTGGAGGAACTTATTTCCATTTGAATTTGACTCAACACCAGCGTTCAGGAACCTCAGCTTCAGCAAAAAAAGATGGCAACTCACCATCTCCCATTAGCTCATCAGCCACCAATGATATGACGTTCCATAAAAGCACTTTGAAGAGCCCATGAAGCTGGGGAGGTTTTCTTTGCCAGAGGAAATGAGAACTCAATGCCAAGAGATGTGTGGATATCTTTATTTTGGCCACTGAGACGGCTGGAAGAAAGAGTGCTCAGACTTGGAAAGATCTGAGGAATCAGAAAACAGTGTTCACCAGAACAGGAGGCAAGTCCGGTGAACATTGGCGCAATTCTTCCTCCATGTTCCTATTCTGCAATTTAAGCTGTTCACTATCTTCTCTTGGGGGGCTTGCTCTGTAGACACCAAAGCCTTTTTGGTTTCTGGAGTAATGGGGGAATTCATAGATATAGACTTCACCTGCAACATGGAACTATCCTTGGTTCTGAGATCAGGCCAATGGCCATTGAAGCTGTGGATATACAACCCATAACATCGGTATTAGTAACACACAAGACTATCCGAGTGCTGATTTGTGTCGACTCCAGTCACTGGGAGCTGATCTAAATGCCAATCACACCCCGAAGAGCCCAAATATCCTTGGTTACCTCTTTTTATACAACCCAGTAATCAATTGGAGTGGGACGAGTCAAGCCAGACCACAAGACTACAACAAGCAAAAGGGGCAATGGTATGTGTTACTACCCAAAAAGATGACACTAAATCCGGACCAGAATGGCAGCACAAATGTTAAAGGGTGAAGAGGATTAATATTCTGGCAAATGTGTTGATGACCATTTAATAATGTGTTCACTACCATCAACAAACTCCTCACAAAGGTAATTTCCAGTTTAACCCAAGGAATATAATTCCTATTCAACTCTAAATTCTCAGGACCGATATTTATATCATAAGCTTCTGACTCACAGCGCTGGGGTCACGAGTTCAATTCCCGACCATTGCCATATCTGTGTGGAGTTTGTATGTTCTCCCCGTGTTGCATGGGTTTCTGCCCACCCTCCCCAAAAAACATACTAGTTAGTTAATTGGCTACTATCAAAATTGACCCTAGTCTCTCTCTCTCTGTCTGTGTGTGTGTTAGGGAATTTAGACTGTAAGCTCCAATGGGGCAGGGACTGATGTGAATGAGTTCTCGGTACAGCGCTGCGGAATCAGTGGCGCTATATAAATAAATGGTGATGATGATGATGCTTATATTTTCAAAAAGACTGCACGCAAGATGTGGCTTCATTTAAAATGTTTTGTATTCTTAATTAACATTCTAAATGTAACAATATTATATATATTATGAAACAGTTTCAGTAAAAAAAAAAAGTACTCCAACATCAACCGGTTTTGTTTACTCTATTAGCATAGATAGTATAGCATAGATGTTAATACATTACAATAATTGTCTGTTTTATAAATATATAACTTATTGTGTGTGTCAGCTATTTTGTGTAAGGGTGTGTATATGCTAGTTTTTACTGTGTGGTGTGAGGGTTTGTCTGAATCAGTTTTACCTATAGTGGTAAGTGGTTATGTACAGGCTTGTATTGTGTGTGTAGTGTATGTGTGGGGGAATGGGAGAGTGTGTATGTAGGAGAGCTGTATACAATCTTTTCCATTTTGGAATCCACCAAAATGCAACATCACCAAACTCCAGCTATCCTACATCATAGCCGTCTGCACATAAAAACAAACCATCTCCACCATTCCAATGGTTACCTATCCGCAGACCTCTTGGGATAACGGGCTGATTACCAGCCCTCAGCCAGCTGTCCCTAGCTGTTTTTCTACTGCATGTTTGCCCCTCTGTAGTTCTTTCCAATTCTACTATTCTTCGCACCCTCCATTCTCCCTACAGAACTTGCCTGGCATTTCCTCAGAGGGTCGTGACCTGCAGAGCAGAGGCCGCAAAGTCCAATCCTCCTTGCGGGGGTTCTTGGCGAAAGCCATCTACTCCATTAGACTCCGCGACTCTGGGAGGAATAGCACCAAACCCGGCAGACGGAGAGGATCCATCTAACCTAGGATCTGTATCAGAGACAGAGCAGCTCATTATACTTTTTAATACTTCTCACTGGCTGCCATTATTAATTTGCTAATCCTGGAGTCTCTTCATTAAAGCAAATTAGGCAACACCTCAATCCCCTAAACCATGACCCAATCTACATATAACATACCTATTTTCTGTAAGGCCCTCCGCATTCTTAGTATACCACATTGTTTTTACATATAAAAAAATTCGGCACTGCAAACATAAATCAGTCATCTCGCCATGGGGTTGTAAAAATCTGTCACTATTAACTAATATTCTCTAATCCAATGATTCATCATAATGTACCAATAAATTATTGGTATATTCTCAATTTTACATGTTAGTTTTGTCTCTGTACTTTTCCAATAAATATTACCAATCCAAACCTGGTTATAAAAGATATTAATTGGCCAGTGAGAACAACGGCATCTGTGAAACTTGGAACCTGCGCTGGAAGCTCTGCCCACTCTGAAAAGCTATTATGGTGATCTTGCAACAACCCACAAAAATAAGGTCATCTATTTAACTTTCCTACCTCTGCTTGCAGGCAGCTCCTTCAAAAGACCAAACTCAGCATGCAATCTAGTTTAAAAATATAAGGAGAAGAGTTCTATTCTGTTTCTAAAGCATAATCACTTTTATGTGGGAATGATAGGTCCACTTAAAAAATTTTTTTTCTTTTGTTCTATCTAATATATATAAGCCTAGTGGCGTGTGTTAGTCTGTGTGTGTGAAAAAAAAAAAAAAACCAAGCTGCATCGCCACCTGCTGGGCGGAGTTATACACTGACCTACTAAATTCTTAGTGTGTGTGGAAAAAAAACTCAGAAAGGGCTGAAATTTGGTATACTAAGATGTTTTTAATTTGTTAATTTAATTTGTTAATTGTTAAAAGTGTTTATAAAGATTTTAAAAATATATATATATATTTCTTGAAGGAGAAGTGACAGTTGGGAGTGGTTGGTGGTTGCCGGGGGTGACAGTTGGGAGTGGTTGGTGGTTGCCAGGGGTGACAGTTGGGAGTGGTTGGTGGTTGCCGGGGGTGACAGAGCGAGAGATGAGCGATAAAGAGGAAGGATGAGGTGATGGAGAAAAATGATGAGGTGGTGACATGTGGACAAAACCACGTTAAAAGGGGCGCTTGCATTGGGAAGTAACGCTCTTCCCCTGAGGAGGCCTGGCCTAGCCCCAAATGCATGACAAGAACCTTTTTAACACCTTAAGTAGCTTGATTTGACTAGAATGCATGAGTATCATGCACGGGTTAACTTGTTCTAAATAATATTGTAAAGGCATATATACAGGTGGTGGGCAACAAAATGAAAACACCTGGGGTTACCAAGCATATTGATATCGAGGCTTTCCACAATGATGTGGCTCATATGTTAATTAAGAAAATGACATTATCAGAAAGCACTGAATATATGAGCTGAAACCAGCCCAAGTTTGTTCTACCTATTCCCAGGGCGCGTAGTCTATCTTGTCGCTTGTCTTCACCAGAGCCTGCCGCAAATCTCTGTACACTCATAACGCTATTGCACTTGTAAACTCTTGTCAATAATACAAATTAGACTAAAAACATAAAGCTTTTATAATACCTTGATTTAAGACCACAATGAAATCAGAGGACAAATACAATTACAACATTAAAAACTTGACAAAATTGAGTAAAGGAAAATTAGTTTATCCTAGGTCTATGTGCAAATGTGGCATTTCCCTTAAATGTCCTTAAGTTAATCTACTTTGCAAAACTTTCCTTCAGTAGGGAACTCCCTGGTTAAATGCACATGTACAATGTTGATGAGTGCAACAGGCAGTTCTCTACACAACTTTGTCCTGTCACATGTAAGTGTGTAAAATAATGTCACTGGTACCTTAATCGCAGTCCCAAAACATTTTGATGGCTGGTGCCAATGGGATCCTTTCAGTTGCCGGCAATTGTGATCTCTGCGTGTTCCTGCATTCAACCAAGGAACTAGTGGAATGCATATGTCACTTCCAGCTGTTCTACAGCAGCCACTTCCGCTTTGAGATAATTACTTTGGGTGCTGTAGACAAAGTCCCAATATGTTTCGTCCTTACAAGCTTCTTCTTGAACATAGCCCTACCATTAATCAAGTCTTCAAACTTCTATTTGCTTGAAAACTAATAGGAAGCCATATTTCATTTACATATGTGAACGCCTTTCATTTTACGTCCATGGCAAATTTTACCTTTAGCCAGGTTTTATACCCTGGATCTTTCTATTTTTATGAAACTCGAAACACGTTTTTGTCTAAGATTTGGGGCTTTCTTGTAAACTACTTTGGGTTTTATCCTTAGTATCTCTATAGGCATTAATCTTTGAGTAAAAGATGCCAATTGCTTGCTGAACTGTTAAACTGTGTAATAAACATTAGCTTTGCCTCAGATTCCTGTTTTTTTTATTAATTGTTTTTACTTTTAATCTAATAGGCGAGTTGTTGCCTATCAATGTTTTTAACTTCAGTGATGTTATAGTTACTATCTTCAAATTTCTTCATGACTGTAGTGACTTGTATAAGAAACTTCTGAACAGTTCCTCTGAATTCATTTGAACAGCTATTTTTTATAGTGGCTTGTTCTATCTAATATATATAAGCCTAGTGGCGTGTGTTAGTCTGTGTGTGTGAAAAAAAAAAAAAACCAAGCTGCATCGCCACCTGCTGGGCGGAGTTATACACTGACCTACTAAATTCTTAGTGTGTGTGGAAAAAAAACTCAGAAAGGGCTGAAATTTGGTATACTAAGATGTTTTTAATTTGTTAATTTAATTTGTTAATTGTTAAAAGTGTTTATAAAGATTTTAAAAATATATATATATATTTCTTGAAGGAGAAGTGACAGTTGGGAGTGGTTGGTGGTTGCCGGGGGTGACAGTTGGGAGTGGTTGGTGGTTGCCAGGGGTGACAGTTGGGAGTGGTTGGTGGTTGCCGGGGGTGACAGAGCGAGAGATGAGCGATAAAGAGGAAGGATGAGGTGATGGAGAAAAATGATGAGGTGGTGACATGTGGACAAAACCACGTTAAAAGGGGCGCTTGCATTGGGAAGTAACGCTCTTCCCCTGAGGAGGCCTGGCCTAGCCCCAAATGCATGACAAGAACCTTTTTAACACCTTAAGTAGCTTGATTTGACTAGAATGCATGAGTATCATGCACGGGTTAACTTGTTCTAAATAATATTGTAAAGGCATATATACAGGTGGTGGGCAACAAAATGAAAACACCTGGGGTTACCAAGCATATTGATATCGAGGCTTTCCACAATGATGTGGCTCATATGTTAATTAAGAAAATGACATTATCAGAAAGCACTGAATATATGAGCTGAAACCAGCCCAAGTTTGTTCTACCTATTCCCAGGGCGCGTAGTCTATCTTGTCGCTTGTCTTCACCAGAGCCTGCCGCAAATCTCTGTACACTCATAACGCTATTGCACTTGTAAACTCTTGTCAATAATACAAATTAGACTAAAAACATAAAGCTTTTATAATACCTTGATTTAAGACCACCATTGTTTTTACTTTTAATCTAATAGGCGAGTTGTTGCCTATCAATGTTTTTAACTTCAGTGATGTTATAGTTACTATCTTCAAATTTCTTCATGACTGTAGTGACTTGTATAAGAAACTTCTGAACAGTTCCTCTGAATTCATTTGAACAGCTATTTTTTATAGTGGCTACCGGACAATGGAATAAAGCGGTTACAGCCCACAGGTTTACTGAATATTTTTGTGCATAATTGGCCATCCTTAATGAAAATTTCCAAATCTAAAAATGTAATTTGATTAGTGCAGATCTCAGCTGTGAAGTCCAAATTGAGCGTATTGGAGTTTATGTATGCTATCAAATTCTCCAACTGAGCCTTTCTAAATTATGAGGAAATCATCTATGCACCTATGTCACGGTATCAGATGTTTTGTATAGGGGTTATTAACTTACCATTTCGCCAGGATACAAATTCACAAAACTAGGGGTAAAGGTCGTCCCCATTGCTGTGCCATTGATCTATAGTAGGACCCCTCGAAACCAGACAAAGTTATGCATTAAAATAAATGATATGCCCTTGATGCTAAAATTAATTTGTTATGGTTCCAATTTGCCTACCGTTGATAGAAAATGTTTGGCATAGCCACAGCCTGTGCATTGCAGAATACAAATGTATAAGCCCTTCACGTCACCGGTTTCTAGTAAATTGAGAGCCAGCCACAAAGTAGGATGGAACTGGCTGCATGTGCCACGCAAGTTGCAGCCTCTGGGGTAGGTCTTGAGCGTGGTTTGTTGTTTGGAAATTAAGTCAGAATATATATATGACAGGGGAGTGAATCAGTCATATGAGCAAAGTTATAAAAGACTAGCGTGCATGTCGAAGTCTGGGAATGAGAACAGGCACTGCTGGGCGGAAGAAGACCTGGCTCTGCCGCAAAGATTGACAGCATACTGGACCAAGGGGAGTCCGGTACATAATACACCCCTTTTTAAAGGAGGACTCTGAAGACCTTAGGAATGGCTTGAGAGGAAACTTATGAAATTCTTGTAAATAACTGGGAGTCAGGCCATCCTTAGCTTTCATAACACAATGCTCTTCAGGATCATATCCTTTACAGTCAACAATAAATTGGAATCTTCCATTAGAAATGTGTGAATAAAAAATTTGTTTTACTTCAAAAACATGAGATTGATAAGCATCCACTGCAAAAGGAAACTGTAGTTTAGAATAATAATGATAATGATAGACAGCTGGTAACTGAAGTATGAATGCCACTGGATTAAATAACCTGTAGGATTTGAAAAGGTTTGATAAATCTTGGAGCAAACTGCATGCTAGGAATTCCAAGGCAACTGTTTACAATGGGCAGACTCTATCTCCTGGCTGTAGATTAGGGACAGGCCAACGTTTTCAAAAGACTCCTCTTAACAGTAGAACATATACTAGAAAATGTGCAAAATAAAAACTCCACGGCTGGCACTTCAGATGATGCAGCCTTAAAGTGCAGAAACCTAGGATGACATCCATATATGTAAAAAAAATGGAGACAATGAAGATGATTCATGATAATGATTATTGTGGACAAATTCTGCCCAAGGTCTGCACAGGTCTACCCAGTTGTCTAGCAGAAGAGTAGATTCTTATAGAGATTTCCAAATCTTGGTTTACTATCTTCGATTGGCTATTAGATTGTAGATGGTAGGCGGAAGAAAATTGTAACTGAATCCCAAGTTATTTACATAAAGTTCTCCAAAACCTGGAAACAAATTGTACACTGCGGTCAGAGATGATTTCCATTAGACAACAATGTAACCAATATATTTGTTTAAAGAAAAGTTCTGCAAGGGTTGTGGCACTTGTAAGACAGACAAGAGGGTTGAAACAAGCAGCCCTGGAATACTGATCCATCACGACCCAGATGGTATAATTCTTTACTACTAGGAAGATCTGTGATGAAGTCCACAGTAATATGGGACCAAGGCATGCCACCACAAAATCTCTAACCTCCTTTGGAAAGGATGGCCACCAATAACTATCAATTAGTTCAAAGGTCTTTTAAGCACTGGCCTGGCCAGAAAAACTGGTGGTATGAGCCCAGTGAAGAGGTCTCTTCTGGAGATTTTTTGGCACAAAGGTTTTACCTGTAGGAGGTTCTTGAGAGGAAGTGGACTGAAAAACAGCGTCAGCCTTTTTATTTTTAGATCCTAGGTGGAAAGTAACACAGAGATTAAATAAAATTAAAAACTATAACCATTAATTATGCTGAGAGTAAGTGGTCAGTATAGATGCTGACTGGAAAGTGAGCTCCTTCCAAAAGATGCCTCCATTCTTCTAAAGTTAGTTTCATAGCTAGTTGCGTCTTGTCCCTAAAATATATTTAATTTTGGCTGGAAAAAATATCCTGCCACACATTGCACCAGCTGAACCTGCATTATGGTCACTGTTCTCAACTGTTTCCCTTTTCCTGCATTCACTTGCTGGTCTGAACTGAGCATGCACACACCTGGTTTGCTCAATACTTCCTGTATCCTCTTGATTGGCTAATTGCCTGTTAGCTTCTCTACCAAGTTGCCAGATCTTCAGGTCTACTCTCCTGTTCAGATGTCCTCTTCCCTGGCTCCTGTTTGCTACCTGTTCTCTGAAGTCTCTAGCACATCTATCCGCAGATCATCACAGCCTGTGTCAACTCCACTATCCTGTGGTAATGCTCTGCAGACTATTGCTACCTGTTCACTGAGTCTCCAGCACATCTACCTACAGATAATCGCTACCAGTCTCCAGTATAACTTGCATACTCGCCTGCTGTTCCTTACTCTTAGTACATTGGCTCTACCATTGCCCTGAGAAACTGCCTCTTAGTCTCTCAATCATTGAGCTACTCCTCATCCATGGCATCTTCAGTTATTATCTTGGTTCTCAATACAGCCTCGCTCATCACCCCCTAAGAGGGAGCTGCTCCCAGACCGCAGGTCCCGTGACCTGCGGTCTGGGAGCAGCTAATTCCCAACTCCCTTGCGGAAGTACCCTGGCGAACATCTCCCTCAGTTAGACTCTGCGCCTCTCGAGAGGTAATATCACATGAGCCGACTGTACTGGCAGTTCTCTGACCCTAACTCAGTGACATATCCAAAGAGGATCGCTGGGAGAGAATAGCCCTTACCCCCCACCGAAGAGGCATCAAACTCGAGAATCAAAATAAGTGATCATGTTGTCTAAGTGCATCAGCAGAAACCAAGGCTGTTTTTAGAAGATTGAAAGCTTGAATTGTTTCAGGAGGCCAGTCCTTTATGTTAGCACCCTTCTTGGTGAGGCTGGTAATGGGTGTCACTATGTTTGTGTAGGCTTCAATAAACTGGCAATAATGACCCCAATTGGATTCAAACCAGATGGCTGCGGCCTGTACTTTCTCCAGATCCATTTTCAATCCCGTTCCAGAGTGTTATGAGTCGCGGCTCCCCGAAGGGCCGCCGCGACTCACTTCCGTCGGTCCCAGCCGCAGCGCCCGGCAAGCTGTCCTACAGCCGGGCGCATGCGCACAGAAGAAAAATAAGAATTAGGACAGGTGCAGCTGCCAGGGACTCTTGTGGAAGATACTGTTAATTTGTTTTTTCGTGACTCACACTATTCTGTATCCCAGAGTCTAGAGTACTATTGTTCTGGCAGGTTTGTCTGTTCACTTGGGATCGGCTATATGCATGGGAGGAGACTCGCTGCACATTGCCCTGATTGGTTCCTCTCACTATTTAAGGCAGTGAGGACAGAGCCTCACTGCCAGTTATAGCTCCCATTGTAGCTAGGCTCCCTGTTCCTGCTCCTTGATTGTTTTGCTCAGACCTGATCTCCCGTGTATGACCCTTGGCTTGTTTTTGGACCTTGTTGTATTGCCTGTGACCCCTGACCTCGGATTGTGCTTGGAAATTCTTTGTCTGCTGCCGGCCCTTGACCTCTGCCTGGATTTCACTCTGCCGTTGCTTCTACCCTCCATAGCTGGGTTCTCCCCGGTCAGCTCTCATCTCTCGACCCTCTGCTGTCTGCGGCCAAGTCTGTCCCCACCACTAGGGGCTCCAGTGAAAACCGGACTTCAGAGCAGACTCCGGGGTTTGACGTGCTGACTGGAGGGGTTCCTAACATTGGTTCCTAACACAGAGACAATATATACCCAAGGAAAGAAATATTTTTTTGTTCAAATATACATTTTTCAAGTTTACAGTATAAGTGATGTTTGAGAAGTACATTGTTTACATGGGAACTATGAGTGTAAGATTAAGATATCATGCAGATAAACCACTACAGAGGTATATAGATCTCAGAAGATTTTATTCATGAATCCCTGGAATACCTCCGGAGCATTTCAGAGATCAAAAGGCATGAAAAGGATATTGATTTTTAATTGTAATGGAATTAGGGCCTCTATAATCAATATAAAATCTGAGACTGCCGTCTTTTTTCTTTAAAAATAAAAAGGCTGCTCCTGCTGGATAGACCGATTTTCAAATTAATCCTCTCGAGATTATTTTCTAATGTATTCCGACATGGATTGAGTCTACGGTTCAGAGAGGTGATAAATCCTTCCACAAGGAGGTAGTAAATCAATAGTACAGACCCAGATCTGGTGAGGAGGAAATTCTTCAGATTGTTTTTTGCTAAACACACCCTTAAAAGTTGAGCATTGGGATGGAATTTCTGATGATTCTGAATGGAATAGAATGGAAGAAAGGTTGAGAGGACGAATAAGACAAGAATTCAGACAGTCTGTGTCCCAGGTTAAAACTTGAGCAGTACGGCAATCTAAAGTAGGAGAATGTAACTGCAGCCAGGGGAGACCCAGGATAATAGAGCATGAGTCCTGTGGAATGTCTAAGAAAGAGAGAGTCTCCAAGTCTAAAGTCCCTACCTGTAAGGTTAATGGAGTGGTATGATAAGGATTTGTGGCTTCTGGAATTCTAGATCTGTTAATAGCCAAGAATATCAGAGGTTTGATCAGAATGACATGAAATGACAACTTGGAAACCAGGTCTTTGCTGAAGTGCCCAACAGCACCAGAATCCAAAAATGCTGGTAAGGAGATGAAACAAGTGAAATGGGAAATGGTATCTGGAATGTATAACTAATTACCATTGAAAGTAGGAGAGATACTCATGACTACTAACCCAGTCTCTCCCGTGCAGCATAGGATCTGGCCTTGTTCGGATGCTTGGCATTTGCAAATAACATGACTGGATTCCGCACAATATCGACATAAATTATTTTTTAATCTTCTTGCACATGAATTATTTTTGAATCTTCAAGAAGATAAATTGGATCGGCCTAGCTGTATAGGCTCTTCCTGCGACTGTGGGGGAAGATGAAATCGGTGAGCTAATTTAATTATGGTACGAGACTGCTCTCTTTCTTGGATACTTTCTTTAAAATGTCAACCTTGTGACAAAGGGAAATCAGATAGTTCAGGGTATATGGTAGCTTTCAAGCAGTTAATTCATCCTTAACCCTATCAGAAAGACCTAGCCAGAAGGTAGACACAAAGGCCTTGTTGTTTCACTGAAGCTCTAAGGATAATGTGAGAAACTGCACCACATATTGCCCAACCGATTGGGAACCTTATAGCAAACGAAGAATACCTGCAGCAGCAGAAGAAGCCAGTCTGGGCTCATCAAATATTTTCCAATAATAGAGAGCAGGTTTAAAGCAGAAGATCATTGCTCTCCCAAAGAGGTGAGATCTGTGCCAAGGCCTGACCGAAAGAAGAGAGATAATGTATGCCACCATAGCCCTTTCAGAAGGGAAGTTGGCTGGGAGAAGCTCAAACTGTATTGAACATTGATTTAAAAAACCAAAACAGGCTTTAGGGTCTCCATCGAATTTGTCTGGGGTTGGAATCCACAGTTGAACGGACTTGCAGGAGCAGCTTGGGAAGTTAGAACCGAAACTGTCGAGGTAGTCAGGGTATCTTGGAGCATATCCAGGAAAGCAAACCCTGAAAACACAGCATGACTTGAGTCTGAGATGCCTCTTGTTTCTCCACTCGCCCAGATGATGATGGAGGGGGATACAGGTAGATGGATTTCCCACAGGATCCATGGCCATAGTGCACTATCAGGAAGTACTGATATGATCCGAAACCAGTCCATTTTGCTTTGTCTATTCCCAGGGCTAGACTCTGACATGATGTCAGTCTTCACCAGAGCCCACCGAAAAGCACGATGGAATTGGTTGCGTGTGCCACACAGGCTGCGCCCCCTGGGGGAGATCTTGGGCATGGTTTGTTTGTGGGACTAAAGTCGGAATATATAAACATCAATAGAGAAGTATTGAAATAGAGGTACAAGGAATACACCGGCAGAGAAAGGTGCAATAATAATAGTATCTAAGGTAAAGGGCCAGCAGGGAACAGAAGTAAGTGATGTAGAGACTAACCGGGATACCAGTGGGATATGAACTACAGCAGGATACTACCAGAAATATTGATCTGCACTGGAATAATGCAGCAAACTGCACCTGTATACCAGCGGTTTGGTATTGCACAAGGACATCAGTGGAATAGAACTGCACCAGAATACCAATACAAGATAGATTATATATATATATATATATATATATATATATATATATATATATATATATATATATATATATATACATACATATGCACAAGCTAGTAGTGAACAACCTAGACAGGGTCTAATATAAATGCTCTGGCACCCTATCAGTGAACAGAGTGAGTTTATATAGTGAAAGAGGGTGTCACGGGCACTAGGAGTCTTTACCCAGGGATCACCAGGTGATAGGCTTACCAGAGCAGTATAGGTGGTAATATGGTACTCTGGTAGCAGGGTGATCACGGAACAGGAAAAGCAGATGATGAGATGCTCAGGAAAGTCTATGACTAGCAGCACTGGCAATATGGAGGTAGTAATACACGAGGAACTGTATGGACAAAGGACACGTGAAGGTAGTCAGTGGTCTGCGGTAGCAAGTTGTACCACTGCTATAGTGAGGAGGAATGTCCAACAGAAACGAGGAGGTGATGAGAGTCAGCGGTCTGCGGATAGCAAGTTGTACCGCTGTCTGAGTGAAGGAATGGAATCCAAGTGGAGGTATCCGGGGAGTCAGTGGTCTGCGTTAGCAAGTTGTACCACTGCTATGTGAGAGGATACTGGAACAGGTGAAACTGTAAACAGGAGTCAGTGGTCTGCCACTAGCAAGTTGTACTACTGAATATATATGTGAGGAGGTGCACGGGGAGAGACTGCAACACAATATATACACGGGCACCTTGACTTTGATCCACAGTAATATGCACAATATAAATGTATAAATGACTGAACAACACTGCCAATATAGAAAGTCTCTTGAAGTAATCCGGCATAAGATAACACAGTCAATGATGGCAGTAGAGTCAGCAGATAGTACACTCCAGAGGAGAACCAACACAGTCAATGATGGCAATAGACTCAGCGGATAGTACACTCCAGAGGAGAACCAACACAGTCCAGCAAGGTATGCAATACACAGCACAGTCAATGGGAAGTATGCATACCGTGGTTCAGGAGAAGGCAGTCAGACAGGAGTGCAGAGATACCTGAAGGGCAGGAGGCCAGCAGGATAACACAGGAAGGCGTGGAGAGCGGATCAGCAGTAGATGGATGAGTAGCGCTGAGAAGTAACAGCAGCGGGTCTCTGCGGGAACACGGAGGTAACCAATAGCAACCAGCAGGTGCAGTAACGATGGGACACCGGAGCAGAGTTGAACTGGAACAGATGATCACGGAGAGTAGCGGGTAGCAATAGTGGCAGCAGACTCAAGGAAACACGGTAGAGTAGACAAGGACTGAAGACTGAAGCGCACAGAGGCAGCGGATAGGAATCAGCTAAACAGTCACGATGAAACACAGACGGGTTGCAGGTTGAAGACTGTAGTGCACGGAGGCAGCGGATAGGAATCAGCCAAACAGTCACGATGATGAAACACAGACGAGTTGCAGGTTGAAGCCTGTAGTGCACGGAGGCAGCAGATAGGAATCAGCTGGCAGTCACAATCATGAACAGGTGAGTGGATGTGGTTGAAGCCTGTAATGCACGGAGGCAGCGGATAGGCATCAGCTAACAGTCCCAATGATACAAGGTAGAGTTGAAGTGGTTAGAAGACTGTAGTGCACGGAGGCAGCGGATAGGAATCAGCTCACAGTCACGATGATACAGTAGATGGTAGAAGTGGTATGGGAACCACAGTAGTAGAAGTGGTTTGGGAACCACAGAGGTAGAAGTGGTTTGGAAACCACAGGAATCAGCTGGGCTGAATAAACGAGGAAACACAGGAACACCTTCAGAGACTCATGGGGAATGAGACTCCAAGATCAGGCAACGTGGTGTTGACCACAGGTGCTTAATATAGGGAGGTTGCCTGATCTGCCAATTAAGTTAAAGGAACATACACTGAAGGTTTGGAAAGGGCTGCGCATGCGCAGTCCCTCAGGATAGAGGACGTCCACGGTTCCTAATAGTCCGGGAAGAAGCACTCACAGTCCGGTGAGTGACAGTACCCCCCCTTTTAAAGGTGGGCACAGAACGCCTGGAACCGGGCTTGTCCGGATTTTTGGAATAAAACTTCTTCAGAAGGGCAGGAGCATTAAGATCTTCAGCTTTGATCCATGAACGCTCTTCAGGACCAAAGCCCTTCCAATGAACGAGGAAACGGAGGACTCCTCGCGAAATTTTTGCATCCAATACCTCAGTAATCTCGAAATCCTCCTCCTGATGAACTTGAACTGGCTGCGGTGCTGAGGGAGGAGTCGAGAAACGATTGATAATAAGAGGTTTGAGTAAGGACACATGGAAGGCATTGGAAATCCGAAGATTCTTAGGAAGAAGAAGTTTAACACATACTGGATTGATAACTTGAATGATCCTATATGGACCAATAAAACGAGGGGCGAATTTCATAGATGGAACCTTCAAACGAATATTTTTGGTAGATAACCAAACCCGATCTCCAATTTTTAGTGGTGGAATAGCCCGCCTCTTCTTATCTGCGAAAGACTTATATTTGTTAGATGTCTTCTTTAAACAGGTTTTGACCTGAGACCAGATATTTTTGAAGGTCTGACAAGCAGTCTCCACAGCAGGAACTTGGGTGGGTGGGAGGGCAGGAAATTCCGGAAAAGACGGATGGTGACCGTAAACCACAAAGAATGGAGTTTTGGATGATGACTCATGGTACATGTTGTTATGGGCGAATTCAGCCCAAGGGAGCAATTCTACCCAGTTGTCTTGGTTGGCTGAAGAGAACATCCTAATAAAAGTCTCAAGATCTTGATTGACTCGTTCCGTTTGTCCGTTAGATTGCGGATGGTACGATGATGAGAGTGCTAATCGTATGCCCAAGGTTTTACAAAGGGCCCGCCAGAATCTGGAAACGAATTGTACTCCTCTATCTGACACAATCTCAGACGGACATCCATGGATGCGGAAGATTTCTTTAATGAAGTGTTCAGCCAGAGTAGACGAGGAAGGTAAACCGGACAGAGGGACGAAATGGGCCATCTTCGAAAATCTGTCTACCACTACCCAAATAGTATTGTGATTCTTACTTGGTGGCAAATCAGTAACGAAATCCATACTAATATGGGTCCAAGGCTTGGACGGAATGGGTAGTGGTCGCAGCAACCCTGCTGGAGTTCTGCGGGAGGATTTGAACTGAGAACATAAATCACAGGAAGCAATAAACTCTTTGACGTCTCTCCTCATTGAAGGCCACCAGTAACTACGAGAGAGAATCTCAAAGGTCTTGTGTTCACCGGCGTGTCCAGAAAAACGAGAGGCATGGAACCACGAAAGGATTTTCCTCCTCAGAGTAGGAGGCACAAGGGTCTTCCCAAATGGTAGCATTTTGGTGGATGAAGCAGCCAGAGAAATACATTTGGGGTCTAGAATAGCATGGTTGGGAACCTCTTCTACATCAGAGGACGTCACAAAAGCTCGAGATAGAGCGTCAGCTTTCTTGTTCTTAGCGGCTGGTTTGAAGGTTATAATTAATTCAAAACGGGAAAAGAAAAGAGACCATCTTGCTTGACGAGGGTTCAAGCATTGAGCAGATTGCAAATATGACAAGTTCTTATGATCCGTGAAGATCGTCACCGGATGGCGAGCTCCTTCCAACAAGTATCTCCATTCCTCTAATGCAGCTTTGATGGCCAGCAACTCCTTGTCCCCGATAGTATAATTTTTCTCTGCGGGCAGAAGACCCCGAGAGTAGAAGGCACAAGGATGTAATTTTTGTTGCTCCGAGCGTTGGGAGAGAATAGCTCCTAAGCCCACATTAGAGGCATCTACTTCTAGGAAGAAGGGGAGTGTCACATCAGGCTGTCGCAGAATGGGAGCAGACGAGAAGGCCTCTTTGAGGATTTGAAAGGCTTGGAGAGCCTCAGATGACCATTGCTTAGTATTAGCCCCTTTCCGAGTTAGGGCCACAATGGGAGATGCAATGGATGAAAAGTCTTGAATGAAGCGTCTATAGTAATTGGCAAAACCTAAGAAACGCTGGATGGCACGAAGAGTAGTTGGCTGAGGCCAATGTAGTACAGCATTTACTTTGTCTGGATCCATCTTCAGGCCAACTCCGGAAACTATATACCCCAAGAATGGAATCTGGGGTAACTCGAATGAACATTTTTCCAATTTACAGAACAACGAGTTTTTCCGTAGTCTGGAGAGGACCTCTGCCACATGTTGGTGATGAGAAGGCAGGTCCTGTGAGAAGATCAATATGTCGTCTAGGTAGACAACGACACATACATATAATAAGTCCCGAAAGATCTCATTGATGAAACCCTGGAAAACAGCGGGGGCATTACACAGCCCGAAGGGCATTACTAAATATTCGTAATGCCCATCTCTGGTGTTAAACGCGGTCTTCCATTCGTCACCGGAACGGATTCTAATTAAATTGTAAGCACCACGAAGATCCAACTTAGTAAATATCCGAGCTCCCTTGATGCGATCAAATAGCTCAGTGATCAGCGGAATGGGATACCGATTCTTGATAGTAATGGCGTTGAGTCCACGAAAATCTATACAAGGGCGTAATGATCCATCCTTCTTTTTGACGAAGAAGAACCCAGCTCCAGCGGGAGAGGTGGAAGGTCGAATGAACCCACGCTGGAGATTCTCCTGTATGTACTCAGATGTGGCTTGAGTTTCAGGTAACGAGAGAGGATAGACCCGACCCCTGGGAGGAGTCTTGCCAGGTAGAAGGTCGATCGGACAATCCCAAGAACGATGAGGAGGAAGACGTTCAGACTGAGCTTTATCAAACACATCGGCAAATGAAGCATACTGAGGAGGGAGTCCCGGGGAGGAAGATGAGATGGAAGATCGCTGTACTTTAAGAGGAATAACTTGAGAGAGACAACGATGGTGACATTCAGACCCCCAAGACGTAACTTGAGGGGTGCGCCAGTCAATCTGGGGAGAGTGACACTGAAGCCATGGAAGGCCTAAGACAATCGGACTTGTCGTAACTGGAAGAATTAAAAACGAAATTTCTTCATGGTGTAGTACACCAATCTGAAGGGTTACTGGAGACGTACTCTGGGTGATGAGACCATTGATGAGGCGTGATCCATCTATAGCCGTCACAGTAATGGGTGTTTTTAAAGTGATCACTGGTAGGGACCATCGATTCACTAGTGATTTAGAAATGAAATTTCCTGCTGCTCCGGAATCAATCAATGCCTGTGACTCAAAGGATTTAGTAGCAAAGGAAATCGTAACATCAAAAGCGCAGACTTTAGATTTCATAGACAATGGAGAGGACTCCAGGGACCCTAACTTCACCTCTCCAGAACTAGTTAGGGCCTGGCATTTCCCGATCTCTTAGGGCAAGAGCTGAGCATATGCGTGGAATCAGCACAATAGATACAGAGTCTATTCTTTACTCTTCGTTTCCTTTCCTCTGAAGATAATTTGGAACGTCCTATCTCCATGGGAATCACAGAGGATGGAGCTGGACGAAATTGAGGGTTTAAACGAAGAGGTGCTTTGACAGCTGTTGTTTTCTCAGACTCTCTTTCACGAAATCTCATATCTACACGATGGCAAAGAGAGATCAAATCTTCTAATGACGAAGGAAGCTCTTGGGTAGTCAGTGCATCTTTAATTTTATCGGAGAGCCCCTGCCAGAAGGCGGCAACTAATGCTTCAGTGTTCCACTGAAGTTCAGAGGCTAAGATCCTAAATTGAATGACATACTGTCCTACTGTATGGGAGCCTTGTCGCAAACGAAGAATGCTGGAAGCAGCGGAGGTCACACGACCTGGTTCATCGAACACACTTCGGAACGTGGAAATGAATTTGGCACTATCTTGTAGAATTGGATCGTTTCTTTCCCACAGGGGGGAGGCCCAAGCCAGGGCTTGTCCCGAAAACAATGAGATAAGATAGGCCACTCTGGAACGATGGGTAGAAAAATTTTGAGGTTGGAGTTCAAAATGGACTGAACATTGGTTAAGGAAACCTCTACAAGTTTTGGGGTCCCCGTCATATTTTGACGGAGTAGGCAGGTGAAGCGTAGGAGCTGTAGACACCTGGGATGGCACTGGGGAAACGGAGGAAAGCACAGGAGCTTCAATATTAGCTGTAACAGTCTGTCCAGATGTTCCTTGGGAGGTTAATGATTGGTAACATTGAAGTAACAGCTGTTGGCGAGCATCCTGTTGCTCCACACGGCTGACCAGATGCTGCAGCATCTCTTTAGCGGTAGGTTCCGTATCTGGGTCTGTCATGGCCTGATCTTACTGTCACGGGCACTAGGAGTCTTTACCCAGGGATCACCAGGTGATAGGCTTACCAGAGCAGTATAGGTGGTAATATGGTACTCTGGTAGCAGGGTGATCACGGAACAGGAAAAGCAGATGATGAGATGCTCAGGAAAGTCTATGACTAGCAGCACTGGCAATATGGAGGTAGTAATACACGAGGAACTGTATGGACAAAGGACACGTGAAGGTAGTCAGTGGTCTGCGGTAGCAAGTTGTACCACTGCTATAGTGAGGAGGAATGTCCAACAGAAACGAGGAGGTGATGAGAGTCAGCGGTCTGCGGATAGCAAGTTGTACCGCTGTCTGAGTGAAGGAATGGAATCCAAGTGGAGGTATCCGGGGAGTCAGTGGTCTGCGTTAGCAAGTTGTACCACTGCTATGTGAGAGGATACTGGAACAGGTGAAACTGTAAACAGGAGTCAGTGGTCTGCCACTAGCAAGTTGTACTACTGAATATATATGTGAGGAGGTGCACGGGGAGAGACTGCAACACAATATATACACGGGCACCTTGACTTTGATCCACAGTAATATGCACAATATAAATGTATAAATGACTGAACAACACTGCCAATATAGAAAGTCTCTTGAAGTAATCCGGCATAAGATAACACAGTCAATGATGGCAGTAGAGTCAGCAGATAGTACACTCCAGAGGAGAACCAACACAGTCAATGATGGCAATAGACTCAGCGGATAGTACACTCCAGAGGAGAACCAACACAGTCCAGCAAGGTATGCAATACACAGCACAGTCAATGGGAAGTATGCATACCGTGGTTCAGGAGAAGGCAGTCAGACAGGAGTGCAGAGATACCTGAAGGGCAGGAGGCCAGCAGGATAACACAGGAAGGCGTGGAGAGCGGATCAGCAGTAGATGGATGAGTAGCGCTGAGAAGTAACAGCAGCGGGTCTCTGCGGGAACACGGAGGTAACCAATAGCAACCAGCAGGTGCAGTAACGATGGGACACCGGAGCAGAGTTGAACTGGAACAGATGATCACGGAGAGTAGCGGGTAGCAATAGTGGCAGCAGACTCAAGGAAACACGGTAGAGTAGACAAGGACTGAAGACTGAAGCGCACAGAGGCAGCGGATAGGAATCAGCTAAACAGTCACGATGAAACACAGACGGGTTGCAGGTTGAAGACTGTAGTGCACGGAGGCAGCGGATAGGAATCAGCCAAACAGTCACGATGATGAAACACAGACGAGTTGCAGGTTGAAGCCTGTAGTGCACGGAGGCAGCAGATAGGAATCAGCTGGCAGTCACAATCATGAACAGGTGAGTGGATGTGGTTGAAGCCTGTAATGCACGGAGGCAGCGGATAGGCATCAGCTAACAGTCCCAATGATACAAGGTAGAGTTGAAGTGGTTAGAAGACTGTAGTGCACGGAGGCAGCGGATAGGAATCAGCTCACAGTCACGATGATACAGTAGATGGTAGAAGTGGTATGGGAACCACAGTAGTAGAAGTGGTTTGGGAACCACAGAGGTAGAAGTGGTTTGGAAACCACAGGAATCAGCTGGGCTGAATAAACGAGGAAACACAGGAACACCTTCAGAGACTCATGGGGAATGAGACTCCAAGATCAGGCAACGTGGTGTTGACCACAGGTGCTTAATATAGGGAGGTTGCCTGATCTGCCAATTAAGTTAAAGGAACATACACTGAAGGTTTGGAAAGGGCTGCGCATGCGCAGTCCCTCAGGATAGAGGACGTCCACGGTTCCTAATAGTCCGGGAAGAAGCACTCACAGTCCGGTGAGTGACAGTGGGGGCATTATTTGGTCATGTGACCGAAGATATAAAAGATTGGTGTGCATGCATGCCAACTGTAGTGTGGAATCGAGAGTAAGTGTTGGTGGGCAGAAGACAACCCGGTGTGCCACAAAGAAGAAAATGAACATGGTGCCGTACCGAAGTGAGTTTGGCGCAAGACACCATGTACAAAAATGCTGGGCTGCTCTGGTTGTCTATAATTATATAGATAGCATGGACCTCGAAAGAGGAATGATTACTGAGGAGTGTTTGGTAGGAGCGTCAGTTACCAAGACAGTTCAAATTGCTAATGTTTTACGGTGTCTAACATGATGTCAGCATGGAATTCAAGGGAAAACATCCACTAATGACAACAGTGGGTGGAAACAAATAATCCAGAAAAGCAGCCTGTTTAATCAAAAACAGGTCCATCGAGCACTTCATACAGCAGGATATCATAGGGTTGCATTGCATAAACTGTCCATTACACATTTTGCAGGCTGAAAAGGCCATGGCATATGGATAACATCTGTATCATGCTGATGGGACTATTGGGTGACTGCACATGCTCTACTGATAACGTTATTATTCTAGAAGACAACTTCGTTAAGAAAGGGAGTACAGTGATGATGCAAAGAGCACAGGCAATGGACTTCTGAGCATTGGAGTGGTAGAAGGTGATATGCATTAACTTCACTATGTTCTCAACAAGAGATCGTCTGGTACCAACCAAAAGAACCCTACAGCCCTGCCTGAGTGCTTGTTTCCAACAGTGAAAGTTTCTGGTGGTTCTGTAATGTTGTGGGACTTCACAAAATGGCATGGTTTGAGTGCAGTCATTCCCTTAGAATGCAAGGTCAATGCTCATCGGCTTACTGAGGGATCATCTTTACCCCATGTTCCAGCATTTCTTTCCTGACAAGTGTGTCTTCTAGGATGATACTGTTATCATTATTAGAGCATGAGCAGTTACCCAATGGTCTGATCAGCATGATACTGATGTTATCCATATGCCATGGCTTTTTCAGCCACCAAATCAGAACCCAATTAAACATTTGTTAGATATTCTGTAATGACACATTTTCCAGCATTATCAACCAGGTGTCAGTTGAGTGAGTTTCTTGTCTAAGAATTACGCTGCACCCCTCTTGCACAATTGCAGACATTGTTACCCACAATGCTATGTGGCGTACTGGATATTTTAGCAGCACCTGTTGGCCCCCCGACCTATGAAGTGAATTTTATAATGGCGTTTCCATTTATTTTTCCGCTATTTGTATTTACAGCAGAAAACCATGTGGTCAGAACAAAAAAGAAATCAACCTCAATATGTATTATACATGAATATTTTGATATAGGGCAAAATATTCCTTTTACATATGTTTGTAGTCATGATAAAAAAAAAATACAGACACATGTGTATACAAAACCTGAAATATTTTACTTCTTTTAAACTTTGATTAAAGTTTACTTAGATTTCAGTGACTTAATACAAGAGCATTTGATTTAATTTGTAAATAAAACACTGTAATAGCCACAATAAACTTCATTAAAAATGTACATGATGCAAAAATAAAAATAATAACCATTAAAAAAAAAACAGCATGGAGGAAGGTGGGAGGGGTTATACGCTATTATATAGATGCTGAGCAAGGACAATACACAATCTCTAAGGAAGCTTTCTGCAGAACTCTGGGACCCTATTCAATGCACGTTGCTGGACTTCTTTCCCAAGGGGGGGGCGCTTGTAGCAAGCCAATAATCCCTTAGTTAATAAGGCCGCCATTGTTTCCTGTAGCTGGATTTTCATAGACATAACATCCGGATAATGTGTATATAAACGAAGGTCATACGAAATGTACAAGTATAAAAGATTACAAACATTAATAAATTATTACGTCATCACAAAACACAGAACACTTCACAAGGTGCTATTAAAATAACTGCATCATCTTCTCATAATACAAGAATTCAAACAAAGAGCTGGTATATCATTTGAAGGCCAGTCTTCAAAATATGTGTTGTTTTGTTATTGTGTTTTTTTTTCTCTTTTTTAAATAGTTTTTTTTTTTATATATATTTGACATTTTTTATAAGACATCTTCTATGGCTGCACAAATGAACTTGACTTTCAGGCAATAATTTTCTTCTCTTTCTCGCTCACAAGACACAAACAATAAGAAAAAAATGAAACAGTTTATTATACTTGGTAGAATTCTGCATAAATGCAACTGAAGTTACCTATAGGAAAAAAGAAGGTTCTAAAGACACTGTATTTGATCGTGTAGAAATAAAAAAAAAGATTTAATAAGCTATTTACACGCTACATTCTAGGGAAAAATATGCCTTAGCAAACACATAATAAAGAAAAATTAAAAGTAAGGGATTGCCTGAGAAACAATGGTGTCTCCTTTTAAGTGCTGATGTGCAGACAAGTCATTCCTACACTAAACACTAATTGCTGGAAATAAATGAACCCAGTTACACTGTCAGTACACAACACCTTCCTATGATTTAAATACTGGGTCTTATGCAGCCGCAACTTTGAAAAAATTGTGTGGATAATTTATGTATCGGTTATTGAGTGAGCACCCGTTGATGTTTCTGATGAAGCTTAAGTTGTGGATGTTGCAAGGACAGCAGGACACCTATGTGAAAATGGGGACAAAAAGGCATATTTATATAATAAAGTAACAAAACATAGAAAGGGAATGGCTTACAATAAGTGCTTGCCAAACAAGTGTCTTTCAGCAGATAGATGCTATTCCCAAGACGTCTGACTGAATTGAAGTAGCTATATGTAGAGCCATGAGATATCATAGTAAACAGGAGATGCATGGTACAGATATTAAGAATGTGCTGTAACCCATGGCAACCAATGCAACTTACCAAAGACAAAACCTGATTGGTAGCGAAGGGCCACGGCACATGCATAATATTTACACCAAAACAGCTTACATTTCTGGCACAAATATGGCAATGAGTGCTTTCAATCACCTTACCTAACAACAATGAAGGACTAAATTACCATTCTGGTAAACGATGCAAAACAAATAACATTTGGGATTTGATGCATTTTTTTGTGGTCCTTGCATAATGCGGCAGAACTTAGAACCACCATTAGAATAGGCATAACGTTCACAAATAGGACTTAGCAGCCATGTTCATGGCATTTGCAATGCTGGGGCGTGGTTGATAGAAGAGTGGAGAATTCCTTGTTTGACATTTCATGCCCTTGTCATTTCTTGGCTTATTTTGTAGCAGAAATCACCTTTAAATGTAATAAACGTATCTGACAGTCTGTAGTAATCCAAAGGCTAATTGCAAGATTTAAACAGCTCATATTTTACAATAATAAGTTAAAATAGATGTAAGCAAGCCACAATTCTCCTACTACTGAGCTACAACTCCCATCATGTCCTGCCATCCAGAGGCTTGCCTCCGTCCCATCCATGATCCAGTAAGTCATCTTTATAGAGACGTTCAAACCACCTATAAATGTGCACTCTCTTGACTGCATTGGTCTTATTGCAAAAGACGATATAATTTTCATCTAATAATCTTCATGATTTATGTACGAGGGGTCTACTTTTTAAAAAATATTAAGTGCAATAATCGGTTCTGTGATTTGCCTAATTTGTTGGCGTTCCCTAATATGCAATTAATTATATCCCAGCACTGTAAGTAAGTACAACTCCAAAAGAAATTAAAAAAAATGTTTAAACTACAATAAAATATTACGGCCTCAAAACTATGTTAGGCATCAAGTGATACAGCAATCTGAAGCAAACATGGCTCTGGGGCAATAGAATATCCCTGTTGCAAAGCACCAACAGGACCACAAACCAGATTTGTCCAGCAAAATCTTCAACTATGGAGTGCTAAGCTGGTTAAAGGAAAACGTTTACAAACACGTCTTGGTGGTGATGTCAAAAAGATCCTTTCTCAAATTGGTCTCAATCAGGTTTAAACTAATAACCCTATGTGAACAGGTCTGTAGATGTATGTCAAAGGTCATGTGCCTTGATCTTTAATATTATATTGACTGTATTACGTACAGAAACTACAGAGGCTTCTAAAAGTGAAGCTGGTCAACAAAAGGTGTTATTTCTATTAAACATTTGAGATTTTTTTTTTTAAATAAACTCCAGCTAAGACCATAACGTATTTAAGTTACATTATAGTTCCCATTTCAATTTGGGTATATACTTTTATAAAAGGTACAGATCAGATACATAAAGGTGAATGATTTGTGGTGGATTTGGGGCTGGGTGTAATAAGCAGTACTTGACTTTCTTGTTTCTGGCCCAGGTTGGTATAACATAGCCACCAACCCTCACTAAATAAAGACCTGGACAAAAACAAACCAGCTCATCTGAATCAAGATTACAATGCAATGATACAAAGCACGCAACACATTTTTTTCCTACGCTCAGGATGGTTGGAGTACGAGTGACATGATTCCTGACCAGATACGGTTGTGTTGTACAAGTTTTTGTGCTGTACAGCAATGTCTGTAACACGGTTAAAAGAAAACAAAAAGAAGCGATGCATTTTGTGTTTCTCTCACTGACTAAGATTACACGGGTTCTTTCCTAAGACTGGAATGGTCCTATTTTTTTTTGTTTTCTTCTTTCCTGCAAACTAGTCACTCTCAGCAATTTGAGAAAGGACATTATTATTATTATTATTATTATTATTAAAAATATTAGCAGTATTCTGTACATGTCAACTGCTGGAAGTTAAAAAGAATTACTAAAATGGTGGCAGGAAGGTGGAGCGGGGTTGGGTTCCTCCTAGCACGTTTGTAGAGCGCCACTGCAGTCCTTTGAGAGTTCAAGATTTAGTGTCAGCTCACATGTCGACGAGCCACAAAGAATAAGTCTTGTCTTTACAAACACTAAAGGAGAAGTTTTCCATTCCGATGGATTTTCAGGATCTTCCCAAGCCTCTGCTTAGCTGTTGCCATGCCTTTTTTTGTACGTTTACCTGAAATCAGAACACAAAAGCAATCAAAGCATGGAAATCGTTTTCACACCTTGTGCAAATCAACACTGAAGATTTTAATATTTAGAGGACAGTGTGGCTTCCCTGTAGTTCTGCATTGCCTATATCTAATATGATCTATGAGCATGTTCACGTGTTCATCTTGCGTAGACAGATATTTCCTGCAAGCTGATTTCAATCATGGAAATGTCATCCGTTATGTAGAAAGTCCAATGTATTTATGGTAGGGTGTAGTAATGTATAATTCAGAATATTCATTAGATTAGAATATTCATTGTTTTTAACCATTCCAGTACTAACGATATAGGCATAATGTCTAATCCCAAAAAAATCTTAATAATGTGCCAAAGATGAAAGAAAGAAACTTCTGCACCAGATATAAGTTCAGTGAAACGCGTGTTGGTGTTTTCGCTGAGTGTCCATTTCCTTAACAATATATTACTAATAGGAGGATTAAAATGTGAGTTTAGTTTACATGTTATGCAGCCTTATAATGCGGTTTAGCACTGTGAGGGTATAGATCAGGGGTAGGCAACCTGCGGCTCTCCAGGTGTTTGTAAAACTACAAATCCCAGCATGCCTTGCCACCTATCTGCTGGTTATCTACAGGCAAAGCATCATGGGACTTGTAGTTTCACAAACACCTGGTGAGCCGCAGGTTGCCTACCCCTGGTATAGATAAATAGAACGCAAGCCTGTACCTAAACAGCCATGCAATAAACACTCCAGCCAGGAGGTTTTCCTAATAGGACATAATATATCTCAGATCCTCATATGAAAAACATAACTATAACCTATTAGACCTGAAGTTAAAAAATATAAATGTATAAATTGAAGTGATGTTAATTTAGGCATTATAATCTATGACAACACAGTGAATCTGTATAAATAATATCATACAGTATCACTGTCTGACCTCACTGATTATTATGGCAGAATTGGCAACAGCCCTGTGATTGGAACTGTTTGCAACAAAATAGATTAATGCAAACAGGAGATTCTACTCTTTTGATTACAATATAATAAACTTTGCAGCGCTTTATATCATTAATTAAAAGAGTGAATGGAGGAAACCTACATTAAAACATATCTATTATTTCCCAGGTAAATAGAGGAAATGTATTAAAAAGGCTGACATACTCTGTTATATATATATATATATATATATATATATATATATATATATATATATATATATATATATATACATATACACACACACTGATTATGATGACTATCATAAAAATCAACTAATTTTTAATTTCACTATATTGTATTATCACCTTACACTGGGCACTATTAGCTATTTTAATATTCCGCTGTCTCCTTATTCTTATAAGGATTTATTAATGAATGAATAATAAAGTTTTGCCTTTTAACTTGAGGAAAATGAATTCAATTGTAAGAGATATTATTAAGTGCACTACTATAGATTAACTCTGCTTGTTATTTATATCCTTCTACTTACTGATACATATCCCACTTACTGCCTTCACATTCTGTGAGCTTTCATTTCTTCTTTAAAATCAGTTGTCTCTGTCACAAGTTGCTGCATCACAGAGAACGCCATGTAACTTTAAGACATCTAAATAACCACAGACGTAGAGCGGACGGTTCTACCCCATTCAAATCCATGTGCTGCCGAAGGACCTTTCTGTGTCAATAAATCTGGAAGCGACTGCTCATTCCAGTCAAAAAAAGTGAGCTGTACTAAAGCTGTTGTACAAACCAGCAGTGAGCAGGAAACATGGCTTCCCTGTCGCACAAGTGAACTATAACTATCCCAAGACATATGACACCAGCCATAGTTATTATAAAGGACTCGCAGAAACTGTCCCCTTCCTCAATTTCCTCCCCATTCATTTTAACACCTTAATACATGCTGCTTGAGGTTTAGTTTTGTACAGGGAAGCAATTTTCTACACTCAACCACAAGAAAAAGGTTTATTTTTAATACAGTTTGGCAAAGCCATCACTGCATAAGCAATTGATAAAAAAACATGGACAACAACTGCCTTGAGGTAGCACATTCTACCACATGTACAAAGGACTGGTACATAATTTGGACTAATAAAAATAATTTCTATAAACATGTTTATCAATAACTGATGCATTCTAATAACACAATGTAACAATATAATGGTGAAAGTGATGGTAAGAAATGTGACAGTGAATGGGGGGGATAAAGATTAGTGCCGATTTCTGATGGTGAAAACAATATACAAAACCAAACCAAACATCTCTTTCCTTTTTATTAAATCACCATCAAACTATTAATCTTTATTAATGCAATTGCTAATTGCATCCAAAACTAAAAAGAACTAAAATGTTGTTTTTAGTTTAGTTGAATTAGGTAAGAGTACCTGCTGGGCCTCTGATTTGATGGGCCTAAACGTCACATGGCATTGGAGGACGCACCAAATTAGTAAGAATTAACGGCTTAACATATTTTACCTAATTTCACCCAAAAAAAAACATTTTTCATTTTGGGTGGAATTAGCCTTTTAATACTAGTGAAGTTTTTTTTTGCTATTATTACACATATTTATATAAGGTGAAATACACCTTGATATATGGGTCATCTCACACAAGCATTTTTTTTTTGTATTGCCTTAGTCTTCTCATGTATTGCTAGATTATATTCCAATGTTTGTTTGCTTTTTTCGAATAAGAACATTAATTTGGCATTTGTCTCTCAGGGAACCCTACATCTATGCCAAGTTGAGATCACACTAGGCAAATGATTCATATTAGCACAACTAGAAAGGATCCTAAAAATTTAGGATCAGTCATAAGTGTCATCTGCGTTCAAACAAGAATTGCGTACATTTGCGTTAATTGGCATGAGGTCCATTTCTGGTCATGCGCAGAGCTGTTTCATGCACGATACGGCACACAAACAGACATCCAAACACGGATTAGGCCCTTTATATAGCTTCCTGTAATATCTTTGTAACATCCCCCTCTAAGTGAGATTGTGCTAGTCTCACCTTGTGAAGGGTGACCAAGCTCTTTTCAGCTATGGTACATGTCCATATTTCTCTAGTGGAAATATAGCTTATAAAAAGTTGCTGACTGTAACTTATGACTATATCTATTGTCTACCCTCAGTAAGAGACTATAACTAATCAGTCTTATTTCCTATATATATATATATATATATATATATATATATATATATATATATATACACACACACACACACATATATATATATATATATATATATATATATATATATATATATATATATATATATATATATATATATTCAGGTGGTGTTTATTTGTCCTGTCTGCCAATAGCCCTCTATGTAACACGCACGTGTCTTGGCCGGGATCTCCTCTAGGAACTGAAGTGTAACTAACGATTAGCTGCTTATTTAGTCAGGCACTGTTCCATGGAGCAATGTTAGAGGCTGTCTATAAATGAAAGGCTGGGATCGTATATTACTGTGTTATGTCAGATGGAATCTTTGTCATTTACTGCCATGATGTCTGATTTCATTACATGTGTCAATGCTTTTAAATACTTATATGAAAGTCTTCAAAGTTGACGTTTACAATAACAGGGTGTCTGGAAACGGCCTATAATCAAACATCTGATCCATCCGATTCATTGGATCATGGTCCAATTTTAAGGTTTTTCCTCTAATTACTGGAAGCCCCTTGTGTGTTACACATGTACCTTGCAGAATTCTACAACAAAAGTATGATGTGATTTGTATACTGGAATAATGTAATATATGCATAATTTACATCCAGTATCAAAAGGATTGTGATCCTACATGTATACAATTCATATTTATTAATGTAGTAGAACAAACGCCAAAAACAGTTAGCATATGATTAAACTGGCATAAGCTAGTGACACATAGGTGCTTTGAGACACCAAAAAAATGGCACTTACACAATATTTGTATGCACACAGAAGGGCTTTCTTTAGGCAGCATATTTGTATAAATATTATATATATATTTTTATTTTTTTTAAAAAAATACACCTTTCTATAATTCTACCTCATTATTAAACTTCTTAACTATTCTGTGACTTCTAACATCTATAGCAGTGATGGGTAACATGCGGCCCTCCGTGCCTTTACCTGCGGCCCCCAGCTCCTTCCTCCTTTATGTCAAATTTGTTTGTTATGGCTTGTGACACTTGTTTAAAATGATTGCTGTTATGTTATTACAGGCAGGTGTCTCTTTCTTGGACGGAATCCTATGTTTTAAATTATTAATTAGATTAAGGGTAATGTGCGGGCCTTTTGAAGGTTAGCGGTCCGCACCACGTGCCCCCCTAATCGTATCGGGTTGCCTATCACTGGTCATTAGGGATACTTTATTACAGGTGTGGCATACTTTGATGGACTAAAATAACATTATACATGTAAATACATGTGGGTATGTAATTCACACCTCTATAGGATCTGACTCTACAGGGACTGTGGAAAGAGCTTTCTAGGTCTAATAAAACCTCATCCAGTGCTTGCACACAGCGTTCTATGACAGAACAGTGAGTGTAGCTATCTAACTGCCAGAGACCGGATGAAACAGCTCCTGAGCAGGTGTCTGTAAGGGGAGTCCTGCCGACAGTGGAATGTAGATCTGCGTTAGGCAGTTGGTAAGTGGTTAATCGGTGGCATTGTCACCCACTATGCCAATATACACAGCCAATTGAGAGTGTAATCAAAACGTCGTTCAATTCTGGTGTAACAATCTGCCAATATGTGCGGCAATAGGCCGACAGCACTTACTGGGCCCGACAGGATGTGCGTTTATCCAATTTAACCTTACACATGTAAGACTAATTTGCACACAGGTATTTGGTGCTTAGCTTAAGTGTAGATTTAGAATAATAAAATTATAATAAATAATAGCTGAATATATTAGGTAAAACCCACCTGGATATTTGGATCACCTCACTCAAGCAACTTTTTTTTCCTATTGCCTTATTCTTCTCTGTGTATTGTTAGACTATATTACTACGCTTTTTTGTTTTCAAATAATACAAAACACCTAAATGAATATTCTCTGTCATGAATCACATTTATGCTAGAACCACTAGAAAGAATCATAAGGAAGTGGCTCCTGATTAGGGTGACCCCAGGCCACATGTACCACACATTAATGGTCTAGATGCACATTGGGTCCTACTCCCCCAAGCATTATTTAACCAAATGATAATGTATTAATATATGTCTATTCAACATGAAACCTGATTTTATAGGAGAAAAAGAGAAGTGATACTGTGCAGTTGTCAATAGATAAGGAACTGAGACTCAAATACACCAATTTTAGTAAACCTATAGCATAACAGATGTGGTGCAGTCCTGTTGTCTATACATACAGAATAAAAACAAATACTATGGTTAACTGTACATTTCACATGTTCTCTCATCAAATAAATCTACCTACAAAACATACCTTAAAAACGATTGTTACCGTGGCCTTATCACAATAATTATCATGACTGGGGAACTCGGTAAGAGCAAGTGTTGTGCGTGGCTGAAGTCAGCGTCCCAGGATTAGATGTAAGCATCATGTGATCAACTCACATCCAACCCTGAGTCTGCCAAGACTCATCTTTATCCTGAATCTAAGATCTATCACTGTGATGTCTAAATACTGTAGGGTTTGCTTTCCTGTTTCACAGATTTAAGTGTGGACTAACAAGCAGCTTCACAGCCCTCTCCTCAAACTCCCACACAAAAACCACTGCCTGGTCCTCTGTATTTTTGGGATCTCTTACGGATATACAGTTTAGAGTTCAGAAGTATTATATTAAATTAAGGCAGCTACATTTTATCAGCTAGGCTCATGATGAACATATATAATTTACTGTAAAACTGTACTGTGTTTTGTAATTATGTATTGTAACCAGGCACTACCATAGTATATTGTGTGGTGGGATGGTGTACTTTTAAGGAATGCTGTAGAACAGTACTGTAATAGGATAATAATGTACTGTTGATCCATGGTTGGCAGCAGTTTGTGGTGATATTGCACTACAGGTGGCCATGCCATTTTTCATATTGTTGATCAACGTCAGTATTGCTAGGCACAATATAGGGCATATTCTAACACAATCTTCTAATACCAGAGGGGACTCCGAGCTTCCATCTCCTGCAAGAAGCTCTGGTGTCTGCAGTTCTTGTTTAAGTTTGAGGGGATAAGGTGTCCAAAAGGACCCCTGATCCCACCCTGTATATGTCATTGTCCATAATTAGGAGAATTGAATCTGTGATTTCTTCCAAACACTTTTTTCCCATCTAATTACGCTTTGCAGTTTTTCGTTGGCAGGAGTTTTAGTAGCTTAAAAGGAGGAAAGTAATTACCACTTGCATTTGTTTATAACACACAGTCAGTTATACACGTCCTTACATGATGATGATGCCAATGGGGTTTTATGTGTCGGTGGTAGGTTAATGTTGCAGTGTCCTGTTTAGTGGTAAGTCAATAGTAGAACAATGTGCTGTGTATAGAAGTATAGAGTGTATTGTATAAAATAGTTTGATTTACTTCTGCACTCCGATTCTTACAGACTGGTACCAGAACTGATTTGTTTGGATTTCCCCAACTAACCACAACAAAGCCTGTGGCCGGTCATTGGGGCCTTGGCATGGTGCATTCCACATGTGGCATTTCATTCTCACCTCATGACGGTAATATGACACAATGCTCAGGTAAGTCCAGCATACACTTCACATGTAGGTTTACCTTTGGCAGCTGAGTTATTTTGGGAAGACACAGACGGTCTCTTTTGTGTGAGGAACACCCCGGGGGCCAAAGGTTGAGACCCTCTGTTTACTTGGGCTACGCCAAACGTGCTGACACCGGCTGTGTACTCGTGGTCTGTTAGACTAGTGTCCAGAGATTCCAGCTTTGTGGCTTCAGGAGAACTGCTTTCCTGACAAAGTTTATTTGTGTCGTTGGGTATAAGCTTCTTTTTTGTGTTCTTTTTCTTCTTGACTTTTTGTTCCTCCTTTAAGGAAGCAAATCATTATCATGAGGCTGCTTAGAAATATGGATTGAATCTAACAGGCGAGCAGTGCTTCAGAAAAGAAAACTACCTGAGGAAGAAAGCCTACGCCTATTTATGTGTCCCGTGGAGATCGGAGTTATCTAGCCATACTGAGCTATTGGGAGGAGTTATTTGCACGCTTATTATTATTATTAATTCTTTTATATTCTATGACGTTCATAGGTGTATTTAGGACAGCACGCTATTTACTTATTTAAATTAATGGGATTATATCAAAGTTGATCACATATCTCACCCATTTTATTGCTAGAAAAAGATGCAAGGATTTGCTCAAGAAAACCGTTATTTATTAAGTTTACATGGTAATTAGCTGTATTGGTTGACTAACTACCATACAATGTGGACTAAACTGTTCCTTTTTTATTTTATTGAAGGCACTCGAACGTAAAAAAAAATGCTGAGCTAAACTGTGCCTAGCACCGCACAGGGGAATGTATATGCTGTTTATAGTGTTACATTATGCCTCATTCTATGAGGAAATGCAACGAGTTGTGTTTGACCTCTGATTTCGAACCTTTGGACCTGACCACACCCCCAACGATGTAATCGTCCTTGTCATCAGGCCACGCCCCCAATCTATTGTATTGTGAGGGGATTATCACACACCAATTAGCAAACATGTGCAAGTATACTTAATAGCACCATCATAGAAATAAGGTTAAGTCCCATAACAAGGATATGTTTTATACAGTTATCCCTTAACATTTATATTAGAAAAAGGAAAATAAAATAATACAAGTCTATAGTCCTTTTTGGCCTAGTAATGGGTATAGGCACGGGCACACCATTTATTTGGCCAGAGGATTAAACTGTATTTCCTCATAATCGTGACGTGATGAAAAGGGTCACATGCCTTGTTCAGCCAGGAAGAGAATCTCTGCTAGCAGGGATTGAAGGTTAGTGGAATCTTTGCAACACAAAAGATCCATTATAGTATACACATCCAAAGTGTTATTTTCTGTATCCTTAAGGAGTTTTGAATGCCAGCATACATTAAACTACTACCCTATTGTCTTTGTTTAGACTGAGTTACATGTGTGAGGTTCCAGAGGCAATAATCACCTCATCCTTTAGCTTAGATGCAGGTGGAGAAGTCTGGACCACTTAATGGAAATACTGTTAATGCTTTCATGCCCCTCTTAGAAACATTCACCAAGTGCAGCGACTGGGCACGTCTTGTGCCTGTGGCTACAGAACACTGGATCTACACATGTAAAGGAATTAATCAATTACACGGCTGTTTAATGCACAATTCATAAAACAGAGATCTTACAAATATTGGACAGAGTTTATGCAATCTCTGTGTGATCAAATTCAAGGTAATTAAGACCACTGAAAAAAATGCAAACTTATCTGTGGTCCTAATGTCCAAGAGTAGGGGGAGCTAAAGCACTAATTAATTTTTAAGGAAAACTACATTGAAAGGTTCTTCCTGCTTATTAGATGAAGAGCCTGATTACTGTTTTATCTAAAAGATAACACTGACAAAGAGTGTGACGGTATGTATAAATAATGTGTTTAAAAGTTCATTCACGTTGTGACATATAATTATATCTAATCTAATAGAGGTCTAATTTAAACATGACTATAGTATATCTAAAGTCAGTTCCAATATTAAGAATTAGGGTATTATTTTATTATTTGCACTCTGATAAACATGAGATGAATAATGTGTCATTAAATATGCAATTAATTGCTTAAACTACTTTAAGAAAATAATAGCAAAGAAAGCAAATTATATAAAGCAATGATGAGAGAAAATAAATGAAAGGCACAAATGTATAGGCAAATAAGTAAAGGGTTATAATAATATAGGAAAGGATGGGAGCCTTCCAGTACAAATACAGTATGCTTATGTAGTTAACTCTTACTTAAATTTGTAATGCTTTTAATGATTGTTTTTGTACATAATAATATTAAACCTCACAAATGTTAACAATCTTCTTGAGTGATTAAAAAAAACTGACACCATATATAAATAATTATAATAAATAAACAATGGGCCACATTTATCCAAATGGATAGGGAATAGCGCAAAACCCTCTGAAGGTGTTGTGCACCTTGAGTTGCGCATATTTGCCTAGATTTCCGCCAAAGCGCACAGGGTTATGGAACAAGTTGATAGCACTGCAGAGGAGCAGTGACCGATGGGATGAGATTGAGGGCCTTTCACTGCAGTATGCAGTATGGGGGTAGTGCCAAAATAATATTTCACTTTGTGTGCCGAAATTATTGAAATTAAATAAAGAGGTGATGGGGGTGAACTTTTAGGGATATTCCTTGCAGTGTGGAGGGGCACAAGGCAAAGTTTAGGTCTTGTCCTATACGTTTAATTGGCTGCATCTTGTGCCTTTCATGTGCACTCTGTCCAATGTAACACCAAGCTTTAAAAGCACAACAGTGCCATATGTAGTAAAGATAGTCTCAAAGGCTCTTATGATTAACTTAATCCCTCAATGAGGCCAAATAGAGCAGTGGTTAGAACACTAAAACATGAATGAAATGAAAAGGGTGGTTCTAAAGTGCTCGGAAGTTGGATTTATGTGACCTTTGCATAGTTAATGTCTTTTCCTTTCCACCCCTCCACACTTTGCAGCTAGCGGAGGTATCACCAGGGAGCAAATATGTGTGCGACATGACGTGTGCTAGGGAGACCATGTAGGCGCCCAGGTGCTAAAGAAGGAGTTTTGCACTGTGAATAGAGTGCAATTATATATTTATTAATAAAAAGGTATAATAAACAAGTAAAAAAAGTTTCTATTTTTATCTAAAGTAAATTATACATTTTTAAAGCATGCTACATTTCAAAATGGATTTATCTATAAATTATTTGTAATACATTACTTACGTTATATCATTTTTTAGAAGCTAGAATCTTGAATTTATATGTCAAATAAACTATTTCCTACAATACTAATTATTGGACATTTTAATATCATTATTTATTTTTATTTTCTTTAAAAAAACAAAGCACTACAAAATACTTATTAGCAATTTGGATTCAAATAGTCTTAGCCACCAGCAATAAAAATACATTATCGTGGGAGTGGAGACTAGTAGCTGAACTACTACAAAAGAATAACGAGCTCCCGAAAAACAAAAAAGAATAGAAATAGTTAAGGGCGCACCAATTTTTTGGATTCGGCTGAATAATCCTTTAGAAAAGATTCTGCCGAATAACGTGCCGGATCCGATTCCTGATTGCCGGAACCTAAATGATATAAGCAGCTATTACAAGCGTTTAAATATTAAAAGTGCATGCCAAATTGCAGAAGAATCAGGATTTGCTTAGCTGCACCAGATTCTTGGTGAAAAAACTTACTGCTTGGCCGAATCCTGGATTCAACGTATCCTCATTATAACAGCTTGCTGTGAGTATATGTTTTCATACCTGTTTGCTATAGATCTGAAATCTAATATTGTAATACATTTACATAATAGAAATGATTTCTTTTGATAGAATTATATAGATTTTGGTAATATAAACTGAGTGGAATGTGTTGAATATCTAGACTGCTGTACTAGTGCTATTTGATGCAACTACAGGAGGAATTTCTAACAATGTTTAACGATGGCAGTCACACAAAAGCCTGGATCGTGTATTAGAGACTGTCTCAATGTCTCACCTGCTGGGATAACTTGGCTGCAGCAGCTGCAAGTCCAGTTTCAATAGAGGCAACTCTCGTACCTTCACGAATAGGTCTGTCCTGTCGCGGAATGGAGGGGCCAACTCTTGCTAAATAATAAACATTTAATAAGGAACCAGCATGAATATAATTACATGCGAGAACCTTAAACAGTCATTTAGTACACAAGGAGAAAATTCATATCCTACTTAGAAATTATTTATTTTGTTAAAAATAAAAACTAATATTAAATGACTTTCATTTTACACATCACTTTAAATAACAGCTGTTCGGGGAATTATTGCTAAGGTTAAGTGTCAATTTTCTCATTTAAACGCTTTTCAGTTAGTGCATTGGTTCCCAATGTCAGTCAGTCACCAGACTTCTGTAACAGTCAAGGTTTTAAGGATATTAATGCTTGAGCACAGGTGATTGAACCAAAATGAGGCACTAATTAGGTCACCTGTACTCAAGCCTGGTTATCCTGAAAACCAGGATTGTTAGGGAGTAGGGAGACACTTGAGCACCAGTGCTGGGAAACACTAAGTTAGTTAATGGTTACTGATCAGATGTAGAGATATCACGAGCCAGAGAGTGTATCAAAAATGAAATGGTACAGTGAGCTGTAACACAGTTAATCCTTCAAAATCAGAGGTGAGGTCACCCAAAGTTTGATTGACAATCATATAGTCGATTTCCTTTCTGGTCCTCCCACTGTGCTTGTCCAATCAGTCCATCTGTTCCCAAATAACAGGAACTGACAACTTTTTTTTTACATCACAATTTTTATGTTAAAGTGTTTTCCAGTGTAACACCTTTATAAGAGCAGATGGATTATTAACATTTTACTGACCAGAACATAGGCTAAACATTTTACATTCTTTAATTATATAGAAAGTTGGTTGTATGAACACCACACTCCAAAAACATACTGGTAGGTTAATTGGCTGCTAACAAGTGTGTGTGTGTGTGTGTGTGTTAGGGGATTTAGACTGTAAGCCCCAATGGGGCAGGGACTGATGTGAGTGAGTTCTCTGTACAGTGCTGCGGAATCAGCGGCACTATATAAATAAATGATGATGATGATGATTGTTTCCTATGGAGCTGCCTTTGACATAACAATATGTCCTCTCTTTCACAGAAAACCTTGTAGCCTTCCCTACTGTGTGCTATTATTAATGTTTAGATGCTCGGATAAGCTGCTATACGTTGGCTTAGCTCTGCCCACTTCACATATGGATATACAGCAACTGGCTGAGCATGAAATGATCTGTGCTGCTGTTAACATTCTGATGTGATGATTGGCATTGTTCTAGTACAGCCTACTTCAAACTTATATGTTTATATATACATGTTTATAGTTTGAAAAAAAGGACCCTATGCTGTATGTTCTTTTATCATTGTATCATTACACTAACTGTAACTGTTACATGTGTCCGTTGAAAATAAAATGTTTAAAAAGTAAAATAGTCTGCGCTTCCGCTAACATTCTAATACTCTGATTGGGTACTTATAATAACGCCAAATTTAATCTTACTTGTCCATGTGTATCAAGTTTTACTAAAGGGCGGTTTGTTCAAACCGCCGCTTGTCGGCTATTTTTTCGGATATACTAAAGCCCAAGCCGCTTTTAAAACTGATGCAAGCAAATGATAATCTTGCTTAGTGGGCACTAAAGATTCAGTGATTTTTTTGAAGCCCAGTTTAGAAAATGAAAGGTAACATCTGATTGGCTGATACTGGTAACATCATCAGCTTTATTTTTCTGTTGTCACTTTTTATAAATGCACTTTTGCCCTTTATTTCTTTAAAATGGACCTGTCAGCCAAATTGAAAACTTGATTGTAGTGCAAACGTATGACAAAAACATCAAACGCACATGCAATAATGTATGTGAACCTGTGATGTGTTATGTAGGAGCTGAGTAGGACCCCATTCATTCAACTGCATGAAAACCTGCAATACCTGGCTTTACCTCTCTTGATTCGGTTGCACAGAGATAAATGGGGGTCATGCTCCTTAACCATGAAAAGAAGTTCATACATCCAACTTATTGAAATATAATACACACAGCATTTTTTTTGAATAATCATGGAATTTTCTTTGTTCTTAATATATACAGCACAGTACGATTCCAGTTTCGCTCTTAGTATATACAGCACAGTACCATTCCAGTTCTGCTCTTAGTATATACAGCACAGTACTATTCCAGTTCCGCTCTTAGAATATACAGCACAGTACCATTCCAGTTCCGTACACATCGTCATAGCAGCCTCTAGTCAACAACAAAAATGTTTCCTATTCCATTTCTTTATGATCATAAAGCCTTGAGAATAGTTTCTAAACACAGTGATTGAGTCCATTCAGTGCCACCCATTCTGACTCCCATCAACCCACCACTCAGCAGCATTTTTTCAGTTGTACTGTAATTGTAAATTAAGAAGTATTATACAGTGCACTTTACCAATGAATTATGTGATGATTTTGATGACATGACGTCTTCCTAGGACTAGTTAAAAAAACAAAACTACATTGCATAGCAGAGTATATTTATGTTGCTCTTATCTTGTTTTTTTTTTTTTTAACTTTGATTTAAATAATATTGATAAGACTGATTTTAATCCATTTAAATTGAGTTTAATTGTGGAGTGTTTTGGGTAAACTGAAAAAACACTGCTGTGCTTTATACAACGGTGGAGGACGGGGAGCCTAAGTATCCGGAGGATTGTATAAGATGCATGCTCACCTGTGGGGCTATATGGAGCATCATCAGAACACTTTCGCTTCCTTGAACGAGATTTGAACACAGGATTATCTTCATCTGACTCGAGAGATGGATAAACTACACAAACAGAGATCAGGGTTATTGGAGCGTACTGCGCAATCTCCACCACAAACGGTGAGCAAGCATCTCTAGTGTTCTAAGGACAGAGGGTGGCTATCTAGATTTGGGCAGGACAACTGAGGTAATATACTGTTATCTCCCAGTAATCCCTGAAATTCGCTTTTCATGTATTGATTTACCTCATGTTTGAGGGGGAACTACAATAATATGAATAGAATTCACCATATTTACAAATTCATGAACTGTTTAATTGAAATAATCGTCACTTGAGTTGCCATTTTGAACGCTTCAGCTGAGGTAACTTGTTTCTTATATAAAGATGTTTTGTTTTTTTTAAATAAATAAACAGTTGCTGTAACTTAGTTTATCGTGTGAATACCTTGCAGTGTATCAGCCCACGTTTAAACATATATGAGCTATCAGAATGCACAAGACACAGAAGAAGCGTCAAAATAAACTAAACGTTTGGAACATATTTATAAGTGTCTCCTTGTCAGTGTTAAGTTTACCTAAAAGACATGACATGTGAATTATGCAATGGAAATGAATGGTATACTAAAACAATAAAAAAAAACAAAAGATAAATGCAAATAACAATATCAGTGACTCCAAAATAAAGGAATATTTTGGTTGTGAGCATGAAATAAAAATCATGTTTTTGAGGGCAAATATAGCAGAAAATTAGTTTTGCTATCAGTATTTTCATGAACTGTACTGCCTCCAATGTATTTAGACTTTTTTCTCAGTAGTTAGTACCTTGCAAATACTTTTACACAAAATATTTCCTTAGGGTTATGCAATTTATAACTGATAAGATAACTTAACTGTAACCCGAAAACAAAGGTAAAATGTGTACACTTCAATGTTGTGTATATTGACATGGTGAACAAGTACAGATGCAGGGCTGGCACTACCAATACACAAACCAAGGTGGATGCTGACATGAAGGGAAGGCAGCCAGCTGCTTCTTACTTGTGAAGCTGTTGGCTGCTGCTCCTCAAGGTCAGTGATGGGCTGGGAGTGCGGCGCTTGGCTATGATGTCATAGCTAAGCGCCGCACTTCCAGTCCCAGGAGGAGAGGATGCAGCTCCCACCTCCCGCCTGCTAAAGTAAGATGAGAGGTGGTGGTGGGCGAAAGTGGGTTGCCGCCTCCAATGAGTGGGGGGCTTGGGGCACACCCCAGGGCTTGCGACACGCTGGCCCCGTTCAGATGAAGTACTTTGTGCAGGCTGTGAAATTGTATGCCATGTGCACTATGATGCGCCACAAAAATAGTAATGAACTCTATTCCTTCTCTATGTCTAATTACAACTTGGGAAAAAAGTTTTAGCAATCGTTCGTGTCAGCTTCTAAAGACTTTACTTTCAGCTAAACAAAATACCAAAGCTCTTATTCCTCAATAATTTGAAAACTTTTAAGTGTGCAACAAAAGGTTTTTTTTTTTTAAAATAAATGTGAAAGAGCAGCCCTATTTATGTTTTCTCTAATTCAATGTTAGAAAAGTAATTTATGGTTTCATGTAATTCACTTTCAATGTTTAATTTTTTAATATTTTACTGTCTGATGTGATACAATACCATTTCAGCTTTTAACCTGATCAGGTCCACTATAGCTTAGAACTGGCGATCCACACCTAGGATTAGGAATGTTCATCCAGGAATGGTGGAAAATGCAATCAGAGGATATGGACTACTGTTATAGCCCATATGCACTCATTTTTCTCCATGGGATCTGGCTGTGCAGCAGGAGCACATGATACTAACGCATGTGTTCGAAATAAACCTAGTTCAGGGCACTCAGACACCTTGAGACAATAAAAGATGTCTGTGTCTAGTGACTTTTCAAATTCAGAATGAAAAATAGTTTTGCTGGCTCCTGGTTCAGGCAAGCAGATATGGCAGTAATATTTAATTAATAGAAAAGGAAGAGTTTAATTGTGCTTATTTGCCCTTCCTT